>NC_044036.1:245820255-246133379 GCF_901765095.1 Microcaecilia unicolor
TTGGTAGAAGGGAGTTCTGGCTGCCTTTGGAGGAGGTCCTTAGCTGGGGATGCCTGGGAATCCTCACCAGCTATACAGCAAGGGTTAGGACTGGTGTTAGACCTGCTTGGGCCTAGGTCAGAAAATAAAGGAGGGCTCCCCTCCCCAGGGCCGCCGAGAGGGGGGACAGGGGGGACAAAAGCCCCCGGGCCCGGGCCTCCGGAGGGGGCCCGGTGACACTGCAGTCCAATCCGCCCCCTCCGTCGCTCCCAGCACTAACCTTAAATGCCTCCTTTCACCACGTTCGCAGCAAGCAGCAGCAGGGCAGGCCACTCCTTCCTTCCGTGTCCCGCCCTCGCCTGACGTAACGTCCGTGAGGGCGGGGCACGGAAGGAAGGAGAGGTCTGCCCTGCTGCTGCTTGCTGCAAACGTGCTGAAAGGAGGCGTTTAAGGTTAGTGCAGGGCCCAGCCCGGTAGCGGGTGGAGGGGGGCCGGCGACCTCGGGTGGGGGGCCCGGCGACGACGACGACCTCGGGTGGTGGGGGGCCTGGGGGTGGCCTTGTCCTGGGCCCGGCTCTGGATCTCGGTGGCCCTGCCCCTCCCCGATTCCCTCTCCTCTTTGCCTCCCCTCCAATTTCCCACCTGCCATTACTATCACACCAACAGACCCTCACCAAATACAGAACAAGGGATCACAAATTAGAAATAAAAACATTTAGACAAAAATTGAAAGGGAACCCCCAAGAAGTTAAACATAGCCAGTGGTGTGCTGGAGCTGGCTCGCACCGGCTCGCAAGAGCCGCTTGTTAAATTTTGACAGCTCTTGCGAGCCGGTTGTTGTTGGGGGCGAGCCGGCTCCATTGCGGGAGGTAAGCATGGCAGGAGGGTGCCATCACAGGCCATGCTTACCTCCCCTGCCACTCCGAAGCATGTCCAAAGATGTCTTTCGCTCCCACCCTCCCCTCCCGCTCCCCTCCGTCTTTTTTAAATTACCTCCGTCGAAGCGCGCGTCATTTAAAGCCCTGCTGCGTGCTGGTCGTCTCCAGGCTTCCCCTGCTTGATTCGGATGATGTTCGTGCCTTAGTCCCGCCTTCATTCTGACGCCATTTCCTTTTTTCACGAAGGCGGGACTAAGACATGAACATCATCCGAATCAAGCCTGCCTGCTTGCTGCCTTTACTGCCGCCGCCCACTGGTTCGCCGCTGCGACTTTGGTAAATAGAGAGTGGAAAGTGAGCCTATCTAATCCACTGTAAGTAAGGAAGACATTTGATTAATCTCTGTTTCCACTCTCCTGCGCAGCCGTCGCCATTCACTCAAAACACAGCAATCAAACGACTGCATCCACGTTGTCATTCTTTATTGTCGGTCCATCTGTAACAAGTCTAACATTGTTTTTGTTGGATAGGCCCTTATAAGGTGGAGGAGAAAAAACATAATTGAATATCACTAAAACAACTTCAAAAATTATTGTAGCTAGTAGAAACAGCAATTATAAATTCAGTAGTTTGTGCTCATTTTTCTTCATTGTGCTTCTACAGAATTCAGATGGCCAGATGTCAGTGAGAATATTCTGTTTCCTGATGGGTTTACCTTAACTGGTTGTAATCTGCCTTGGGAAGCCTGGTGTTTATAAAGATGATGGAATATATTAAAGTTAAATGGAAGTAGAATTAAACTCTCCTTTCATTGGGTCACATGGAATCACATCTTCATCTGTTTTGTAGAAGTTTACCCTGGACATGGATGGGAGGGGAGGGCAGGGAGGAGGAGAGTTGCTGGACATGGATTGATGGAGGGGAGGGCAGGAGAATGCTGGATATGGATGGAGGAGAGGGAAGACAGGAAGGAGATGCACATGGATGGAGGGGAGAGAGGAGAAATTCTGGACATGGATAGAATGGAGGGCAGGAAGAGAAATGTTGGAGGGAAGAAAGACAGAGGAAGGAAATACACATGGATGGAGGGGAAGGAGAGAGGAGAAATGCTGGACTTGGATGGAGGAGAGGGAAGACAGAGGAAGGAGATGCACATGGATGGTGGGACGGGGAGAGAGTTAAAATGCTGGACATGGATGGAGAGGAGGAAGAGAGAGGAAGTGAGATGAACATGGATGGAGGGGGAGGGGAGAGGAGAAATGCTGTACATGGATGAGGGGGAGGAAAGACAGAGGAGTAGATGCCATGGATTTAGAGGAGACTAGAAATTGTGGACAACAGATGGCAGGGAGAGAGTTGAAATGCTGGACATGGATGGAGGGGAGGGAAGACAGAGGAAGTGAGATGAACATGGATGGAGGAAAGGGAAGAGAGAGGAAGTGAGATGAACATGAATGGAGGGGAGGAGAGATGAGAAATGCTGGACATTGATGGATGAGAAGGAAGAGAGAGGAAGGACAGGAGATGCTATGAATGGAGGGGAGGGAAGAATATGAAGGAGATGCATACTGACGGAGATGAGAGAAAGGGAAAAGAGGAGAAAAACTGCACATGGATGGAGAAAATAGGCAAAACTGGATCCACTCTATATCTCCTCCAGTCATGTCTGCGGAGGACCCAACTTTTACCTATGGATGTAGAGCAAGAAATGAAGAAGAAAGGAGGAAAATAAAGAAATAAATGGAAAGGAATCCCTGGAAACGGAGTTAAGGGAACAGATAGAGAGCAGCAGAATCAGAGACTAGGACCGACATGATCAGAAAAACAAAGTCACCAGACAACAAAGGTAGAAAAAAATCATTTTATTTTCATTTTAGTGTTTGGAATATATCCAATTTGAGAATTTACATCTGCTGTCTTATTTTGCACGGGGTATACTGGAGCTGTAACAGCTTACAGAAATTTATAATGAAAAAAAAAATCAAGTTATTTTTTTTTCTCCTATACTAGTATAATACTTTCAATTATGTCTGTTTTGGGCTCATTTCGAAAGAGAAGGACGCCCATCTTTCGACACAAATCGGGAGATAGGCATCCTTCTCCCAGGGTCGCCCAAATTGGCATAATCAAAAGTTGATTGTGGGCACCTTCAACTGCTTTCCATCACGGGGATGACCAAAGTTCCCGGGGGCATGTTGGAAGCATACGAAGGCGGGAATGGGGCGTACTTAACACATGGGCGTCCTCGGCCGATAATGGAAAAAAGAAGGGCGTCCCTGATGAGGCACTTGGCCGACTTTACTGGTCTATTTTTTCTTGCGAACAAGCCTCAAAAAGGTGCCCGAACTGACCAGATGACCACCGGAGGGAATCGGGGATGACCTCCCCTTACTCTCCCCAGTGGTCACTAACCCCCTCCCACCCTAAAAAAAACTTTAAAAATATTTTTTGCCAGCCTCTATGCCAGCCTCAAATGTCATACCCAGGTCCCTGACAGCAGTATGCAGGTCCCTGGAGCAGTTTTAGTGGGTGCAGTGCATGTCAGGCAGGCGGACCCAGGCCCCCCCCCCCCACCTGTTACACTTGTGGTGGTAAATGTGAGCCCTTCAAAACCCACCATAAACCCACTGTACCCACATGTAGGTGCCCCCTTCACCCCTTAGGGCTATGGTAGTGTTGTATAGTTGTGGGGAGTGGGGTTGGGGGGCTCAGCACACAAGGTAAGGGAGCTATGCACCTGGGAGCAATTTCTGAAGTCCACTGCAGTGCACCCTAGAGTGCCCGGTTGGTGTCCTGGCATGTGAGGGGGACCAGTGCACTACGAATGCTGGCTCGTCCCACGACCAAAGGGCTTGGATTTGGTCGTTTCTCAGATGGGCGTCCTTGGTTTCCATTATCACCGAAAACCGGGGATGACCATCTCTAAGGACGACCATCTCTAAGGTTGACCTAAATGTTGAGATTTGGGCGCCCCAACCGTAGTATCGAAACGAAAGATGGACGCCCATCTTTTTCGATAATATGGGATTCCCCGCCCCTTCACCGGGACGCCCTCTGAGGAACGTCCTCAGGAAAACCTGGGCACCCGTTCGATTTTGCCCCTCCACATATGCGCCATGGCTGGTGTAAGGGGTGTTCTCATGTGGGTGTGGCTACCATAGGGGTGGAGCCGTATGTGGTGAACCCCGCCCATAATGATTACCTGCATCTTTTTTTTCTACAAAAAAAGCACTGATGCACACATACACAACACACACACACACACACACATACAAAGTTTAGAGGGAACACTGCTTGGGGAGTCAGGATCCTTGAGGATTCAGTAAAGGTACAGAAGGAATACAAAAGTTCAAAGGAAGGGAGGAGATTGTTGCAGGAATGAGTAGAAGAAAGAGTCAGACTTCCAATCATGCTTTTTGTATTTGTATGCTGTGAACCATATCCTAACCACTTAGCAATCATTGTTTGCTTTTAAGAAAATTTTAACAGTAAGATTTTTAATTTGGAACACCACTTTCCAGTCTGCAGTGTCTGTTTGGACTTTGATAGCAATGCCGTATTTTATTTGTTGGAATTTGATATACAGCCCTTTAATATAAAGTGGTTTACAATTGGGCCCTTGGGCCTTGAACTGGAGAATCCCTTCCCCTCACCCCACTGAGGAATTTTGGCCAGATTTTAACAGACAGTGGGACAGCTCTGGAACTGAATGAGCACGTAATCTAGGGTATTCGGAAGAGAGTCTATGCAAGGTCCATTTCCATTTGCAATACAGATATTCATTCAAACAGTACAGAAATCAAATGGAAGATAATATTTTTAACATTCAGGATCAATAGAAGAAAAACAATGGAATATGGCTTTGTTGATGTGGCTCACTGAGGCATTAAAGATCTGTGTGTCTTAAAGAATAAAGTCCCACAAAGGAGGGGCTTGTGTGTGCTTAAAGGACTGCACATGTATAATGGTGCTATAGGAATGATAAGCAGCAGTGGGAGTAGAAGCACAAGCCAAGTATTACGGTCAGTTCTAGATCCAGAGTCCTCTCCTGGGCCAGCTGGCTTGTACCCATGCTACACGTCTGTTCTGCATTAATGAGATGTCAGTGCAAGGCAGCTGCATGCCTCTCTCCCAGGAAATTCCTCAATGGCTCTGTGTCTTGGATGCTGGCCTATTCTCCTTGAGCTTAGTTGTATAATTTTAACTTCCCTTCCCATAGAAAGCATTCTGCAGGGGGCATGGAAAAGCTCACCTGTCAGTTGGTTATTTTGTTCCTGTAGCAAGCTCTTCACACACAGCCTCAGAGCAATGTTAAAAATGTGTTCTGTCATGATCTCCAGCAGCTTGCCTCCATTCTACTTCACCTACTGCAGTGGATCTGTGTGCCTACAAGTACCTATATTTTCTCCTTCAAGGGAACTATTGTGTAGCTGGTCCCAGATTAGTTGGAGCTGAGGTTAATCCTTAAGGCAGGTACATATATTTTTAGGTGTCTGTGGCTAAAGTGTCACAAGCTCCTCCATCACTCTCTTCCCAAACACACAGGACAAGTATAAAGGGTCCCTGGCAGCTGGCTGAGTATTCTCTATATAGTCTCTGGACAGGCAAACACAACCTGCACTGGAAACAAATCACTAGGGGGGGTGTCACGGTATCTACCCATGGGCATAGGTCGAGTTTCCTATCACTCCGCCACCCAGCCAATCACGCAGGCTGAGTCTCCAGTTATGCACACTGTCCTCCCGTAAATGTAGACCAAATATCCGAAGGACCTTCCCCAAATCTTGGGCTAAATTTCATCTGGGTCCTTGATCCCAAAGCAGTCCAAGTCAAACCTCCTCATCCATCAGCATAAATCCAAACAGAGGTTTGAGTATCAACACAAAAGAAAATACTCATAGTAATTGCACCATTAATTCAAACAAATAACCAAGACAAAAAAGTCTCATGTTATGGCTAGGCCTGGGCCTGGCTTAGGCTTGCCCACCTACCACCACTCACATAGCTCCACTTGTGGCTACAACCTCCTGCTGGCAGGAAGAACCCAACTTGAGTTGTTCAAAACAATTTCAAAAACAAGACACCTTGGTGTATGGGGGAAGGGGGATTAAAAAGGAAAATCCAACAGAGATAAACACCCTCACACATGTAAAACAAACAAGAGAGTCCCGTCAGGGCCACTGAGAGACATAGCCAGGCCCGGGGCAGAACCGGACAGAAGCAAGCCACCCCCTCCGCCACTCAAACCGCCGCTCCCTTATCTTTCAGTCTTTGCCTCCAAGGGGGGCCTGGGCTCGAGCTCGGCAAGCTGCTTCCTACATGCCTGCTCCCATGGTCTGTCCTTTTCTGTTCCTGTCTGCCAGGAGTCATGACCCGGATGATTGAATTAATGCAATATCACACTAATGCAATCACCCAGATCCTGGGTGGCATGCAGGAGCAGGGGATGACAGACCCAGAAGCAAGCAGCAGGAAGAAGCTTGCTGGCACTAGCACGGCATCGGGCCTGAGAAATGTTGCTCTCCCCTACTCTTGGCAGCCCTGAGTCCTATACCTTCTGTCAGCATGGGGGGGGGGGGGGGGGTGTCTAGCATCCTTCTCCTCAGCCTCCTCTCAGGGAGACTGCACTCTGCTCTCACTTCTCTCTTTTATAGGACAGTAGACTCCTCCCTTATGCACCCCCTCCCCCACCAGCTTGATTGGAGGCCTTGCTAATCCACAGATTCTATTGGAAGAGCAAGAGGACCTCCCTCAGACTGTCATATGATCTCCCTGTTCTAGCTGTTTCTCTGGAAATTGATGTTGTGGTTCTCACAGTTGGTGAACTGTAGTTTCCCATGCAAAATGGAAGCTGGTTCTTTGGTTTTGGTCTCCACTTTCTCCTTCCTCCCAGGCTGGATATTTCTTGTGGGATGGGACATAGACCCCGTCATAGGCGGCTGATAGGGGTTTGTATAAGAATACTTATTTATTGGGCCCTTCTCATGCTGATAAAAATATACAAAAGCAGAGCAATGAAAGCAAAATGGCATCTAGTCCATAAAAGTAAAGTGATGGCAAACTGTATCAAATGTACAATATGATTGTCTCTTCATAATGTGCGGTATCTTCGTAATGTACTTGTTGAAACACCTTTATGTTGATTGGGGAGTGTTTCTGATATGATGGTCCAAAACATTTTTTAATGAAAGTTGGTGAAGTTATTTTGGTGTAATTTTGATGTTCTGATCTGGCTGTTACCCAGATTATATTTAAGACCATTCTCTGATCTTATTTTATAAAGGCAACATAGGCACCTATCTACTATAATAAAACTCACCCTCAACGTTCTGAAGACAACGTTCTGAAGTCACTCAGTCACTCCCTGAAGGGTTCATGGATTCATGGTGGTGAAGCCAGAACACTGATCATGTCTTTCTGCCCCGCCCTCGCATGACGGACCAATCAGAAAAAACACCCTCAACATTCTGAAACACAAAGGACCATCACAACACCGTTCCCAGGCAACACTAGGCAACGTAAGACAGACCAATCAGAGGAAACTACGTGACAATAAGGGAGGAGCATTCCCCAGAATAATGGCTCATTATCTGTGCAGCACGGAGAGCACAGAACCACCGCTGGAACGAGAGAAGAATATTCCTGCTGTGGGTATGTGCAAAAATAGACCGGGGGTGGGGGGGGGGGGGGGGGGGGAATTTTTAAATGCCTAATGCCAGTACTGAAGAGTGCCAGAGGGTCTATAGCACAGACTATGTTTGGGATCGCTTGACATGGAGTCAGAGGAGCCGGAAAACAACGTGCCCGTCACCATCTGGGACGTGGGCGAACAGGACAAGCTGCGGCCCAGCTGGAAGGATTACCCGCGACCCAGCCAGCAGCAAACAGCGACCAAGGACAGCACAGCACATCCCCCAACCCCCAAGCAAAAAAACAAAACAAAACAAAAAAAGACACACATCAACAACCTGCACACACACCGCACCCTCAAACACTCACACAAAATAAACTCTGTGACACATACACACACACACACACACAAAAAAAAAAGCCACATGCTAGCGCCCGTTTCATTGGTTTCAGAAACGGGCCTTTTTTACTAGTGTATTATAAAATAAGCTCCCAGAGCTAGCCCAATAACATGCACATGCTAGTCTGAAGTTGGTGTGAAGGTGGACATGTGCTCTACACATATCTCTCTATATAAAATGCACCCTCAATGTTCTGAAGCCCTCTGATGTCACTTCTGAAGGGAAGGGATCGTGGTGGTGAAGCCCATCCAACTCACCATGTCTGTATGCCCCGCCCTCGCGTCAAAACGCGATGACGTCGACGGTGGGGCGGAGAAGGCACAACGCAGTAGACCGACTGAGATCCTTGCAGAGCCAGAGCTGGGGTGGGACAAGCCCTCAGAATGCGGGGCTGCAGCTTCTGCCCAAGTACGAGTACATGTTCCGGTACGTTTTGCCCCTCTCCCCGTGAAAGCGGCTTACAGAGCCAGTGCTGGGGTGGGAAAAGCCCTCACAATGCGGGGCTGCAGCTTCTGCCCAAGTACGAGTACATGCTCCGGTACGTTTTGCCCCTTTCCCCGTGAAAGCCTGAAGCACCCGATTACTACTTGCCACCTATGTGCGTTCCACTCTCCTCCTCTCCCCATCAAAGCATGAAGCATTCGGTTCCTGGGATTATTACGCTTGAAAAAACCCCAACAAAAAACACTACTATCCCTGTTTCCTCACGACAGCCCCCCCCAACCCACAAACTAACTAGAAGCCTCCACCTCTCAGAAAACCACACTGCAGCCCAACAGCCAACCCCTCCAACTTCTCTAGACAACCCCCTCCCTGAAACATTGGTAGATACACACACAATAAACTCCACACACACACACACACATAACATAGTAACATAGTAGATGACGGCAGAAAAAGACCTGCACGGTCCATCCAGTCTGCCCAACAAGACAACTCATGTGTGCTACTTTTTGTGTATACCCTACTTTGATTTGTACCTATGCTCTTCAGGGCACAGACCATATAAGTCTGCCCAGCCCTATCCCCGCCTCCCAACCACCAGCCCCGCCTCCCAACCACCGGCTCTGGCACAGACCGTATAAGTCTGCCCAGCACTACACACACACACACACACACACACACACACACACACACACACACACACACACACACACACACACACTCTCTCTCTCTCTTACTCAACCCCACACAACAACTTTGACACACACGCACACACACACACCCACACACACACACACACAATCTATCTCTGTCACACACATGACCTTTCAAACTCACACACACATAAACTCTTTGCCTTTTTAAAAAACATTTATAACCCTTAATATCAAACAGAAAAACAAAAGCAGAAAAAAAACACATGCTAGCGCCCGTTTCATTTGTTTCGGAAGCGGGCCTTTTTTACTAGTACTTACATACTTCATAAAATGTGTGCACCCCCACTGCAACTTTATATTATTACCTTCTTAAAGTGAAAAGATCCATAGCTACCTCATGAGGCTATGACAACAGGGTTCAGTTGTAGCTAAGGATGCCCTGAACTGGCCAGCAGATGTAGATCACTGCATGGCCTTTTGGCTGTTCTTGAGATTCTATAGGGGGTGGGGTTTAAAGCCCTGCTATCTGAGCCCATTAGGGACATAATGATGTAACAACCATTGCCCAAGCAGTAGAATTAAAAAAAAAATAGTGATGGAATTCATAAACATGTGGAATAATCACAGAGAATCCCTATATAGAAAAGGGGTAGAATCAAAGCAACACTCAAATTACCTTCATACTATAAACATGGCCCAGAGGGTAATCTGCATTAAGTGGTAGCCTTGATGGACAGACTGGATAGATCCTTATCATTTACCCTAATGTAAAATATAAAATAGCAAAATGCTTGCATAAGTATCAGCTCAGCTGATTTATCTGGCTGGTCACATGATTTTCTGTGACTTTGACAGTCACAGGATCACAGAGACAGCTGTCAGCATCTTTACGGAATAAGTGCCCACTTCCAGTGCAGTGTGGTTTTCCTGTGTGAACTGTGGGTCTGAATGCCATAGGCTGTTGTGCAAGAAACACTACTTTACTCCTTACTTGCTCTCTGCTTCTGGAAACCCCAATGTTATGCAGTTAAGAGCAGAAATATACTGCTAGAGCTCACAACCCGGCAATGTTTCACAGGTTCTAAAATATAAAATACATTGCAAGTTCCAGCTATTATTATATTGTGTAAGGTTCAGTCTTAATTTTAGGACCTGATTCCTCAAGATCTTTTCCCATAGAAACAGGGAGCACAGTTTCCAAAGATGTTTACATGGGCAGATAGTGTTTTCCCTGCATAAACTGGCAGGATTTGTTCTTAGCAGTTTTGGAGAACCTTATTTAAGGCTTTGCTTGAGTTTTTTTTTTTTTTAATTATTAGTATTTGCACTCATTTTAGGACATAGGTTCAACTCATCTTGTTGCACAGTCCTGTTTCTCTCATGTGCTGACTGGCTACTGCACGTGAGTGTACACTGCTTTGGTGGTTTGCAGGCAGTGTATTAAAAAAAAAATCTTGTTTCTCTTTCCTTCACGGTTCAGAGAAAGATTGTACCACTTTTACCTTGAGGTATAAAAAAGTTGGATGAAACACACATTCCAGTGCAGTATGGTGAACAAGTCACTTACATTCAAATAAGCTCGTCGCAGCCAAATTTCAGCTTGTGCCTGCATCAGGGGCAAAAACCATAGTCTAAGAACAATCAAAGTAAAACATCAATAACAAAGATACAAACAAACCAACTATGAAAAAACATACCATACTGCACCTGAACCAAATATAAATGAAAATAATCTAGTTTATATAATCAGTTATAATTTGCAGTATTGCTTTATTGCATTTTTTTAAATGATAAGATCTTTAATAGATATTTATTTTTTAATTATTGGAATACATTTGTCAGATACAGTTTTACTATTTGGAGATTGAATAAGGTTACAGAGTATGTCCAAAAAGTTTTATAATTGTGTGTCTTATAATTGAACTTATGGCAGATGATGTACTGGATTATTTTCATTTACATTCTTATTCATACACTTTATGTATGATTTAAAGCATGCAGTTGTCACAAGACATTTTTAATTCATGTTCACATAATTAGGTATACATTAATTTATTTGGTTCAGGTGCAGTATGGTATGTTTTTTTTAATGGTTGGTTTGTTTGTATCTTTGTTGATGTTTTTATTTTGATTTGTTTTTAGATTGTTTATGTCCCTGATGCAGGTGCAAGCAGAAACATGGCCATGTCAGCCTCATTTGAATAAAAGTGACTCACCATACTGGGCTGGATGTGTGTTTAATCCAATTTTTTTAATACTACTGTGTTCTTTTTGTTGGATTGTGCCACTTTTACCCTGAGTTGGTGAGCTGCAGTCCTCCCGCACTTTTTTGACAGGTCTGGGCTGTGAAAAGCCTAGACCTATCAAGCACAGGGGCTGGAGGTCCATGGGACCACCAGACTCCAACATAGGCGCCCGGTATAAGAGGCTTGGGGAGGCTAAGCCTCCCCTGCTGCAGCAGGATGGATCAGCTGTTTCTCCCGGGAGTCCCCTGGGGGGTTTAAATTGTTGATTTACCTCCATCCTAGCTGCAGTGAAAGCCCATCTCTAGCCTTGTGTAACCAGTTGTAGAAATTGGTTTATGGTTTAATTTGTTTACCTTACTGCTGGGAGAGCAGGGGGGATGGCTGGAGGTGTCCTGGGTTGCTAGGGAGATATTTAACGAGGATGACTTCCTGCATGAGCAGTTCATACCAAAGAGACTTGCACTGACACCTGAGATTTTAAAAGTGCTAAAAATAAGTTTTAAAAGTATTTGTATTAAATCTAATTACAGAATTTAGGTGCTAGGAGATAGGATTGGTATGCTATGTACTCAAATTTGTTTAAATCATATGCAAATTAGTCCATTTTTGGGAGGTTCTCATTTGCATATTTATGGGTAAAAATTGTTGGAAATGTTTACAGCCTTAATGTTAGTGCATGACTCTGATCAAAAATGTGAAGTTTGATCCAAAAATGAAGGGTTTATCTAGTGTTTTTGACTAAAACTTCCCATTAGAGTGTCTGTATGTTAATCTGCATTCAAATAGAGCTCTCTGATTGGATGAGCAGCTCCTGTTAGAAATCTGCCCGGGAGAAGAGAGCAACTGAAGATTTGGGCTGAGAGGACATGCAGCTTTGAGCTCCTTGTGTAAGGATTGATAGAAAGAACCAGGGCTTTTTTTGAGGGGGTACTTGGGGGTACTGAGTACCGGCACCTTTTCCACTGTCTGCTAAAATTGACCCATGGTTCTCATATTTTAATGAAAGAGCTCAGGTTCTACATACACATTCTGCCTTGTCATAGATTCTGTGTCTGGTTGCAGGGGGCCTGGCTATTGTGGGATGGGTCCCTTAATGATCATTCCATCCCTGAAGGGTGACCTGGCATTTGAGTACAGGCACCTTTTTTGCTAGACAAAATGCACTGGAAAGAACTGAAATTATAAAAGAGTGCCTGATTATGTGGTAAATGAGAAAATATGAGTGAAAAGAGATTGGTGGAAATTTACAAGTTTGAGGTTTCTCTATTGAGAAAAGGATCTGAATATTTCACTTGTAAGCCTTCCCTTCGCTCCCGTCAGTGTCCCGCCTTCTTCTGACATCATTTCCTCTTTCCGCGAGGGCGGGACACTGACGGAAATGAAGGGAAGGCTTACAAGGCTAGAGACAGGCTTTCACTGCGGCTGCTGCGACGCAGGCAGGGGAGCGAGAAGAATTGTTGAGGGTGGGTATGGATGGCTGGAGGGGGGCAGGGGAGCGAAGAGAATCGCTGGGTGGGTGTGGATGGCTGGAGGGGGCAGGGGAGAGGAGAGAATCGCTGGGTGGGTGTGGATGGCTGGAGGGGGGGCAGGGGAGAGGAGAGAATCGCTGGGTGGGTGTGGATGGCTGGAGGGTGGACAGGGGAGAGGAGAGAATCGCTGGGTGGGTGTGGATGGCTGGAGGGGGGCAGGGGAGAGGAGAGTTGCTGGACATGGATGGAGGAGAGGGAAGGGAGAGAGAAGAAATGCTGGACATGGATGGAGGGGAGGGAAGAGTGAGGAAGGAGATGAGATGAGGGAAAAGGAAAAGAGAAAAACTGCACATGGATGAAGAAAATAGGCAGAAGCTGGATCCACTGGACAGTCAAGTCTGCGGAGGACCCAGCTTTTACTTACGGATGTAGGACAAGAAATGAAGAAGAAAGGCGGAAAGTAAAGAAATAAATGGAAAGGAAGCCCTGGAAATGGAGTTAAGAGGACAGATAGCAGCAGAATCGGATACTGGGCCAGCATGATCAGAAAAACAAAATCACCAGACAACAAAGGTAGAAAAAAATCATTTTATTTTCATTATAGTGTCTGGAATATGTCCACTTTGAGAATCAGGTGCTCAACATTAAAAGTTTATATTTATTTACTTATTTATGGCATTTTATCCCACATTAAACATGAATTAAGGAGAATTGTGATGATATGATCCCTTGTTTCATATTGTTGACGGTCTGCATTTTCCGTATGGGTGGTATATTGGTGTATTAGGTTCTGCCCAGTGTAATATTTATGGTACAGTAAGGTTCTGAGTGTGTTTTTGCACAAAGTTGTGCATAGTGTTTTGCAGTTGAGCGATTGTGGTTAGTATATGCTTTGAGCAACCACTTTATTCTTTGACATGTGATACTGTGATATCCCCCTTCTCACTCAGGGTGACCTGGTTCTCAATATGCAGGTTATATGCAGATTAGTGTGCTACCCCTTCTCGCTCAGGGTGACCTGGTTCCCCACTAAGCAAATTAACCAGGTCTCACCAACTGCATATTTCTCAGGCAACTCTTTATTCCAGCCCCTGGGCACACTTCTTCTAGCTTAACACTTTATGCTTTCATAGATCTTCACACTGAGCCTCCCCACCCAGATACATGGGCTCAGTCCTAGCTTCAATACTTTGGGGACTTCTAACCCCAGGCTTTGCAGCCTGCTTCTCTCAGTACTTTGGACACACAGTCCTGGACACACAATCCCCTCTTTGAACACACAGTTCTGGACACACAGTCCTTTCTTCTTTGGACACACAGTCCTGGACACACAGTCCTTCCTTCTTTGGACACACAGTCAAACACTAATACTTTAGGGACTTCTTACCCCAGGATTTTCAGCCTGCTGATTTCCTTTGGACACACAGTCCACCACAAGTCCATAAGGTTAGCCAGTATCTTCCAGGGGGATCTCTCTTCTTCTGCTGCCAGCTCACTTTTCCTTTCACAACTCAGGTGGGGTATAAAGTGGTTAATTAGCTACACAGGACCCAGCCCATAACCTCCTACACCTGTGGACATCCCAGGGCTCTCCCCAGTCCTAGCGACCTCCACCTATCCTCCTATTAGCGCCCTCTAGTGGCCTACCCCGGATAGGACAGCCTCATACTTATCACAATACATATCTAATATCTAAATTTAATAAAGGTATTAATTGTGACTTTTTATTTATTTATTTTTTGTGTGTTATCAGACAATTATGGATTTAATCTCCACCCCTGGCCCCACCCCTAACCCCGCCCCCTTTAGCCTCCCCAAACAGTTGGGCCTATGGACTCCAAATACCCCTGCCTGAGCCAAGTGAAATGGGGGGGGGGCTGGAGGTTTGGCAGACCTCCGGTCCCCCCCGACACAGGTTCAGCAGCCTCGGAAGGAACCCCGAGCTGACTGTACCTGACCCCCCCCAGCAACAGGGGGCTGGAGGTCCAGCGGAACTGTGGCCCTCCGACCCCCCCCCCGACAGGTTCAGGGAGGACTGGAGATCCAGTGGGTCTCCAGCCCCCCTTAGCCCCCCCAACATCCCTCAGATGTCCCTGGTGGCCCAGTGGGCCATGGGTGAATCCCCCCCTACCTGGTGGTCTAGCGGCCCTTCCCCACCCCCCTACCTTAAGTTGGAGGAGGGAGGTGACCTCCCTTCTCTTCCATCAGTGCCATCAGTGCCGCCTGAAAAATGGCGCCTAGCCCTGCCCAGTGCTTCCTGGGATGCGCTGGGCGGGGCTTCACACCATATAAGGGAGTTTTTCCTTCCAGAGTCTCCACCACCAACCATTCACATGTTATTCATGGCTTCAGTAAATTTACATGAGATTTGGCTTCTCTTGCCTTTATGGCTGACTTTATAATTGACTGGACCCACAGTCCCTTCCATTTGGCCTAAAGTTTGTTAGCAGAGGTGGGTAACAATACTAGTACCTGATCTTGGGACTGAAACTCTCACTACCTAGCATTCTTATCATAGTAGGGTTCTCTTCCCTATTCTGGGGCATTGGGGTTTTCTTAAGAGTGGGTTCATCCTTTCTCTTGCTTCACCCTTCTTCTGCTTCCATATATCTTTCTACAAGTAAAGTAGCCATCTTTATCAATCCTGGTCCTTGTCTAACAACCCAAGATTTTGTAGGGGAGGGCAGGGGCGTAGCTACGGGTGGGCCTGGGTGGGCCCAGGCCCACCCAATTTCAGTCCAGGCCCGCCCAGCGCCAGCTCCCATTGCCGGCCACTGCTGCTTTTCCTGATGAGCAGCAGGGCCGGCGCTACAAAAAGAAGAAGCGCTCAGCTGACTGAGCTGAGCGCCAACGCGTCGCTAAGGAAGAGGAAAAAATGTTTTTAAAAAAATGCGGCACTGCAGGCAGCCTCGAAGCATTGGCTGCTGGCTCTGTGCAGGCTCCTCCCGTCTCTTACATCACTGCCCCTGCTTCGCTACAGGGGCAGTGACGTAAGAGACGGAAGGAGCCTGCAGAGCCAGCAGCCAATGCTTCGAGGCTGCCTGCAGTGCCGCGTTTTTTTTAAAACATTTTTTCTTGTTGGGGGTTAGCGACGCGTTGGCGCTCAGCTCAGTCAGCTGAGCGCTTCTTCTTTTTGTAGCGCCGGCCCTGCTGCTCATCAGGAAAAGCAGCAGTGGCCGGCAATGGGAGCTGGGGCTGGTGGGCCTGAATGGGAGAGGGAAAATGGATGGCAGGATGGGGAGAAAGAGGGAAAATGGAAGGATGGGGAGAGAGAGGGAAAACAGATGGAAGGATGGCAGAGAGAAGGAAAACAGATGGAAGGATGGGGAGAAAGAGGGAAAATGGATGGAAGGATGGGGAAAGAGGGAAAACAGATGGAATGATGGCAGAGAAAGAGGGAAAACAGATGGCAGGATGGGGAGAAAGAGGGAAAATGGAAGGATGGCGAGAGAGAGGGAAAATAGATGGGAGGATGGCAGAGAAAGAGGGGAAACGGAAGGATGGGGAGAGAAAGAGGGAAAACAGATGGCAGGATGGGGAGAGAAAGAGGGAAAACAGATGGGAGGATGGCAGAGAAAGAGGGAAAATGGAAGGATGTGGAGAGAGAGGGAAAACAGATGGGAGGATGGCAGAGAAAGAGGGAAAATGGAAGGATGTGGAGAGAAAGAGGGAAGACGCTGGATGGAAGGGTAGGGAGAAAGAGGACACTGGATGGAAGGATGCAGAAAGAAAGAGGGGAGACTATTGGAAGAATGGGGAGAGAGAGGGGAGACACTGGAAGGACGGGGAGAGAAAGAGGAGAGGCTGCAAGGAAAGGGGGAGTAGTGAAAGATTGGAGAATAAGAGGAAGGGGCATGGGGAGAACAAGGGTGAGAAAAAGATGAAAAGCCATAAGTAGATGAAGGAAATTAAAGAATGGATAGTAAGAATGAATTAAATCTGGACACAGAGAGAGGCAGAAAAATATTGAAGAAAGCAAAGAAAAAGGAGAGAAAAATGACAAATGGCCAGGAAACCCTGGCAGAAGAGTTAAGCGAAAACGAAGGAAAGCAGAATCTAGAGACTGGGAGCAACACAATGAGAAAAAGTAAATGGCCATACAACAAAGGTAAAGAAAATAATTTTATTTTTAATTTAGGATAAAGTAATATGGTGTTAATAAAGTTTCAGAGACCAATACTTCCTTCCTTAGGTCAGGAGAGGATACCGTAACAGCATTATACTGACCTGAGGCAGGAGGTTTTGGCCTCTGAAAGCTCACTGAAAAGGATTAGGCTATTCAATAAATTGTCTGAAATCTGATGCACTGAACAGCACTTTACCCTGTGTGACAAATGCATCTGAGTGTGACTACATTTTGCTGGGGGGGGGGGGGGGGGTAGAGAGAAAATTTTATGCCCACCCACTTTGGGTTCAGGCCCACCCAAAATTGGCAGTCTGGCTACGCCACTGGGGGAGGGTAAAATAGTTAGAAATTGCTCTAATACTACTGTCTTGACCAAATCCTGCGGGGCTTTCTTCTCCAGTTGTAGCCACTGGGAGGCTAAATCTAACAGTTGTACAACAGCTCGAGTCAGTTCCCTTTTTTGAAAAATACATGCTCTAAACTTCCTTCAATAATTCTTGGCTGTGATTACCAACCTGTCCTGTATAGCTGCTTTGACTTCCTTATAGTACAAAGCTTGGGTGTCATCTAATGCTCTATAAGCAGCTTGGGTCTCCCCAGTTAAGTAAGGGGTCAAAATAATAGCCCATTTTTCAGGAGGCCACTTTGCGGCTGTGGCCACCCATTCAAAGGTGACCAATAAAGCTTCTGAATCATCCTCTGGTCCTAAGAGGCAACCCTCTAGATTAGTCCACACAAGAGATCCCTAATACGTCATTGGAAAGTCTCACCTCAGAGTCCCATTGGGTCTCATCTGTGAAGGCTTGATGCAAGGTTCCTTAGTTCCAGTGCCTGCACTTCCAGTAATTGCAATAAAGGTTGCTGCTGTTGCACCTGTTGTTCCAAGGTCCTGGAGAACTGGAGGTCCATTAGTACTTGTTGGACCTTCATCTGCTCTACAACCCACTTCATGAAGGTTTCCGACACCATCTTCTGCAAGTGGGAAAAAGAGATAAACACCAAGTACCGCTCTTTAAGCTTCAGGTGTGTCTCCTTCCTTTTGGGTACCCGGCCCCACACAGCCTTTCTCAGAACCCTTGCCTTCTATCTACCACCTGTATCCCCAAGGTACTCTTAAAAGTGGTACAGGTGAGTCTGCACTTTGCAAGGGTCCTCGGGCTGTCCAATACTGCATGTGGTCTCGTCATTCACCACCCACACGTATAAACATGGGCCGAGTGATTGTGAAGACTTCTCTTTTTCCCTCTTCTACACCATCCAAGCAGGATCATCCAGCAAAACTGGTTAGTCTGTGATTACTTCATAGTAATCCAAAACAAGGGTTAGTTCACTATCCCTTTATAGCAATCCAAAACAAGGGTTAGTCCATGATCCTTTCCACGAGAAGGGTCTCTCACCTTCAACAAGGGTGAGAACAATCTCCAAATCCTTAGTCCCGCCCAGTGGCATAGCCAGACCTGACATTTAGGCTATATACAGTGGGGGAAATAAGTATTTGATCCCTTGCTGATTTTGTAAGTTTGCCCACTGACAAAGACATGAGCAGCCCATAATTGAAGGGTAGGTTATTGGTAACAGTGAGAGATAGCACATCACAAATTAAATCCGGAAAATCACATTGTGGAAAGTATATGAATTTATTTGCATTCTGCAGAGGGAAATAAGTATTTGATCCCCCACCAACCAGTAAGAGATCTGGCCCCTACAGACCAGGTAGATGCTCCAAATCAACTCGTTACCTGCATGACAGACAGCTGTCGGCAATGGTCACCTGTATGAAAGACACCTGTCCACAGACTCAGTGAATCAGTCAGACTCTAACCTCTACAAAATGGCCAAGAGCAAGGAGCTGTCTAAGGATGTCAGGGACAAGATCATACACCTGCACAAGGCTGGAATGGGCTACAAAACCATCAGTAAGACGCTGGGCGAGAAGGAGACAACTGTTGGTGCCATAGTAAGAAAATGGAAGAAGTACAAAATGACTGTCAATCGACAAAGATCTGGGGCTCCACGCAAAATCTCACCTCGTGGGGTATCCTTGATCATGAGGAAGGTTAGAAATCAGCCTACAACTACAAGGGGGGAACTTGTCAATGATCTCAAGGCAGCTGGGACCACTGTCACCACGAAAACCATTGGTAACACATTACGACATAACGGATTGCAATCCTGCAGTGCCCACAAGGTCCCCCTGCTCCGGAAGGCACATGTGACGGCCCGTCTGAAGTTTGCCAGTGAACACCTGGATGATGCCGAGAGTGATTGGGAGAAGGTGCTGTGGTCAGATGAGACAAAAATTGAGCTCTTTGGCATGAACTCAACTCGCCGTGTTTGGAGGAAGAGAAATGCTGCCTATGACCCAAAGAACACCGTCCCCACTGTCAAGCATGGAGGTGGAAATGTTATGTTTTGGGGGTGTTTCTCTGCTAAGGGCACAGGACTACTTCACCGCATCAATGGGAGAATGGATGGGGCCATGTACCGTACAATTCTGAGTGACAACCTCCTTCCCTCCGCCAGGGCCTTAAAAATGGGTCGTGGCTGGGTCTTCCAGCACGACAATGACCCAAAACATACAGCCAAGGCAACAAAGGAGTGGCTCAGGAAGAAGCACATTAGGGTCATGGAGTGACCTAGCCAGTCACCAGACCTTAATCCCATTGAAAACTTATGGAGGGAGCTGAAGCTGCGAGTTGCCAAGCGACAGCCCAGAACTCTTAATGATTTAGAGATGATCTGCAAAGAGGAGTGGACCAAAATTCTTCCTGACATGTGTGCAAACCTCATCATCAACTACAGAAGACGTCTGACCGCTGTGCTTGCCAACAAGGGTTTTGCCACCAAGTATTAGGTCTTGTTTGCCAGAGGGATCAAATACTTATTTCCCTCTGCAGAATGCAAATAAATTCATATACTTTCCAAAATGTGATTTTCCGGATTTAATTTGTGATGTGCTATCTCTCACTGTTACCAATAACCTACCCTTCAATTATGGGCTGCTCATGTCTTTGTCAGTGGGCAAACTTACAAAATCAGCAAGGGATCAAATACTTATTTCCCCCACTGTATTACAAAAACATAAAGACCTTCCCTACCCTACCCCATCCATCCCAGCAGCCTGGCATCAGCTTTTCCCTTCAATACTCTCTATCCATCCCCGTAGCTCAGCATCAGCCCTTCCCTTCTCTACCTCGCTCCCCCATCCATCCCAGTATCAATCCTTCCCTTCCCCACCATCCATCCCATAGTTAAGCATCAGCTTAAAATCCACCTCTTCACCACTGCTTTTGACCCCTAACCACTGCTCACCTGTCCTGTGTTTTTTCCTCGCCTCTTTATTCCCATACCCTTAATTGTTCTGTCTGTCTGCCTGTCTTATCTAGATTGTAAGCTCTTTGAGCAGGGACTGTCTTTTGTGTATGGTGTACAGCGCTGTGTATGCCTTGTAACGCTATAGAAATGATAAGTAGTAGTAGTAGTAGTCTGAAATGTGCACTCTTAATATAAACAAAAATGTATGCATTGTTGCATGATGATCATAGGCACCCGGTATAAGAGGCTTGGGGAGGCTAAGCCTCCCCAGCCACAAGTGCAGCCAGCCTTCACATAACAAAAAACTGCTGGCTGTCTACCCTGCCATCTTTGCAGCATTCTCCCGTCTTTCTCCTCCTCTAGTCCGCTCTTCTTTGCAGCGTCGCGGTTTCTCTTCTTCCCCGCCCCACCCCCTGCGACTCTCACTTCAGTTTTGCAGTGCTGCGGTTTCTCTTCTTCCCCGCTCCGCCCCCCGCAACTCTCACTTCAGGGCTGGCATACTGTAGCGATTACAGCAATCTGCTTCAGCGCCTCAGCCTCCCCTACCACAGCTCCGTCTCGTTTGATGCGACTTCCTGTTCCACAAAGGCAGAAATGCAAGGGATCACTGGGCTGTGGGTAGGGCCTGGAAATGGAAAGATGCTAGAACCGCGAGGGGGGAGGGGAGAGACACAAGACTTGGCTCTGCTGGACCTTGGGGGGAGGGGGATGGATTTGGAGAGATAGAAAGAAGTGCTGGAGGGGGAGAGGAATAATAAATGTCGACAAGCTGATCGGAGGGAGGGAGAGAGGAAGCATGACTCACAGGAGGAAGCCGGAACCGCTGGGGAAGGATTGAAGATTGGTAAGTGTTCTCAGCTGCAAATAAGAACTGTGCTGCAGATTTTATAAGTCAAAATAAAAAAGAAATATTTTGTTTCATGCAGATCTTGTTTGTTTAAACATAACTAAATGGGTTATAAGCCCCCTAATACAGTGCCAAAATTGAAATTTGAAAACTCATCTCTATCTGGTTGTTAATAAAAGGAGCTCATTGTGAACACTATCCACCCTAAAAGGATGTTTTGTGGCTGTACATGAGAATTGTGATATGATCCCTTGTTTCCTATTGTTAATGGTCTGTGTTTTCCATATGGGTGGTATATTGGTGTATTAGGGTCTGCCCAGTGTAGCATTTATGGTACAGTAAGGTTCTGAGTGTGTTTTTGCACAAGTTTGTGCATAGTGTTTTGCGGTTCAGGGATTGTTGACCTTATTGAGGTGACAAACATCAACATTTAAATTTAATTTTAGTTCGTCATAACATCAGACATGGTTTGGTTTTAGAATATTTTGGATGATCTGGTGTTGAATTGTTCCATAGATGTGTATGTGCATGTGGTTTAGTGTTGGTAACTGCTTGAAATAATTGAGTTTAAAATATGATATGTCATTTATGATATATAAATCCATTTTTACATGCACATAGAAGCATTACTTGTCAATAACCAGCAGCCCTTCCTTGGGACTCAGTCTCTTCTCCACCATGACAAATTTATATACTCTGCAAGAAAACTTTCACTTGCTAACCTTCAATCTCTCTAATTAGGGTGGTACTTGTAACTTTTCACATTTGGGATGGGACACCCTTTGCTCCCCTAGATATTTACCCTGAGCAGATCATTGACACCTATAATGCGAAGTCTAGTCGCCAGATGTTACTTCACTAATGTGACCATTTCATTTTGGGATTTTCCATGGATGGAAATAGCAGTGTTTAATAATTGATAACACTTTTGAATAGTGTACATTGGTTAGTATATGCTTAGTATATGGTTTGAGCAATCACTTTATTTTTTGACATATGATACATACAGTATCTAATACATTTAATAAAAGGTATTAATTGTGACTATTTTATTTTTACTTATTTTTTTCTGTGTGTTGTCAGACAATTATGGTTGTAAGCCCCACCCCCTTTAGCCTCCCCAAACAGTTGGGCCACTGACCGCCTATGATGATGATGTGCATACTTTCAGGTACAGTTGTATTTGAAACAGGCATTCCTGGGGCAGGAGGAGGTATCTTTATTTTTGTTACATTTGTACCCTGCGCTTTCCCACTCATGGCAGGCTCAATGCGGTAGGCAATGGAGGGTTAAGTGACTTGCCCAGAGTCACAAGGAGCTGCCTGTGCCAGGAATTGAACTCCGTTCCTCAGTTCCCCAGGACCAAAGTCCACCACCCTAACCACTAGGCCACTCCTCCACTCTATTTTGTTTGGAAGGGTGGAAATAATGTGTATAGACTGCATTTTCAATTCAGAGCTTGTCATCCTTAGTATACAAAGAATGAACATCAAATGGAGGTTCAGGAATCTGCACTGATTCTGAACCAGTGCATAGTGATAAATCTTAATGAAATGGGTCTTTTGCATAGCTAAATTTTAATCTACTTTACTTTGCCTTGAACTGCTATTAAAAAAAAAAAGGTGTGAGCTAAATCCAAATAAACTGTCTACTTCTCTCAAGTAAACATTTACCTTGTGTTTCCTTTCCCATTACTTACTATCAGGGCATGCTTCCATCTTTGACATAATGAACAAGTGATTCATATCTATGTTAGCCACCAGTAATAGATGGCATCATATCTGGCTTTTATACATCTAAACCAAACTCTAATGCTAGGAGCAATGTAATGATTGACTGTTTCATTTTTGGCTAGAGAAGGAGAGAGAAGTGGGTTCTATTCAGACTGACCTATCATGAAATTCTCAGTAAATGTTCTCATTTACAGCGGTTCTGTTTAGTTCAGTTTAATGTTTTGCTTTCCATGTTTATTTATTTAATTTATTTGGATTTTGCTCACACCTTTTTCAGTAGTAGCTCAAGGTGAGTTACATTAAGGTACACTGGATAGTTCTCTGTCCCTGGAGGGGCTCACAATCTAATTTTGTACTTAAGGCAGCTGAAGGTCAAGTGACTTGCCTAAAATCACAAGGAGCAGCAGTGGGATTTAAACTGGCCACCTCTGGGTGTCGATTGGTGTACTAACCACTAAGCTACTCCTCCATTCATGACAATTATATACTAAAAACATACTTGTACAATCATTTAAATACATCAACATTCAGATTACTTCAATTGCCATCACTGAACATTGTTATACTGTCTACAACTAGAAAATGAGGGGCCGATATTCAGCTGGCAGAAAGCAGCCTATATAAATGGTGTGTTTGGCACTAACCCTGGATATTCAATGCCAGGCCATTTCCGGTGATCGGCACTGAATATCAGGTTTCATTTTTGGCTGCTGGAACTTAACTGGTTAAACTGATATTCAGTGCTAACCAATTAAGTTAATAGCGGTTAAAGGTAGGACTGCTATTTATACAGTCCTATTTAACTGCTTAACCCAGCACTGAATATCAGTGATATAGCCAGTTAGCTGTTATGTGCTAACCACGAATATTCAGCAGAGATAACCGGCTATCTTCCACTGAATATTAGTGGTTAGCCAGCTAAATGCTATTTATCCTGACAGGTGCCGTTCCTAGCTGATTCAATAGTGTTGAATATCAGCATTTCACTTTGCTAGAGTGTCAAAAAAGGCGGAGGCATGTTTACCCTCTGTTTACCCTCATCTTTCATAGCTACCAAACTCCCTTCCTCAGATTTTCTTTATCTGGAAATGTTATTACTGAATATTACTGCTTTTCATACTTTTATGTTGATGGTTTGTTACCTTCCACCGTCTCCTTCACAGCCCTGGGAAGCTTAATTCCTAGTCCCAGCTTCCAGAGTTTAATTACATGTTGAGTGAAGAAAAATTTTCTCAGATTAGTTTTAAATTTACTACTTTGTAACTTCATCGCATGCCCCCTAGTCCTAGTATTTTTGGAAAGACTAAACAAACGATTCACGTCTACCTGTTCCACTCCACTCTATCTGGGTAACTCTCTCCTTTAATATATTCTTCATGTCCACCCAGCCTGTTCATCCAAGCCTTCCTTTGGGAATGCTCCCATCCCCCTTTCCCGGGCTGAATATTTGTACCCTTCTAATCCCTGAAATTCCTTGTGCTCTTCACCTATGGTGGCTGCCATCTGCTGGACCATGACACAGGGTCTCCACCGCTGGGCTTACTCTCTTTCTCTCTTCTAGAGGCCTTGCCCTTTTTTCTGTTAGCCCTATCTCCCTCTTGAAGTTTTGGGGCTACTCTCAGTTTGGGGTCCCCATCTCTCTGCATGGAGCTTCCAGGGCTTCCTACCCCTTGGGCTTTTGGTTGTTCCCATAGCAGCTGGCTTCTCTTGGCCTTCCTGCCTGTCAACACTCCTATCCTCTTGGGTTCCTAGCTTTTCTGCAGTGACCCTCTCCACCTGGACATGGATGACCCCCACACTTTGTGGGTGGTGGACCTTTACCCCACCACCTTTACTTTTAGTCCCTACTACTAACAGTTCCTCCTTAACAGGACAGTTACAAAAAGGGAGGCCCTTACATTCACAGCAACCATCCTCTCCTAGGTAGTCTTCCCCTGAGAATCTCAAACACCATTATGGCCTACTAACTCACAGTGCACACAAACGGGAACCTGCTCCTTTCTTTCTCCTCAGGTCTTTTCCCTCCTGGAATGCCCTTTATGCATCTGCTCAGTCTCCACTATCCTAATTGAAGGTCCCAACCCGAGTCCAAAACCTTGGCCCATGGATTCTGGTCCTTCTGACTGCTCCATGTCCATCCAATTGGCACTTGTTCCTTGGTTGGGGGCCCATGGGCCTCTGCATTGCCCCTCTTGTTGGCTTGGACAACCTTCGCCGCGTCATGGCTATGTCCTCTTCCACCCGACCTGGACCTGTGGAGATGGCCTACAACACAGAAGAAAGAAAATCCAAGTGTAGACTACTTTCACTGTTGCCCCACACCTGCCCCATACTTTCTAGGTATTCACACTCAATTTAGCCACAATAAATGCTTTTTCTTTAAATATTTCGCCGTCCACTGCTGCATTTCCCCAAGCTTCATCAGTCCTCCAATGGTCTCCCCCAGGTACCTCTTACCTCCAGAGGCCGCTGGAAAGCACTTTTAACTTGGTGTGTTGCTGGTCCTCGCCATCGGATCCTCTACTCAGCATTGGGCTTGTCATCAGACTTGACACTTCTTAGGCCTCACTGCACCTCTTGCTGTCCTTCTTTAAATGTTCCTATACTAACCACCATTTATGTCATGTCATCTGTAATATAAGCTTTGAAAGTTCCAGTTCAATACTTTGGTTGTTCTTTTCCCACTCTTGCACATGCTTCCATGAGGAGGTCACCACTGCAGTTGCCAGAATTATCTTCCAATGACATAGTTCATTCAAAAACACGAAGAAAAAGAAAAACAAAATTCTGCAAAACACTGCCTTATCTTCAGCAGCTATTTATTCATGCAGTATTCAGTTCCATTATTTCACCGCTAGGGTGCCCTTTCACCATCCACCTTATCTCACTTTCTTCATGCCACTTCCTCAGGAATCTTTTAACGGAGACACTGACAATCCAATATCTTTCTCATCGCTTTTGTTCAAAACCCAAACAATAAAACATAGGGTTCAACAAAAATACAGCCTTGGCTTTCTAGTTTTTACCAAGGCTATGCAACCATCCTCTCTCCAAGTGTTTGAAATCACGCTGGACCTGCCCATAGCTGCTGTTGACCCTTTAAATCTAAAACCTTCCAGCCCGGTTTTCTTTACAACAATAAAAATAGCAATATAATGTTCACAACCTTAACTTCATAGTTTTACATAGTAACATAGTAGATGACGGCAGAAGAAGACCTGCACGGTCCATCCAGTCTGCCCAACAAGATAACTCATATGTGCTACTTTTTGTGTATACCCTACTTTGATTTGAACCTGTGCTCTTCAGGCTCCATGCAGTTGGTCTCTTCCACCTTCACCTCTACTGAGCTTTCATCTGTTCACAGTTCGTGGTCTCAAGATACTGAGGAACTCTTTATAGAATTTTAAAACTGGCATTAAAACATAGTTGTTTCATCAAGTATTTTTGGACCTGGCTATCTGATAAGAATCCTTTGGATTTAATCCAGCCGAGCAAGATTGTTCTGCTTCCTGTTGTGTCCCCATTATATGTTTTAGTCTTTGAATGATACCACTCTTCCCTTGCAGTTGTTACCATAGAAGTTGTAGCTGTATATAATTGTTTTTACAGTGCTCTATTATTGTTCACATCTCCACTACTCTGGATATTGTAAACTATAATGATGTTCAAATTTTATCAAATGGTGGAATGCCAAATACAGCAAAACTACGCACCAGATATATACTCTATGAAAAATGACCAATCAAACATATAAATGGCAAGTGACCGACTCACCTGCAAATGCCCAGTACAGACTTCCCTCTCTGTCCCGCCCTCGCGTCATGACATCAGAGAGCAGAACAGAAAGGGAAACGGAGTCGGCCGCCGCCTGGAAACGAACATCACGTGAACCAACCTCCACCCTCCCCCCCATCGCTGTTCCCGCCCCCCTCCGTATCAGACCCCCTGCACTGACCTGACAGCGCCTCTCACCTCCGTGTGGAAGCGCTGCAGGCAGCAGCAGACTGTCTGCTGCTGCCTGTAGCGCTTTCACACGGAGGTGAGAGGTGCTGTCAGGTCAGTGCAGGGGGCCCGGCACGGAGGGGGGAGGGAGTGGCGGCGAGGATGGTAGCTGGACATGGGGGGAGGGCAGGGGGGAGAGGGCATGGTTGCTGGACATGGGGTGAGAGCAGGGCAGAGAGGAGGGTTGCTGGACATGGGGGGAGGGGGGAGGCCAAGGGAAAGAGGACGGTTGCTGGATATGAGGGGGGAGGATTGGTGGATGGGGTGAAGCCAGGGGAGAGAGGAGGGCTGCAATACTCGCCCATTTTTACAGGCTTAACGGCTAGTATATATAATAAAGGAAGGAAAAAGTCTCAAAGAGCTCAAAATCTAAGCAGATTCACAGAGCTGCAAAGATCTACATGAACCTTTACTCTTTCATCATCGGCAAAAAACCTTCCAATTGTTTAATATAGGTGCTTCAAAATCCCCACATACAGGTGTTCCAAAATGTGCTATTTCATCTTATTGCCCATTTTCATAAAAGTGTCCATAAACAATTTGCAGCACAAAACAAAAGTACTTATCTTTAAAGAGCCAGGTGATGTGCAGGGATAGAGCCCAGCCAGGTGATGATACTTGTAATCTGCCAACTCCCATCAACAGGTTCAAAGCGGATAACACAAAATACAGATTACAAATGAGAAATAATAAAAGAAAAAAAGCAGAAACAAAAATAAAAGAGATGAAACTTGACAAAAATATTTTTTAAACAAGTCTTCAGTTGTTTCTGAAATAATAATAAGAAAGTCCTTAACCCAACAGGCAAAGAACACCATGTCGAAACTGCCTGATAGGGAATTGAAGATGATAGAGACGTTTTATATTTAACTTTATCGAAAGATGGAAAATAGACTAAACAAGATTCCACAGCTTGTGGCAAAGATGGAAATAATGGAAAAGAAAACAAGGAATATAAATATTCTGGACAAATACCTTTAAACATTTTATAAACCCAGCATGATAATTTGAAAAACAAAAAATACATGCTTTAATGGGCAACCAATGGAGTTCCATCAAAGCAGGTGTAGCTTGGTCAGATCTTTTTTTTTTTCTCAAAATCATCTTAGCTGCATTATTTTGCATCAACTTTAATCTGGCAATCAGATTTGCCGAAAGAAGACAATATAGCTTACTACAATAGTCCAATTTAACAAGTATCACCTGGACCAAAATTTAAAATGATGTATTGAGGGACAGATTTGTCTGCAGACTAAGAACTGCAGCAATATGGAAAATGAATATAATTTCATAGAGGCAGGTCTCACATTTATTAAAGCTATGGGGTCAATTTTTATCTTGCCTGATGTGGCTGCAGGACCCATGAGCCTAGACGCTAATTTTGAAAGGAAACTCCTCCCCCTCCCCCACAGTTTCCCTTTAAAAGTTAGACCAATACCATACAGAAGGTGCTTATAACATGCATACATTTGCAAATTCTCTGAATTGGGTGCAAATGTACATATAGAATGCACGTGTAGACTTCACATATAATTTCCCTTCCCTGCCCAAGCACACACCTTTTTGGCATGGGTCAGAGTAATCATGCTGTTGACAGAATGGGTGCTTTCACCTGTAGCTGGGCTGGAAAGGGAGGTAATTTTCAGTAGCCCCACTTCTACAGGTAAAGTTTTGAAAATTGTCTCCTGTAGGAACAGCACTGGGAACAATGGAGCAAAACTCCAGTTCACTGTTCCTGCGAATTTGAATGGTGAATGTCCTGCTCCATTTTACCAGCCTGTAACTGCTCCAACTGACTCATGGCATGAATCACATAGGGCCAGCAAGAACCACATGATTACAAAATTCTGTGTAGTTTAAACTATGTAATTGCTAGAATAGTGCCAAATGGGCAAAAGGGAATTGGAGATCCTCCACTCAGGCTAATGAGAACTTCACACCAATAAGTCAAAAAGCCTTAAGGAAAGATTTCAGCTCTGTGCACAGACTTGTACAGGATGAAATTACTCCTCCCGGATGCAAAAGGAAATGCAGGATATTGTGTTCATAACAGTTTCATATGCAAAGTTTGCAGAATATTTGGATGGCTTTTCTCAATGTAGGATTTTATTTCTGTGTGTGTGGAAGGTCCAAAAATTAATATTATATAACAAGTTGTAAAGTGCATGCTAGAAGCATTGCATGTAGGCATATCCCTCTGAGAAAGTAGGTGAGGTGAGTTGTGTGTGAGTGAGTGTCAGATTACATGGGTAGTCACTAGGTAGGGAACTGTGTTGTGAGAAGGGTGTGTCTGTGTATATGAATGGATTTGATGCAAGTATTTGATACATACCGTATTTTTCGGACTATAAGACACACTTTTTTCCTCCCAAATTTGGGAGGAAAATGGGGGGTGCGTCTTATAGTCCGAAGGTAGCGATTTTCCTCCCTCCCGCCCTCCCCCCGAGTTCGGGATCGCCCTCCCCCCGGCCCTGTCACCACTTCTCCCTACTCACGTCACGCGATCTTCCCTGGTGGTCTAGTGACATCGGGGCAGGAAAGAGCCCCCTCTTTCCTGCCCAGCGCGCTGCTCTCCGTCCTCCTGTATGCAGCCTGACGGTCTCGGCGAGATTCAAAATGGCCGCCGAGACTTCAATTCTCGGCGGCCATTTTGAATCTCGCCGAGAACATCAGGCAGCATACAGGAGGACGGAGAGCAGCGCGCTGGGCAGGAAAGAGGGGGCTCTTTCCTGCCCCGACGTCACTAGACCACCAGGGAAGATCGTGTGATGTGAGTAGGGAGAAATGGTGACAGGGCCGGGGGGAGGGCGATCCCGAACTCGGACAAGACGCACCGGAGCACCTAGGTTTTAGAGGAGGGAAAAAGGAAAAAAATTTTTTCCTATTTCCCTCCTCTAAAACCTAGGTGCGTCTTATGGTCCAGTGCGTCTTATAGTCCGAAAAATACGGTAAGTGTAGGTATGTAGGAGGGCTCCATGGGTGGTTGCCAGTAGGTGGGTGGGTCTGTGGGGTGGTTTGGGGATGAGTGTGGTTGGTGTACACTTTTACACTTGCATTGTCCATCTCAGATGGTCTTTAGTTCCCCCTTATCCCTAATCTCTTCCTAACATCTTTCCCCCTCACTCCTCCACTCCCTTCTCCAACTATTCCATAGTCCTCTCATTCTCCTCTCTCTTCATATTTCACCCCCCTCCCCAAAGGTACCTCTTCCTCTTCTTTTGTTAAGTGGTGTCTAGGCACCCCACTTGCTGCGCTGTATGACCAACATCTTGGGCCCTATCCTTTCCCCAGGCGAAGCCCAGGTAGGCTCCTATCCCCCACCCCCAAACACACACCTGCTGCACATCTCAATGTCTCAGTGTCACTATTGATCAGAAGGTGACACTGGGACTTCCAAATGTAAACAGATGGGCAGACAGATGGACACGCTCTCATCCACATATTGGCGTAGCCACAGGTGGGCCTATGTGGGCCAGCAGTGGCACATGATGTAGCTGGCAGGGCTCCCCAAACCCCATGTCACAGTTTGAGGGAAGTGAACCCTTGGGCCATTGTGAGGTTGTCTCTACCTGTGTGACTCAAGTGCAGTAAAGGTCCTCACTGATGGCTGTTCCCATAGATATTGACAAAGTCTAGGACCCAGCAGTGACTCCAAGCTGGGATGATAAAGGCCAGGGTCAGCAGCGGACAGACAAGGACTAGAGCAGACTGAAGGTCTAGGCAGACAAGGTCAGGAACTAGGCAGAGGTTTAGGCAGCCAGCGAGCACAGGGCAGGATTAAACTTTTGATGGGCCCTAGGCCCACAAGTACACTGGGCCCCCGGCCCCTCCCCTCTGTGGTCTTGCCCCTCCCCTTCCCTACCCCTGGTTCCGCCCCCTTCCTGCCCATACCTCCATTTATATATTTACCTGGTTGCTTGCTTATTTACTTTATTTCTACTTCATTTCTTGTTTTTCCTCTTTATTTTAAAATTCAAAACATGAACAAACATAAAACCATACCAGTGCCAGTGTACAGTTTTGATTCTATGTAACAGTAAAGTAGCACCAAACATCTCTGAACAAATCCCCCCTTTCGTCCCTTCCCACGTTGACACCTCCTCCCACTGCTTGCTCAGGACCTAAATTCTAAATCCTTTCCATACATATACAAAAGTGTACTGAAACCTTGAATCATCATTCAGTTGGTGATTTCCTCTTAATTTCACACTTCACCATTACACAGAGGTAAGTTAAAAATACAATATCATACAATGATACACCAATACAATAACATTGTTAAACTCCCACCTCTATTTGTATATCAATGTGTTATTCTTTACAGCTTGGTTCACTTTTACTTTGGCAAATTGGTATTTGTGGCGGTATCGAATAAATAAAACAAAAACATCTATTCAACTGTAATTGCAAAACTGTTGGCCTAAAAATATTATTCATCTCACATAAAACTCCTGGAAAACTCTTTAATGATTAACTGAACCGGTCTTGGTTTCAGCCTTGCTTGTTTTTTTATGAGGAAAAGCCTCGAGAAGCCCCCAGCTCTACTTTAGCCTCGGGGGCTGGACTGCTTCATCATCGGCAAAAACCTCTTTTTAGAGCTGTAATAAAAAGAGGTTTTTGCCGATGATGAAGCAGTCCAGCCCCTGAGGCTAAAGTAGAGCTGGGGGCTTCTCGAGGCTTTTCCTCATAAAAAAAATGAGCAAGGCTGAAACCAAGACCGGTTCAGTTTATCATACTTGTATTATAGATTTTCCCATTCTTCTAGGTGTTAATGATTTATTATGATCACCTCTTACTGTGTTTATAGTTTAAACTCTTCAATGATGTCATTAAAATCCAAGGAGATTGTAAAGTTGTTCTCAATTGTCAGTAATGCAAACGCATTTAGTTTTTCTTTTTTCCTGTTGATCGAAGATAATTCTTCACACGTTTCAACAAAGAAAAGGACCTCTCTCCTAAACATTTGAAAGTGGTATAGCTCAATGCATTCAAGGGCATGTGTCCACATTAGGAAATGTGCTCCTCAGTCCTAGCTCTCTAAGCTTCTTGTACATTGAGGCTCATTTTCGACAGAGAAGGACGTCCAAAAAGCAACACAAAGGGCACATGGGCATCCTTTTTAAAGAAAGACGTCCAACGTCAATAATCGAAACAGAGCCAATGTTGTGCTTGTGAGCTTCTGTGCCCAGCGAAGCACAGATGCGACACATTCGGATCCAAGCTCCGCAAGGCGGCCGGACAATTCTGAACCTTCACCTGGAGCGACCCCTTCCCCCGGGGGTTGAGCCCCCAGGGCCCAGGGCCGACAGGACTTCCAAACACCAGCTGGAAGTAGTGGCACGCCCAGCGCCCGGTCAGAAGTAAGGCAGAGGTCGAGGCTACAGCAAACAAGCAATGGTCAGGATTCAGGCAAAGGTCAAGGCAGGCATCAAACAAAGAGAAGGTCAGGATTCAGGCAATGGTCAAATTCACTAAGACACCAGAAAACAGGAAACACCACGAACTTCACCGAAGTTGAAGCCGAAGCAAAATGATGACACTGTTCTGCTCTTAAGTAGGCATCCCATCACAGGATCTCTGCCCCAGCTGCTAGGCGAGGAATCTCATTGGGCACGCCCATGAGGAAGCTTCTCAGATTGAGCCACTCAAGATGGCTGCCTCTCAGATGAACCTCCCAAGATGGCTGCCCCTCAGGAACTGATACAGCTGAACCTCTCAAGATGGCCGCCGCCAGGAGTAACAAAGTAGGAGTGTAACAGTACCCCCTCCAGAAGACCCCCCCCCCCTCACCGGCTCGGTCTGGGTTTAGCAGGATATCGGATATGGAATTCTCTCACCAGCTCAGGAGCATGGACATTCTTAGCCGGTTCCCAAGAGTTGTCTTCTGGCCCGAAGTGCTTCCAGGAGAGTGGATATAAAAGTTGCTCCCCCGACATTTAGAGTCCAGAATTTCCTCCACTTCGTACTCAGGATCGGGCTCTGCTTCAGGAATTGCCTCCTTACTGAGGTCTGGATGCCATCTGGAGGTGAGGAAGGGTTTTAAGAGGGACACATGAAAAGCATTGTGTATTCTAAGAGTTCGGGGTAACCGGACTTGGTAGGTGATGGCCCCTACCTGGGACAAAACTGGGAAGGGTCCAATGAATCTGGGAGCAAATTTGAAGGATGGCAACCAAAGCCTTAGATGTTTAGTGGTCAGCCATACCTTCTGACCTGGCTGAAAAATAGGAGCCGCTCGTCTCCTCTGGTCAAAAGACCATTTCGCCCGAACTGCGGCTTGCTGAAGATGCTCCTGGACCTCTCTCCACGTGTCCTGGAACGTAGCGAGAGTTGGTTGAAGTTGCAGAACCACCTGAGTGACAGGAACGGGTGAAGGCAACCATGGATGACATCCAGACACAACAAAAAATGGAGAGGTCTGAGAGGCGGAATGAACACTATTATTATAGGTGAATTCAGCCCAGGGTAGTAGAGAAACCCAGTCATCTTGGCGATGATTGGTGTAGGCTCGCAGGAAAGTCTTGAGGGTCTGGTTCACCCTTTCAGCCATTCCATTAGTTTGTGGATGATACGCTGAAGAGAATAATGTCATGATACCAAAGGCCGTTCAAAGTGCCCTCCAAAACCGGGAGGTGAACTGGGAACCCCTGTCGCTAACAATCCGCTGGGGTAATCCATGCAGGCGAAAAATGTGGCAGATGAAACTGGTGGCAAGGGTGGAAGCCGTGGGTAGCGCCTTCATAGGTACAAAATGAGCCATCCGAGAGATGACCGTGTTTCCCTGGGACGTTGGTAGGTCTGTGATAAAATCCATCGATTTCTCTTGCCAAGGTTGCTGGGGCACAGGTAAGGGCTGCAGTTGCCCCCAAGGTCTTTCATGGGATGATTTACTCCGGGCACAAACGGGACAGGTGGAAACAAAATGACGAATGTCCTGTGCCATCCGTGGCCACCAGTAAGACCGAGAAATGAGATGGTAGGTCTTCTGAAAACCGAAGTGGCCAGTGAAAGTCGATGAACGCCCCCACTGGAGTACTTTTTTCCGGAGCTGAAGAGGTACTGCGGTCTTGTGTGAGGTGGAAACACCAAGGGCGGCTGGAATGCAAGCTGGATTTAGCATAGGATACGACTCCTCTGGGTCTCCAGGTGCCTCAAACACCCGGGAAAGAGCATCCTCCTGAACATTCTTCTCAGCCGGGCAAAACACCAAGCGGAAATCAAAACGTGCGAAGAATAGGGACCATCGAGCCTGGTGTGGATTCAGTCTCTTTGCGTCCTGTAGATACAACAAATTCTTGTGGTCCGTCATGAAGGTAACAGGATGTGCAGCCCCCTCTAATAGGTAATGCCACTCCTGGAGGGCCCACTTGAACGCGAGCAATTCCCGATCCCCGATGGTATAGTTCTTTTCAGTAGGGGAGAACGTATGGGGGAAAAAACCCCCAAGGATGCTTCTTGCCAGATTCCCCGGTCTGGGACAGCACCGCCCCGGCCCCCAGAGAAGACGCATCCACCTCCACCAGGAAGGGCTTAGCCGGATCAGGACTTCGGAGTACTGGAGCAACCAGAAAAGCCTCCTTCAATGTAGAGAAGACTGTCAAGGCCTCTTGATTACACTTCCTCACATCCGCTCCCTTCTTGGTAAGGGCAGTTAAGGGTGCGGTAAGCAGGAAATACTTCAGAATGAATTGCCGGTAGTAGTTTGCGAACCCCAGGAACCTCTGCAGAGCCCGGAGTCCCTGGGGTTCCGGCCAGTTATGGATGGCTTGGAGCTTAGCAGGATCCATCTGTAGCCCTTGGCCAGATATAATGTACCCAAGAAGGGAATCTCGGGCTGGTGGAAGGCACACTTCTCCAATTTTGCGAATAATCGATGCTCCCGAAGCTGATGGAGAACAGTGCGAACGTGTGAAGGGTGATCCTGACTGGAGGGAGAGAAGATCAGGAGGCCGTCCAGGTAGACAATTACCGTCTTATAGAGGAGGTCCTGAAAGATGAAGTTTACAAAATTTTGGAAGACCGCTGGGGCGTTACATAAGCCGAACGGCATCACTAAATACTCGGTGACCCTCATGCGTGTTAAAAGCGGTCTTTCATTCGTCTCCCTCCCAGATTCGTACCAGGTTATAAGCTCCTCTCAAATCCAGCTTAGTGAATATCCCCATTTTCTGTATGTTCTCTGGATTCAAATCTTACCTCTATTTTCACCAGGTTCATGGGTATCCACATCTGGTAGCTTTTCTCCCGCTTTGCACCTCATGTGTCTCCCCAGTAGGTTCCATCCTTCTTTACGTGGTGAACCCCAGTCTCCTTTTATGAAGTGCCCACCCATTCTCAAGGTTGCTGGGGGTGGGGAGGGGGGAAGCATATATGCACTGAATGTCTTTTCCACATTATTGAACACAGTCCTACAATCCTCCATAGTTATGGAACAACAACATTTCTAAATTCTATCCTGCAAACCATTTTCTAGGTGGCCACAGGTGCGTGCCTACCACAACCTTGAGCCCTTAAGTCATGGTGAGGGAGAGGAGTTCTCATTACAGTTCCTATTCTAAATTGCCTGCAGGTGGCTACAGCATGGTGCCTATATAATTTCCCTAGCCTGTGCCCTCCTGTACCCAATGTATTATATTGCAATTGTGCTGAAGTAAACATCCATCTAATGCTTTCACTGGGGTTTCCCCTTTTCTCCTCAACAGTATATACCATTGCTGACATATTCAATGTGAAAAGATGACCCAGCTGTTTGTAGCTCCTTCCTGACCCTCACCAATGTTGTTTGGTTGTGGGTAAGGTTGTCTGCTGAACAGAGAGCAAACAATAGTCTAGGGGTGGCTGGATACTGTTTCCTGGTAGTCCTGCCTGAGGTCCTACTTTTAGTGGATGTCATTGCCTCATATAAAAGTTATGTGCTAAACCCCCTCCCCCCCCAACAATACAAAGAACAAAAACAGGTCAGCAAACCGTCTTCACATATCAGAATGCAAACATGCTGGTCACCAATGAGTGTGGTCTGCCAACATGTCCTGTGTGTTCTGTGTCAGAGCAGCTTCCAAGGTTCCCTGTCATGTCATCTGACGCATCTCAGTCCCCATGGGTATAGGCCACGCCTCACCACACCTTTCCCCATCCCCCGCCTCAGGCCACCCAGCTACTGCACTATGCAAGCCATGTTGCATGTGCTGATCTCAACCACAATCCTTTTACATACACAGGGATACAGCAGCAGCAGGAGGAGGAGGCGGATGAGGAGGGGCAGCTGGAGGAGGAGGAGGCGGCCGAGGAGGGCCACGAGGAGGAGGAGGAGGAGGAGGGGGTCCTCATCATCGATGAGGACATTATGGAGGACCCCTCCCCACCTGCAGCTCCATCCCCTGAGCCATCCCCAGCCCCTGGGCCATCTCCAGCCCCTGGGCCATCTCCAGCCCCTGGGCCAGCTCCAGCCCTGCGCCTCCTGCAGCAGCTGGTAGATGGGCAGAACCAGGTGCTGCAGGAGCTGGTAGCCATAAGGCACGGTAATGAGCAGCTCCACGGCCCACTGAAGGTGCTGCTGGTGCTGCTCATTACCCTGCTATAGAGGGCTTTAGTAAGAGGGCGTGGCCGCCCTTGACAGACTTTGGGGGGGGGGGGGGATTTGTCGGGTTGGTGGGGGTTTGTAGGGGTGGGGTGGGGGGGAAATGTGTGGGCATTTGTACAAAAATATAGCTTCTTATATTTCATATAACAGGGTGTGTGTGTCTGTACCTTGTGCATTACAGCCTATCAAATGCTGGTGTTGATGTGAGAGGAGGCAGTAATATGCATTGAAATGTGATGCGTGTCTGTGATAATTGTGGCCATACAGAAGGCTACCTGTTCCTTCCAACCTACATGGCCGTATGTGCAGGGGGGGCGGGGAGCCTGTATGGCCATTACTATTGAACACAAATGGCCATCCAGCCACTCTCCCTCCCCCTTACCATACAGCCCCACAGCACAGTGGTGTAAATAATAGATTTGTTGTCTAGCACTTGTGATCTGCCAAGTAGAAACGTCCACATAACCCTAGGTAGCGCATACATGATGTTTGCTCTGTGATCACCACACACCCTTACCCACAACCATAGCACCTTGGTGGGGGCACACGAAGGAGCTACAAACAGCTGGCTCATCTTTTCACATTCCATGCATCAGCAATGGTATATAGTGCTGAGTAGAAAAGGGAAAACAATGGGAAAACCATTAGATGGATGCTTACTGCATCACAATTGCAATATAATACAAGAGTTACAGAAGGGCACAGGCTAGGGGATATAAATATGTGTTTAATTATTTGGATTTTGCTCACACTCTTTTCTGTAGTAGCTCATGATGTTACATTCATGTATTCTGGGTATTTCTCTGTCCCAGGATGACTCTAAGTTTGTACCTGAGGTAATGGAGGGTTAAGTGACTTGGCCAAGATCAGAAGGAGCAGCAGTGGGAATTGAGCTGGCAACCTTCGGATTATAAGGCTGGTGCTCTAACCACTAGGCCACTGCAGCCACCAGGCTGTAGCCACCTGCAAGTAATGTGGGTTGGGACTTGTAACCACAAATCCTCTCCCTCACCATGACTTCAGGGCTCAGTAGGCTGTACCTGTGTCCACTCTGAAACTAGTGTGCAGCCTACATGTTAGAAATGTTCTTGTTGCATAACTATGGAGGATTGTAGGACTGTGTTTGATAATGTGGTGAAGACAATCATTGCATATATTATTCCCACCTCCCCCTCCCAGCAAACTTGAGAATGGGTGGGCACTTCATAAATGGGGACTGGGGTTCAACACATAAAGAAGGATGAACCTACCGGGAAGCAATACAGCAGCTCCAAGAGCTGCCCCACAGCATAGCGGACCTACAGCAAAACCACACAGTACAGGGCTGATGGGCTCCAACCAGTGCACAGGAACCTGGTGACAATAGAGGTAAGAGTTGAATGCAGAGTACATACAGTGAATGGACAGTCGTTGATCATGAGCAGAAAGAGAAGAGGTGGCTGAGAAGTATGAGCTTACCATGAACTTGTGTTTCAAGAATGTGTAGTGCGGCTTCTATCTTCTGGACCATTAGCTCAATGTCTGCCTCAGTGAAATGACCCTTACCGATGGGTGCTTGATTTGGTGCCATTCTACCAATCTCTTCGCTACCACAGACTGCCTGCTACAACCAGGCAGACAGAATGGGAGACAGTAAGGGAGGCTCAAAGGATGTGGTAGACTGGAAACAGAAGCGTTGTTGGCTGAGGGCAACCACAAATAACAACCCCCCAAAATACACAGGTGTACCGAAGCATACATTGCCAAACACAAAGGTTAATATAAGTGAGGGTAAAACACTGTGAACTAATGTTAATCAAAACCGCAAAAGTCCCAGCACAGAAATTCGCGGTTTAAATGGCAATCAAGAACGGGAAGGCAGGTGGGAACGCCCATAGTTATCTACCCATAATCGAAATCACGCGCCCCAAATCACTACCTCAGCTGGAGACGTTTAGGAATTGTGTGTATAATTGAAATTAATGTGCACATATCCGGCACGCCTATACCATTCCAACATGGGCATTCCTGGCGACTATTTAGATGCCCACTCTGTATTTTCAAAACCCCATTGGCACAATGCCGCCACGCCAGCCCCTAACCCAGAAGGATAATTTCAGCGATGGAGAAGTGGAGCTACTGGTCCAGGAGATGAGCAACGACACGCCAATCTGTTTGCTCCCACAGGGCAGAGGCTGGCTGCAACGACAAAGCAGCGGGAATGGGAGGCGGTACGTGACCGGCTGAATGCAGTCTTCCATTGTGCAAGGGACGTGGAGGACTGCAAGCGCAAGTGGCGCAAGCTGAGGCGGGATGTGAGGAGGAAGGCTGGGGCCAATCCCGCAGCACATGACACCACCAACCTCACCCCCATGGAGCGCATGGTTCACGCCCTCCTACCCCAGGAGGGCATCCACGGGATCAGGTCCCTTGACACCTCGGCACAGCCTGAGGGCTCAGGTAGGTTGACCATTATGAAGATCTGTTGTGCTGCACTACACTGTGTTACACAAGTTGGGGGCAGGAGGAGGGAGGTGGGGAGTGGGGGGCAAGAGGAGGGAGGTGGGGGGAGGAGTTTCAGCAGTGTGTGTCTCTGGCTGTCTTCATATGTAGACTAATAGGCCACCTTTATGATGCTGTCCTGACCTCCTAACCCCTACTCACTTGCTCAGTACCCTTACTCACTTTCCCTACCTTAGTCATTCACTTCCCTCTTACTTGTCCAGTCTGTGCATCTTAATTACATTGTAAGCTCTATTTGATTAGTGGTAGTAGTCATGTGTGTCATAGGAGCAGACTCTGTGGGTGCTGTGAGTGTTTGAGCACCCCCAATATTAAGAACATATCATGTAGGTGTCCAGGGAGGAGTTATTTGCACTGGGCTTAGCACCCCCAATAATAGTTTACATTTGGCTCCTATGGGTGTGTGTAGGTTACTACTGTGGGACAACTTTGGGGCCCTTCCCTACTCCCTCCTATTTTCCTATTACCAAATTGTGCATATTTCCTTCTGTCACCTCTGTGCTCTAGTCAGTGTGGGCCACATGCATGAAACTTAAGGAGCCTGTAATCTGGGTCATAAAGAAGTTCTAGGCAGTCTAGCAAGTCAGTAGTAACACAAGACATGCTCAAATGTCCTTTACTTTAACAAACATACAACAAACAGCTTGTCCACAAAGTTGTGAGTGGTGTCTTTCTCTTGGCTGTCCATCCACCACCTCTACCCAGCTGCCTGTGGGGCTCTCTTTCATATCGGTGTCAAACCCATTCCTCCTCACCATCTCTTTGCTGGGTCATCAAGTGTGGGGCAATGTATATGAATGCTGAAAGACAAAAGTGGGTTATTTTCACCAACACACTTCCTCACCCTTGTGCTATACAGGTGATGACTCTGATGAGGCTGGCCCTAGTGGCCTTCAGTCCCAACAAAGGAGTACGCCAGCAGGACAGCCTCTACCTCCACCACCTGCAGCAGCAGAACCAGCAGTAGAGGCTCAACCTCCACCAGCAGCACCAGCAGAGCCTGTACCTCCAGCACCGGTAGACTTTGCTGATGAGGAGGATGCAGATAGGGGGGCAGCTCCTCGCCAGAGGCCATCCAGCCAGAGGAGGCAACTACTGCGGATGGCCACTGATTTGCTGCGGCACAATGTGCACTTGGAGGAGTACCGGCAGCAAAAATTACAGCTGCAGCTGGAAGCACTGGAGGCGCAGCGCCAAGCCCACCAGGACCTGCTCCAGGCTCAGAGGGAAGCCCACCAGAAGGTGCTCCAGGCCCAACATGCTATGCTCCAGCAACTCCAACGCCTGGAGCATAGCATCGAGGGCCTGCATCCTCAGGTCACAGCACCTACTCCAGCCGTGCTGCTGCAGCAAGACCTACCATCCACTTCCTCCAGTGGGCAGCAACCACCAGCTAAGAGGTGGGCGTTGAGATCATCCGCCTCCGCAGCCACTACTGCAGCACCCACCACACCAGCTCCCCTTCTGGGTCCTGTGCCCAGGCTACAGCCAACAAGGTGGCCGGACTTCCACAGGGCAGCTGAAGCAGTAGGCTGCTGTGTGGATACGGAGGAGGACAGTGGGAGCAGCCCATCAGAGGAGTCTGAACAGACTTCCCCTGCAGCACCAGCTGCAAAGGAACTCCGTGGGAGGGGTAAGAGGGGACAGGGGAGGGGACAGGGAAAGATCTGGGACATGCTGGAGGGTGAGGGTTGGTGGGAGGGGTGGTGGTGGTGGTGGGTGTTATGTTAATACTTATGTGATTAATAGAAATAAATGTGCACTTACTTTCAGAGAAAACTTGTTTCGATGAGTCTTTGTCTGGCTCTGACGCCAAGCTGGTAAGCAATGAGCTCTGCTCTGTGGGCTGGGGGTGGAGGGGGCTCCTCTTCCTGCTCATCTGGGGCCACCTCCTCTGGTGGCTGTGGCTCCTGTGGGAGGGCCTGTCCTCTGCGCTGGGCCAAATTGTGCAACATGCAGCAGGCCACGAAGATCGTGGCCACCTTTTGGGGGCCATAGAGGAGCTCCCCTCCAGACCGGTCCAGACAGCGGAAACGTTTTTTCAAAAAGCCAAAGGTCTGCTCAATGATCCCACGGGTGCTCCGATGTCTCCTGATGTATGTTTCTTCTGGCCCTGGTTGTGGGTGCACCACGGGGGTCATGAGCCACGTCCTCTGTGGGTAGCCTCGGTCACCTTTGGGGAAAAGCAGAATGAGATAGATGAGTGTTTATTGCTTGGAGCCGGTACATGGGGGGGGGGGGGGGGGGGGGGGGGGGGGTTAGGATAGTGGGTTGTGGAGTGAGCTGGAGGAAGACAGTGCGGAGGGTTGCCCAGTGGAGGAGGTATAGTTTGGGTACATCCATGTTGCACTTACCTAGTAGCCATCCACCAGTGAACTCCCCTCGCTCAAACCTCTGGAAGATGCCCGAGTGCTGCAGGATATACGCATCATGCGTGGAGCCAGGGTAGCGGGCACACACATCTATGATCTCCCCCTGGGCGTCACACACCACTTGTATGTTCATGGAGTGATATGCTTTGCGGTTTCTGTATGTGGCCTCTCGTGCCCGGGGGGGGGGGGGGGGTCTCAATGCAACATGTGTGCAATCAATCACACCTATGATTGAGGGGAAGTGAGCTACAGCATAGAAGGCAGCCATGTTGTGCAGGGCCTGGGGGGTGGTGGGGAAAGTGATGTAGTGAGAGGTGTGAGTTAGAAAAGCATCCAGGAACTGGGTGAGACAGTGTGAAATAGAAGCCTGGGTGAAACCTGTGTTAACAGCTAATACAGATTGTAAACTCTCAGTGGCCAGGACAGAGAGAGAGGCAATGACTTTGAGGTGCACAGGGATGGGGTTATTCCTACGGGTCCGGGGCTGAAGCAGGGGTTGCAGCTGCTCACAAAGCTGCTGAATGGTCGCCCTATCAAATCTGTACCTTGCGAGACACTGCTGGTCAGTGAGGTCTAGGAAGGTGGTGCGGGCCCTGAACACTCGGGGCCGTAAATACCTCCTGTGGTGTGTGGCCTCTTCCTCTAACATGCAAGCCGCCAGTAAATTTAGTGCATCCATTTCCCCACCAGAGCAAGTATTAGTAGTAGTACTGAAACAACAGCAGCACACAGAATCTCACTCCCACCACACCCTCTGACCACTCACCCACCAAACAGTACAGGGAACACAGAGACAAACGGAGGTCAGGGAATACAATATACACGTGGGAACAGTGAATGGAGAGGGATAGGGGGAGGGGGAGAGGCCGATACAGCAAGGAGTAGGAGTAGGGAAAGGTCAAAAGGTAAGACACAAAAGAGGCAGGTGAGGGTGAAAACATTCAGACTAGGGCACACAGACGAACGTAACAGGTACTCAACACACTCAGCTTTCTCTGCAACCAACAATTCAGCTCTCCCAACAACGATCTTGCCACTCTCCAACTCCACACAATCGCTAATGGGTCTAAAGACGACTTCCCCCCTTGCTCTGGTCGCTTTTATTTCGGGTCTAACCAATGACGCCCATGTTCCCGCCCAACCAAAACCATTTCGCTATCCGTTATACGTTGTACACGACCACCTCGTAACACCGCCCCTAACACGCCCGACACGCCCCTTGTTTGGGCGTCTGTAGCTGAGCGTACGAGCGATACGGATGCACTGAAAGTTTTGTTTCGATTATACCGATTTATTCGTTTTTGAGAGATAAACATCTACCTCCCGATTTGGGTCGCAATATAGGCGTTTTTCTCTTTCGATTATAAGCTAGATAGTAGCGCAGGCTCATATTGAAGAGGTGGAGGTGTCGGACCACAGCCCGGAAGTTGTCTGGGGGGAGGGTTCTCAGTTTCAGAGATGGAGAATGAATCCAGCTTCATATCAAAATGAGGCTTTTAAGGAATATTTCCTGCCATAAGTGGGAAAGCGCGGGGTACAAATGTAACAAAAAAAATATATTTAGGGAAGGCCTGGCAGGAATATTTAGAGGAGAATAGAGTGGAGGATGTTGGACCCCGAATTTACTGGGAAGCGGCGAAGGCAGTGATGCGGGGGGTAAGATTATTGCCTTCACGTCTGCGTTACATAAAGAGAGGGAGAAAGTAATTTCAGAAAAGGCAGCTAAAATGAGGGAAGCGCTTCTTGCTTTGCTATCGCACAACACAGAGCAACATAGATTAATGTATTTAGAATGTAAGAGGGGGTTACAAAATGTGTTAGATGAGAGGGCATTATATAATGTCTAGTTATACAGATACCGATTACAAATATGGGGTAACAAAACAGGGAAGCTTTTGGCCTCATTGGTAAAGACTAGGATGGCCAAGGGGTATATCGAGAGGATTAAAGACTCAGGGGGGAGACATTATGATACACAATCTGTTATCCAGAAGGAATTTTGTCGTTTTTATGAGTCTTTATATGATCATGGGCAGTCACTGGATCAAATACGAGATAATTTCTTTCAGAAGTTGAAGTTACCAAGTCTCACAGATGAACAATCTGGGATGCTTAGTGCACCATTAACAGGAGAAGAGGTTAAAAGGCCCATTAAAAGGCTCAAGCTGGCGAAGGCGCCCGGGCTGGATGGACTGGGCATGGAATTTTATAAAATCTTGCAGGATCAGCTCATGGTGCCTTTTATTCGTATGTGTAAGGAGATAAAAGAATCCCAGGTGATGGGATCGACGCTTAACCATGTATACATTTCTGTATTGCCAAAACCGGGAAAGGACCCTGAGCTGGTGGGATCCTATCGCCCCATCTCCCTTATCAATAAGGATTTGAAGATCTTGGCTGGGATTTTAGCGAAGCGTCTGGGGGAGTTCTTACTGCAGCTCATACATCCGGACCAAGTGGGTTTTCTACCAGGTAGGTATGCATCTGCTAACATCCTAAAAATTTGTAGAGCTTTGGGGGAGGGGCGGGGAAACAGGGAGATATGATCCTGGCCAATCTAGATGCAGAAAAAGCGTTTGACAAAATTCTGTGGAGATATATGTTTTGGATCCTAGAATGGTTTGGTATCACGGGAGCGTTTTTAGACTGGGTGAGAGTTCTCTACAGCAACCCTACAGCACAGTTGCTTATTAATTCTGGTCTTACAGAGTCGTTTGCATTGGGGCGCAGTACTTGTCAGGGGTGCCCTCTCTCACCTTTGCTCTTTGTGTTATCCTTAGAGCCCTTAGCAGCTAAGATTCGCCAGGAGGAAGGATTGGAAGGAGTGCAGGTAGGAGGTAGTGAACATCGCGTGAATTTATTTGCGGATGATATGCTATTGCTCCTCAATAACGCATCTGTTACGTTGCCACAGGTCATGGGTATTATTCGAGATTTTGGAGACTTTGCGGGGTTACGCATTAACTTTGGGAAATCTGAGGCTCTGCCTATTAGTAACCTTTGTAGTAGTATGGCCATGGCTGGTTTCCCATTACTGTGGGCGCGAACAGGGATCAAGTATTTGGGAGTATACTTGGGTGCTGATTATGAATGGATTTACAGGAAAAATGTAATTGAGAAACTCGAACAGGTTCGTTGTTTATTAGTACAGTGGAAAGATCTTCCAGTAAATATTTTGGGTAGGATGGCATTAGTAAAAATGGTAATCCTTCCGAAATTGCTGTACCCTCTGCAGATGGTACTGCTGTGGGTGCGACAAAGGAAGATACAGGTGTATCAGAGTATAATTAGCTCATTCATATGGAATTCCAAGCGCCCCTGTATTGCTTTTGCTAAATTGATCCAAGATAAAGCTAAGGGGGGGGGGGGGGTCCGACTGCCAGATCTGAGGACCTATAACATGACATCATTAATGAGGTGGGTACATGAACTGCACACGGCGGCGACTAGATATGCGTTGGCGGGATTCTGGCAGAGTTAGTGTGCCCCCCTTGATGTATTTTATGTTCTGCAAGGAAGTGGATGGAAGAGGGGAGTTAGAGTGGGGAGGAATAAATATTTATTGGCACTGAGTAAAGCATGAAGATGGTGGAGGAATATAGTAGGGGGTGCTGGAAAAAGTTATCCTTTTTTACCTTTTAAGAACAACCCAGATTTCCCACCTGGAATGGGTTAAGGTAATTTTACTAGTTGGGTACTAGGGGGATGTCGGTATTTAGGGCATATGACAGAGTTAGGGGAGGGATCAGGTATGCCTTCATTTGATCAGGTTAAGCGGGCATGGACTCTTACTAACTTTCAGTTTTTTCAATTTTTGCAAGTCCGAGATTACTATCATGCAGTGACACGTTCGGTGGGTACCCCAGTGGAGTTTATGAAACTTGATGCTTTGTTTTTAAACCTGCCTGCCTCTTCTAATGGCCTTTCACAGTGGGAGCGGATATTAGGGGATTTCAAGAAGGCGGCTTTCTTAGAAGGACTGGCTGAATATTGGAGTCAGGACATGGGTGAAGTTATTTCCCAAGATGTACTGAAGAGGGCATTTGAGATGACATATAGGGTTACAGAGAATGCAGCACTCCAGGCCATACAATATAAAATATTACATAGGGTATACATTACTAGGCAGAAAGGGAAAGAGATAGGATTATGGGAGGACGACCAGTGTATCAAGTGTCACACAGCTGTGGGTAGTCTCCTTCACTCGTTTTTGAGTGCCTGGGGTTGACACAATTGTGGAAGGGGGCTTTGGAAGTAATTGAGGACACGATAGGGAGGGCATTTGAATGGTTGTATAATGCTATTTTATTATGCGAAGATAGCCAATTGCAGGGCGAGGGGCTCACCGAATTGCAATGTAAATTTATATTAACAGCTACCCTGTTGGTTAAAAAATGTATTTTACAACAATTGGCGGAACCTGCCCCCCTATCCTTGACTAGTTGGCATGTGCTTATGAAGGAAATGGGGCAATGGATCAGCTGGCAATACTCACTCTCGACTGTTACTAAACATAAGAGCTACCGAGAATTATGGAAGAGATACTCTACTTTGGGATTACAGGAAGTTAATAGAACATTTGAAGGTGGAGACCTGGGGGAGGGGTAAGGGGACGGAAGGGGCTGGGGATGGGGGAAGGGAAGGGGGGGACATGAAAAAATGTTAGGAGTGGATGGAATATGGGACTTTTGTTGAGGCTTCCAATAATACTGCTTGGGTCCTTGTTCATATGATATATAACAGAGCGGGGCAATGGATGTATATTTATGTGTGTTGAAGAACTTTACTGTTGTTTCTTTTGGAATGACCGGGAATGTCCCCGTTTGTAATGTTTTTGTTACACTCTTGACATAATAAAGATATTTCAACAACAAAAAAAAAAGAGTCCACGCTCTAATGCAGACGGTCCTCGGGGGCAGATGGTGGTGGTGCATGAAGAGGCACAGTCTATGCCTCAGGCATAGCTGCACTAAACACATGCTTTCTGCCAGACTGAAATTTGGTTCTCTTCAGTTTCTCAATGAATAAACGTTGTAAAATTTGCATTGCCTTATATGGATGTCCAACATATATGGACGTTGTTACATGCACAGCTCCATATATGGATGTCCATCCCATATATGGATGGTCAGCACGTGGATGTCCACGGATGTTCTTGCCCATAGCACTTGGACGACCATCACGCATGGATATCCATCACATGCATGGACCATCTTCACATGGACGTCCTTCGGCAGTTCTGTAAGATGGACGCCTTTCGGCGGTTCTGTGATAAAGATGTTCTTTAGTTTGGACATCTCTGATTTGTACATTTTGCATTGCGATTTTCAAATGTCTAAGGTCGTCTATACTATCTTTCGATTATACCTACCTGGTTTTGGATGTCTTTATGAGGACGTCCAAATCAAGACTTGGACGTCCTTTCGAAAATGCCACTCATAGTCACTTCTGATGTATCAGCATTTCAAAACACTGAGCTGAATTGGCAAAACTCATCAGTAAAATGTCCTTCAAGTCCTGTTTGTAGTGTTCCTTTAAATTATCTGCAGCTGCACAAATTTCACAAATATTCAAAGAATTAAATGGTGTAAGAAATCCAAATTTCTTCTCCACTTCTTTGTAAGCTTTGTTTAGTCATAGAAGTTCCTGCATTAGACAGTCACAGATGACATAGAGGGGCATAATCGAACGCGAACGCCCATGTGTAAAAACGTCCATCTCCGGAGATGGCTCCGCAAAGAGGCGGAGCGAACCATAAAATCGAAACGAGATGGCCATCCATCTTCGGTTTCGATTATACGGTTCGGCCCGCTGAAATCCCATCATTTGTGTCGACTCTAGAGATAGACGACACAAATGGTGAGATCGCTGGACCTAGAGATGGCCGTCCGCGGTTTTCAGCGATAATCGAAACCGCTGCTGGCCATCTCAAAAACGGACCTAATCCAAGCCATTTGGTCGTGGGAGGGGCCAGCATTCGTATTGCACTGGTCCCCCTGAGATGCCTCTATGTCAGCCTCAAATATCATACCTAGCTCCATGACAGCAGTATGCAGGTCCCCGGAGCAATTTTAGTTTAGTTGGTGCTGCGCGGGACCCATGCAGAGAGCAAAAATCGGAAGAAAAAAAAAACATGCAAGTGCAGTCAGGGACGTCCAAATTAAAACAATAGTAATAGTGAGATTTGAACCAACCACCTTCTGATTACAAGACCTGTTCTCTAACCACTGCACCACTTATTCAGCTGCCTAGCCCTCCTTCCCTTTCCATTAAGTCCCTGCAAGTTTCTGTCAGCCAATCACAGCTCATTTAGCTGACACCAATGTCAGGTAAATGAGCTGTGATTGGCTGACAGAAACTTGGAGGGACTTAATGGAAAGGGAAGGAACATCTAACAGTGTTGCCAGGTGGGCGGTTTTACCGCCCAATTGGGCGGTTTTCCGCGACCCGCCGCGGGAAATTTTTGCCCGCGGCGGGTTGCGGTTTTTTGGGCTGTTTTTTGGGCTTCAGGGCGGTTTTTTGTGCGGCTTTTTCGGCCGCGGGGGGCGGGGTTAATGACGTTTTTGGGCGGGGTTAGTGACGTAGGAGGTGGGGCCGATGACGTAGGAGGCGGGGCCGATGACGTGGGAGGCGGGGCCGGTGACGGCGGGGGCGGGGTTGATGACGGCGGGGCGGGGTGATGACGCGGGGGTGGGAGTCAGGGTGTCAGGGGCGGGGTTTGAGTTTGGGCGGGTTTTGGGCGGTTTTTGTGCTGGATTGGGTGGGAAAAAAATTTCCCACCTGGCAACACTGACATCTAAGCAACTGAATTAGTGGTGCAGTGGTTAGAGCACAAGTCTTGTAGTCAGATGGTGGCTGGTTTGAATCTCTCTATTACTATTGTTTTAATTTGGACGTCCCTGACTGCACTTGCATGTTTTTTTTTTGACGTTCCTGACTACACTTGCATGTTTTTTTCCTTCCGATTTTTGCTCTCTGCATGGGTCCCGCACAGCACCAACTAAACTAAAATTGCTCCGGGGACCTGCATACTGCTGTCATGGAGCTAGGTATGGTATTTGAGGCTGACATTGAGGCTGGAAAAAATATTTAAACAGTTTGTTTTTTAGGGTGGGAGGGGGTTAGTGACCACTGGGGGAGACAGGGGAGATCATCCCCGATTCCCTCCGGTGGTCATCTGGTCAGTTTGGGCACTTTTTGGAAGCTTGGTCGTGAAAAAACAGGACCAACTTTGTGTGGACTAAATGCTCGTCGGGGACGTCTTGCTTCTTTCCATTATCAGGCGCGGAGGTCCATCTGTTAACCACGCCCCAGAATGCCCCTGTCCCGCCTTCGATACTGTTCGGCCACGCCCCCGAGAATTTCGCCCGTCCCCGTGATGGAAAGCAGTTGGGGCCGTCCAAATTCAGCTTTCGATTATACCTGTTTTTCAGACGGACGTCCATCTCCCGGAAGATGGGCGTCCGTCTCTTTCGAAAATAAGCTGGATTATGTGTTTCAATAACAAATGCTTCTTGTCCTGAGCGCTTCTCTTCTGGATTTCCAAACTCATCAAACATCCTTTTCTTTTTTCTACTCCTTTGGTTGTCCGCCCTGTAGCTTTCAGTTGTTGTTAGTTTTTTTTTTTTTTGCCTCTGTTTCATAGGTTTCAAAGTCTTTTCTCTCCTGCTCAATGAAATCAATTAGTGAGTTGTACATAGATCCAATTGTACCTTATGCAAAGCTTTACTTGTAGAGTTGATCCTTTTCAGGATGGCATCCCACAAGTCATAATTGCAGTTTCCAGACAGTCTATTATAGTTCTTAATTGATATGCTTCATATTGAGCTGCTTTGGGATGTCCACTATATATAGTTGCCAATGCATCCTGAATGGCTTTGTAGCCATATTTTAAAGCCCTTGTCGCATCAGCTCTAACTGACCGTCTAGTTGAAGACAAGCGTCAGACTTTGGTTGCAGTTTTGGAGACAGAATGTGAGAATCTCCCAGCGCTGAGTTGAAGAAGAGAAGAAATTGTAAAATTCTGCATAACGCTGAAGAATGAAACAGCTTCCAGACAACATTCTGCAGCACATAAGCCAACCAGATTTAGAGAATGTGCAGAACATGGCGCAAAGTCAGCCAGAGGATTTTCATCTTTAATCTGTGCTTGAAGTCCTGAATATTTACCAGCCATGTTGCTGGCATTATTGTAGCTCTGGCCACAACAGTCCCCCCAAATCAATGTCAAGTTCTTTCAGCACCGATATTAACATTTTTGCTATATGTTTAGCAGTATGACCATGAAGGGATAAGAATTTCAAAAATTGCTCAACAGGCTTGCCATTCTGCTGCAGGACATATTGAATTGTCAGAGTGAGCTGGTCGATATGAGCATTATCGGGGGTGGAATCCACTATAATAGAAAAGTACTTGCTACTTTTTATTTCACTGATGATAATGGCATTCAGAACTTTTTCAGAGATTAAATGTATGAATTCATCACAAGCAGTAGAGGACAAATAATTAGTGCTTCCTCTCCAGTATTGCCATATTTAGCTAGATGTTCTGACAGGAGTAGATCAAAGCAACTGATTAATTCTAAGCATCCCAAAAAATTACCATTATGCGGTGATGAGAGCAGTTCATCATTACCATGGAAAGGCAAACTTCTTGCAGCAAGCAACTGTACAGTGGCAACTATATGTTTCAAGACATTTCGCCAATATCTTTCTCTCTGCTTTTCATGAACTAAATTAGAATCTATTCGCACATTGACATCTTTAAGTGAACACATGAAGGGGCAAGATGGCCGCCGAGCTGAGCTGTTAGCAGGCAGCATTGGTACAGCTCTCTGAAAATTCTTGCTTACCGAGATGTTGAAGAGACGGGGCAGATCTGCCTCCAATGCCCCACAACGGCAGACTCCTTCTTCACAAGATATACGGACTTTACTTCAGACCGCTGTAATTCCATCAACAACTGTATTAAACGTGTCGGAAGGCAGCCCGCTGACTTTCTCCAGAGCGAATGGAGGCCTGGAAGCGTCTCCTGGGCTAGAGCTGACGCTTAGCCCTGACACAAGGGAACCGCCCCCTCAGCCAGCGAGCTGCAGCATACCAACAGAGGTGTCTCCGAACTTGCTTCCTAAGAGTGGTGCAAGCGAACAGAGACGGGAGGAGTTAGAACTACCTGCTGGTGAGCTGGAAACCTCGATGGGAACATCGACGCCATGTACAACTAAGGTGGGAGACACAGCTACTCTGAATCCGGGGACAACAATGGAAAAAGAGGTACCACACGTACAATTTTTCTTTGATATGAATAAACCAGCTGAAGTGACGCTAGACTCTCTCTGGACCCTAATAATGGGCCTAGGGAAATCCCTTTCGCCACAGATACAGAAATTGAATCAAGATATGATGATACAAGAACAAAATATAAAAACTTTGGATTTAAAAGTAGAAAAAATTAGAGCAATCAAATGTAAGAATGGATCTGGAAATGATAAAAAATGCAAACTCAACAGGAAATCATGATAAAAGATTTGGTTTCATTAAGAAGAAAAACTGAAATTCTTGAAAACTCAGTTAGAAGTAATAATCTTCGCTTCCTGAACTTTCCCAAGCAGCTTACTAAATCTCCTAGGGAAATGTTGAAAAAATATCTTATTGAGGTTTTTGGTGTAAAGGAAGAAATTATTCCTCCTTTCACCCAGATTTATTACTTGCTATTCCCAGACCAGAGTGACCAGAAAAAACAAGAACGAGAACAGGCTTTAAATGTATCTGAATTACTTGAATCATCAGACTCTGAACCTGTTACTTTAACAACATTAATAGCAACAGTGGCATTGACGCCAGATAAGTCTTGGTTAATGTCTATGTACTTTAAAAATAAAGATAAATTGTTTTTTGATCAAAAAATACAATTATTCCCAGATATCTCTACAGAAACGCAAAAGCGTCGGAAACAATTTCTTTTGATGAAACCTGGGGTCATTCAGCTGGGAGCTATATTTTACCTGAGATGTCCATGTAAATGCGTGGTGAGATACCAAGCGAATAAATATGTCTTTTTTGACCCTGCTCAGTTAACTGTGTTTCTAACATCTAGGCAAAATAGGGGAGCTTAAATTGTCATTCTCCCTTTAATTTAGGTAAATAATACTGTATAATGCTACCTGTAAAACCTTTTTTCAGCCCAAACTTTTAAAATTGTTGTACTGAATAAATATTCCATTTCCTATCATCTTGCACTATATATGTGGACTTGAGCGAGAAATTTCAAACTTTGTTTCTTTAAAAAAATGTATTTCAAAAAAAAATTGAAGGAAATGTATCGCTGTTCAATCAAACTTTGCTTGATTATAATTATAAAATTGTTATAAATAAATAAAAAGTGAACACCTGCTAAGCACAGCATTGTGATGATCAGCTGAATTCTCATGATCGCATAAACAAATGTAACTATTTTTCCAGTCCAGAACTGAAGGCAGTTTCTTTTTTAGAAATAAGCAATAGCAATAAAGTGACCTTGTAGAAGGCAGTGGTGTAACCAGACCTTGACGGAACGGGGAGCACATTTTGGCCCACCTCCCCGCTGCTGCTGCCATCCCCTCTGCCACCACTGCTGCTGCACGATGGTACCTGCACTATGGTACTTATAGTTTCACTATAACGAGCATGCATAATGCGACTGAGAAGAGCAGGGTAGGCAATGCGGTGAGACCAGTGCAGGATAAATGCTTCCGCTGGTGGGGGTTGGGGACCTCTGTCAGCCAAACCGGGGGCCCAGGCCCCCATGGCACCCCATAGCTATGCCACTGTCCTGTTCAGACAAGGCCATTGCTAGCTATTCTAGTGATCCAGCGCAATGGCCATTCGGCTGGATCACTAGAATAGCTAGCAATGGCCTTGTCTGAAAAGGACAGTGGCATTGCTAGGTGAGGCTACGGAGTCCTGGGCCCCCTCCAATTTGCTGTGGGCCCCTGGTTGGCTGGCAGGGGTCCCCAACCCCTGATAGCTGAAGACTTCATCCAGCACTGGTCTGCGGCAGCGCTGCCACATTGCCTGCCCTACTCTCCCCCTCACGTCGGGCATGCTCCTTTTAGTGAAATTGAGCATGCTCAGTTTCACTAAAAGGAGCATGCCGGATATGAAGGGAAGAGAGAGCAGGTCAGGCAATGTGGCAGCGCTGGAGACCAGTGCTAGATGAAGTCTTCAGCTGGCGGGGGTTGGGAACCCCTGCCAGCCAAGGTATTTGCAGTGGTGGTGCTTCAGCTGGCGGAGGTTGGGGACCCCCGCCAGCCAAGATGTACAGCGGCAGAGGGGGGGGGGAACAAGGTGGCGGAGGGGGGCCATGGCAGGGGGGGGGCGGTGACCAAAATGTGCCGCCCCACCTTGGGCTCTGGCCCCCTCCCATCTTGAGGTCTGGCTATGCCCCTGGAACAGGGTTGTTGTATGGTGGTAATTTTCCAAGTACTTCCTGTAGTTTTAGCTTGCTCTTGAACCATGGAAACCTGCTCCTCTGCCTCCTCTACGATGGAAACCTGCTCCTCTGCTGTTGAAAGTTGCTCACTTGTGGCCGATCCAGACTTTTCTGTTAACTGTAAATATGGCAACTGTGTCAGGAATCACTCCAATGCTCCCCGCTGTTGTTTATTCTGCTCTTCTTACTGCCTTTTTCTTTTGTGCTTCGCTGCTCCTGAGAGAGACATAGATGCTTCTTTTGTTTTTTCTTGCATGAATATTTAATCAGTACATTTGAAGAAGTTATTCCTTCATAGAGGACTTTTGTCTCCCATATCCAGTGAGAGTGAATTCTAGCTTTCCTACACATCATTCCAATACGTAGCACTCAGTCACAGACCTATTTCTGTTATTGAACTGTACCAAGATGCAGAAGAACGTAGGGTTTCAGACTGCCAGAACTGTCTGGCAAAACAAAGCAGACAAGAGAAGTGGGCCAATTGTTTAAAAGACATGAAGCACTATACAAAATTACAGCAGATTGAAGGTGGGCTGAAAGGTGGTAAGTAGAGAGTTGCACGGGGACAGAAATATGACCCATCCCCACCAGAATCAAACCCGCCCCCGCTCATCCCCGCCAGAATCTAACCCGTCCCCACCCGTCCCCGTGAGTAATCTCCTCTGTCCCCGCCCATCCCCATGAGTGATCTCCTCCATTCCCGCCCGTCCCCATAAAAAAAGGAAGTATAAAGTACTGAGTGGAGTGGACAGGGGGCACACAATGCAGAGTAATACATTTAAAACGAATCAGTGAAAATATTTCTTCACTCATTAATATACTGAATCTTAGAAAAAGGGCAATAAATACATAAAACAAACTGAAGCTTTATCCACACTAAAATAGAGAGAATTATTGGTCACCCAAACAGCACAATGCCCTCAACAAAAGAAACAAGTGGGTATGCTAATGCTTTAGCTGCAGTAAAACAGCTCACAAACAGCCAGTTCCCACCATGAGAGAAATAAACTGCCTATACACATATAAAAAATAAAAGTAGTCAGCTGAGCTCACCCCTGTGCAGTTTTCTTCTGTGGATACCGAGGTCTGGCAGTGCCTGGAAGACTCACTACATACAACTTGAGCAAAACTCCTGCACGTGTTGAACTTGAGTTGAGACAGAGAAAGACCCGGGTGAAAACATGCAAGTCCTCGTCAGGGACGTCCTTTTGTTTTTTTTTTTTTAGATTATGGATGAAGGACGTCTAAGTGTTAGGCGCTCAAGTCCCACCTGCGCTATGCCTCCAACACCCCCTTGAAATTTGGCCGTCCCTGCGATGGAGCAGATAAGGATGTCCAAAATGGACGTTTCTCGGAGCACATCCACGCCTTTGCTCTGTCCGACACCCCCCTTGAAATTTGGCCGTCTCTGGCGTGATGGAGCAGTTAAGGACGCCCAAAATTGGCGTTTCTCGGAGCACATCCATGCCTTTGCTCTGTCCAACACCCCCATTGCAATTTGGCCGTCTCTGGCGCGACGGGGCAGTTGAAGGCATCCTTCTTTTCCCACTGGAGGAGAGCTTGGTGTCTCCACCCACTTAAAGAAGAAGGGACGATTGGCGAACCAGCAGCATGATTGATGCGATAAGGGCACAGATCGGCAGAAAAGCAGCAGGCTCTCAAACAAAGGTATATGCGTGCGTCCCCACGGGAATCCCGCCAGAACATCCTCCATCCCCACTGGAATCCTGCATGTTTATTTCCATCCCTGCAGCACTCCAGCTGACCTGGAGGGGATTCCCGCAGACTCCGCAGGATTCCTGCAAACCCCGTTCCCGTGCAGACCTCTAGTGGGAAGTCCGAGAGCAGCCTCTTGAACCGCTATGGATTTACAGCCTGTCATAAGTACATAAGTAATGCCATACTGGGAAAAGACCAAGGGTCCATCGAGCCCAGCATCCTGTCCACGACAGCGGCCAATCCAGGCCAAGGGCACCTGGCAAGCTTCCCAAACGTACAAACATTCTATACATGTTATTCCCGGAATTGTGGATTTTTCCCAAGTCCATCTAGTAGCGGTTTATGGACTTGTCCTTTAGGAAACCGTCCAACCCCTTTTTAAACTCTGCTAAGCTGACCGCCTTCACCACTTTCTCCGGCAACGAATTCCAGAGTTTAATTACACGTTGGGTGAAGAAAAATTTTCTCCGATTTGTTTTACATTTACTACGCTGTAGTTTCATCGCATGCCCCCTAGTTCTAGTATTTTTGGAAAGCATGAACAGACGCTTCACATCCGCCTGTTCCATTCTACTCATTATTTTATATACCTCTATCATGTCTCCCCTCAGCCGTCTCTTCTCCAAGCTGAATAGCCCTAGCCTCCTTAATCTTTCTTCATAGGGAAGTCGTCCCATCCCCGCTATCATTTTAGTCGCCCTTCTCTGCACCTTTTCCAATTCTACTATATCTTTCTTGAGATGCGGCGACCAGAATTGAACACAATACTCAAGGTGCGGTCGCACCATGGAGCGATACAACGGCATTATAACATCCTCACACCTGTTTTCCATACCTTTCCTAATAATACCCAACATTCTATTCGCTTTCTAGCCGCAGCAACACACTGAGCAGAAGGTTTCAGTGTATTATCGACGACGACACCCAGATCCCTTTCTTGGTCCGTAACTCCTAACGTGGAACCTTGCATGACGTAGCTATAATTCAGGTTCTTTTTTCCCACATGCATCACCTTGCACTTGCTCACATTAAACGTCATCTGCCATTTAGCCTCCCAGTCTCCCAGTCTCGTAAGGTCCTCTTGTAATTTTTCACAATCCTGTCGCGAGTTAATCAACTTTGAATAACTTTGTGTCATCAGCAAATTTAATTACCTCGCTAGTTACTCCCATCTCTAAATCATTTATAAATATATTAAAAAGCAGCGGTCCTAGCACAGACCCCTGAGGAACCCCACTAACTACCCTTCTCCATTGTGAATACTGCCCATTTAACCCCACTCTCTGTTTCCTATCCTTCAACCAGTTTTTAATCCACAATAGGACATTTCCTCCTATCCCATGACCCTCCAATTTCCTCTGTAGCCTTTCATGAGGTACCTTGTCAAACGCCTTTTGGAAATCCAGATACACAATATCAACCGGTTCCCCTTTGTCCACATGTTTGTTTACTCCTTCAAAGAATTGAAGTAAATTGGTCAGGCAAGATTTCCCTACACAAAAGCCGTGCTGACTCGGTCTCAGTAATCCATGTCCTCAGATGTGCTCTGTAATTTTGTTTTTAATAATAGCCTCTACCATTTTCCCCGGCACTGACGTCAGACTCACTGGTCTATAATTTCCCGGATCTCCACAGACTGCTCAATAATTACCGTAGATTCTTTTAGATTCGTAATAAGTAAATGAAACCTTTATTAGGGAAGCTAAATTCTACAATGGTTGAAAAACAATCTTTAAAATTCACTTCCATTACAATCGGTCCTTGATTTTCAACTTTGTCTGAACGACAGTCCATACATAAGTCATTACTCTACATCAGGTAAAACAATAAAAAAAAAAGTAACAAGACAGACTATACAAATTGATAATATACTGAGCACTAATTTCAACAAACATACTAAAATTAACAGGAAGTATAATCCAAGGGCAAATAGTAATAATAATGCTGCCCCCTAATAACTAATCAAAATTCAGTATTACAAATAATACATACTGCTTAGTTACCTTAAACTACACAATTTGCCCAGAACAAAAGAGGTCCATGCACAAGGCAGTATTTGAAATTATTAATCAGATTGTGGAAGGAACCCACCGGTGAAATTCACCTCCACAAGTGTTCAGAGTTAGTCATCTTGAGCCTTATTCCGTTGTATAAGGGCAAATATATGTTACAACATGCAAGTAGTAAATTATGCTATATTAATTTCTACTTGTAAACTGAGTATAATAAAAAAAACTCTTATATTGCAAAATAATAAGCTGATTAATATCAGTTCTAATACATTTTGTGTTGTCTAAAGTTTCAGCATCAATAGCATTTATTATCTCTATACCTGTACCAAAAGCTCCTAACAATGTATCATACTAAATTCATTTTACTCTACAATTAAGGCAATTAAGAGTACTACAGTTTTTACACAGGTCTTCATAGGTGTAGTGTTCACACAAGAAGAATATAAACATTTGCTAATAACACATTGGTGGTGTAAATGTCAACAATGTCCGCATTTTTGGGTCAACAATGCTGTATTGACTGTCTCTGGTGCGGGTAGCTCGCATGGCCTGGTTGCAAGGGATTGGGCACCTTTCCCGAGGTTCTACCTTTTTCCCTTGCAGGCACTAATCTGGAGCGTTCTCTGCAGCTGCCTGTGGTTACTGCTGATGTGGGGACTACTTAAGGCCGGCAGTTCCCTGCACACCTTGCTTCGGCTTCTGTGCTTATAGAGGTTCGGTGCTCATCTTGTGCGCTCCATTGCTTTACCTGTCTACCGTTGCCTGACCCTTGGACTGAACCTGATACCCGTGGATTGCTGCCTGCTCTGACCCTTTGCTTGAACCTGATATCCATAGATTGCTGCCTGCCCTGACCCTTGGACTGGATCTGACACCCATTGCCTTGCTGTCTGCCGTGGTTCCTGAACTGTTCCAGCTCATCATCTGAGTTCGCCCGCCTAGCCACTGGCCTGGTTTGGGCGGCCCAACCCCATCCAGTTCCCAAAATCCTGGTGGCCACCTGCACCTGGGGCTCAACTCCTGGGGGAATGGTGGTTGCTTCCCAGGTGAAGCTTGGGGTTGTCCGGCTGCCTGACCGAGCGCGGCGCAACTATATCCACTGTGCTCAGTTGGAGCACAAGAGCTCACTGCTCGAGTCAACAGGATCATAACACATGTGTAATTATCTTGTTGTCAGATTTCACTCTGATTCTTCCACTGCCAAATCAGCTTGCCTTGTCTTTCGGTGGTAAGATGTAGTCATCCACCGGGGGTAATGGCAATACCCAAAGACACCATAAGAAGGAGGATTATACTGACTCTTACAAGGATCTATAAATGAAACATATTAACAGATTAATTACTCTCTAAGATAACATTTATTTGCTGGGACATAAGTCCATTTTTCCCGCCCAGATTAGAGGATCAGGACGGTATTGTCTGCCCCTTGGGAAATAATTTCAGCAGGCTGTGGGGGCCCATTTTCTTGGGTAACCCACACCTTTGCACCTGCTGACAAATTAGTGGATCCAAAGCCTCATGTGGTAAAGGTGGTGGGTGGATCCAACTTCACAATTCCAGATTGTAACAAGGATAAAATTAATAATTAAGCAATTCTATCATTAGCCTGAATTAACACATCATGTGGACTTTGGTTATTAAGTCCAAAACCTATATTTATTATTTGAATATCTTTAACCCTGCTCCAATATATATTATGGTCTGAAGCATATTATTATACCATTTAGTCTTCAAAAATGGGAACCATTATCAATTCTAAAGTTTTAATAGTGTTGCCTGCAAGGATGTGCAATTACATATCTAAAATAATTAGCTACTGCTGTGCACACATATTTACATCCTTGCAAATTGGGTAAAAGTTCTGTATAATTCATCTACCAAACTTGTTCAGGTAATTTCCCCCTTTGTAACAGATCGCCTTGTCTGATGTTGACAGACTGGACATTTAGCAATGACAGTTTTAATAACATCCATAGTTAAACTAATACCACGATTCGTTGCCCACCTGTAAGTGGCCTTTCTTCTCGGATGTTCACATTTTTGGTGCACCCATTTCACCAAACCTGAGCAATTTTCTGGCTCTTCCACAGTTATCAGCCACTGCACTGTAGAGACGTTCTAGAGTATCACACTTGCAATGAGCATCTACATAAAAAACAATAACATTAGTATTTTATACAATTCCCACAATTCTCTGCCCCACAAATCTTTGATATTAATTTTCCAGTTATTTTTGTACCAGGTAGGTAGCCACGTGGCTAATTTATTTGCCACAGATCATGAATATATATATATATATATATATATATATATATATATATATATATATATATATATATATGACATTGCCCTAAATTCTCAGTTTTCAAAGCCATATAGGCAGCATACAGCTCTGCATATTGACTACTTGCTCCTTCCCCACTGCATTCTAGTGAACGCTTTATTTTGGGATTATAAGCTACTGCTTTCCACACTCTCTTTCCTCCGACATATTTAGCAGAACCATCTGTAAACCAGGCATGCTGCTGTTTCTCATTGGTTAATTGATTTCCCCACTTAACTGGGCTCTCTACCCGTTCCAGAGGCTCTAGCCCAATTTATCCTGTTTCTGGAAGAGCTGACACTTTTTCATGTAGTAAGGGAATTCCTCCAATTCCTGATTTCGTTCTCTCCTAAATATACCATTTCCACTTAATTATGCTGACTTCCTGTGCATGCCCTATCCTATGGGTTTTTGGGGAACTATGAATCCATTGCATTATTGGTATTTCGGGTTTCAGGACAACTATATGTCCTGCTCAGTATCTATTAAAGCCCAATAACATACTAATAGCTGTTTTTCAAAAGGGGTATATTTAATTCCTGCCTCTGGTAACTTGCGACTCCAAAATCCTAAAGGCACCCGAGTCTTTTGTTTCTGCCAGAGGCTCCAATTTTCATTCACTGAGATACTTAGCTCTACCTGTCCTGGCTGCACTGGCCACAAATCTACGCAGTTTGTTTTGCCTGTTGTGCTGCTTCAAACGTTTTGTTGTTCCTTTTCTCCCCACTCAAAATTATATTTTTCCCTAGTCACTTTATATAATGGTGCTAAAATTTGCCCCAGGTGGGGTACATGTTGTCTCCAAAAGCCAAATAATCCAATAAAACGTTGTGCCTCCTTTTTATTACAAGGAGGAACAAATTCCAAAATTTTCTGTTTAGCTTTTGGCAAAATTTCTCTTAAACCATCATGCCACTGAATGCCTAGAAATTTCACTGTTTGGGATGGTCCTTGTATCTTATCGGGATTTATCTCCCATCCTTTGTTCTTTAAATGTATACTGCCTGCCCTGCCAACTGAAAGCAAATTGATCCCAGTATTTCTCATTAACTGGTATTGTGAAAAAGGCATTAGCCAAATCTATTACAGCATACCATCTGCCAAATGTGTCTGTATTTTCTATCTGGGACTGCAGTAGTTAAAGCGGGTGTAACTTTGTTTAGTTCCCGATAATCCATGGTCATACACCAGGAGCCGTCACTTTTTCGGACTGGCCAGACTGGATTATTCCAATTTGTGGTGGTTGTTTTAATAACCTCAGTGTTTTTGCCAAATCCCTTTATTTTTGGCAAAAGCTTTTATTAGCATAATTTTAATTCCCTGAGACACTTAATTCTACTTCTAATTACACTACCCACAAATCAAACAATCTGTAACTGCTCAAAAGCCTGTTAAAAATATTTTTTTTAAAAAAACAACCTATTGCTCTCTTTCTCTTCACTCAAGGTCATTTTCTCCTCCCTGATAAGCACTGCTTGCAATTAACACATTCCTATGTCTGACATTTTAACAGTTAAAATCATGCTGCGTCACACAAAAGCACGGCACGCTCAGATCATTTTTAACTGTGTAAATCACACAGCATTCCAACTGCATCACATTTACAACGGTAGTGATCATTTAGTAAAGTATTCTGGCAAGCATCTAACTATAAATCACACACTTTAAACATTCCAATTCTGTACTTTTCCTATGTTGCTTATCCCGTCTCTAACGGGCTTCCAGATAAGCACTGTTACGTGGAGGAGCATAATCGAATGGCGCCGGCCAAATAGCTGGCTGGCCATCTTCAGGGTCGGCGCCACAAGGGGGTGGAGCCAACCGTATTTTCGAAATACGGTTGGGGCCAGCTAAATTGATTGCTGGGTGTAGAGGAGATGGCTGGCTTAGTTTTCCAGCCATAATAGAAACTGGGCCCGGCCATCTCAAACCCAGCGAAATGCAAGGCATTTTTGGTCATGGGAGGAGCCAGCATTTGTAGTGCACTGGCCCCCCTCACATGCCAGGACACCAACTGGACACCCTAGGGAGCACTTCTAAAAATTAAAAAAAAACAAAAAACAATAGCTCCCAGCTACATAGCTCCCTTACCTTGTGTGCTGAGCCCCCCCAAAATCCTCCCCAAAACCCACTCCCCACAACTCTACACCATTACCATAGCCCTTATGGGTGAAGGGGGCACCTACATGTGGGTACAGTGGGTTTTGGGGGGAGTTTGGAGGGCTCCCATTTACCACCACAAGTGTAACAGGTAGGGGGGGATGGGTCTTGGTCCACCTGCCTGAAGTGCACTGCACCAACATAAAAACTGCTCCAGAGACTTGCAGACTGCTGTCAGGGAGCTGGGTATGACATTTCAGGCTGGCATAGAGACTGGCAAAAAAGGGGGTTTTTTTGGGTGGGAGGGGGTTGGTGACCACTGGGGTAGTAAGGGGAGGTGATCCCTGATTCCCTCTGGTGGTCATTTGGTCAGTCGGGGCTCCTTTGTGAAGCTTGGTCGTGAAAAAAAAGGGACTAAGTAAAGCCTGCGAAATGCTCGTCAGGCCTGGCTTTTTTTTTCCATTATCGGGAGAAGCCGGCCAACTCGTGAGCACACCCCGTCCCGCCCCATCCCACCTCCGTCCTGCCTTCACTACCTTACCGACACACCCCCTTGAAGTTTCGCCGGCTCCGCAACAGAAAGCAGTTGGCACCGGCCCAAAATCGGCTTTCAATTATACCGATTTGGCCGGGTTCAGGAGATCGCTGGCCACCTCCCGATTTGTGTCGGAAGATGGCCGGGAATCTCTTTCGAAAATGAGCTGGATAGTAACATAGTAAATGGCGGCAGATAAAGACCCATACGGTCCATCCAGTCTGCCCAACAAGATAAACTCATTTTTACATACCGTGTTTCCACGAAAATAGGACCTACCCCGAAAATAAGACCTACCAGGGTTTTCCTGCAAATTTAAAATATAAGACATCCCCCCAAAAGTAAGACCTACCAAACTTTTTTTTAAAGCAGGGCCGCCGAGAGCCACCCGAGGTCGCCCCCCCCCCCCACCCGAGGTCGCGCGCCCCCCCCCCTCCATCGCTCCCAGAACTAACCTGAAGCTCCTTTCACCTTTGCAAGTTCGGATTCGAAGCAGCAGCGCAGCAGGGCAGACCTCTCTTTCCGTGTCCCGCCCTCGCCTGACGTAACGTAACATCAGGCGAGGGCGGGACACGGAAGGAAGGAGAGGTCTGCCCTGCTGCGCTGCTGCTTCGAATCCGAATCCGAACTTACGAAGGTGAAAGGCGCTTCAGGTTAGTTCCGGGAGCGACGGAGGGTGGGGCCAGTGACCTCGGGTGAGGGGGGGCGACCGATGTTTCCCAGAAAATAAGACATCCCCCTGAAAATAAGACCTAGCACGTTTTGGGGAGGAAAAATAAATATGACAGTGTCTTATTTTCAGGGAAACACGGTAGTAATTCCCTCTCTCTTTCTGTTTTCAGCATTTTGCCTGCAGCAAGGCAATGATTCCTTTAAAGTGGAATCCTATTCCTCCCATTAGGACCACTCAGTGGCTATATAGTACCTCATTCCAGCTTTGGAATTCAACTCTCCCCTGCATTCTTCTTACAAAGGTGTCATTCTTTATACGAATCCCACACTTCTCGTCACCAGGATGAACTGCTATGGATTTACAGCCTGTCTCACTAACACAGACTGCTCAATAATTACCGTGGATTCTTTTAGATTCGTAATAAGTAAATGAAACCTTTATTAGGGAAGCCAAATTCTATAATGGTTAATATATATCTATATATACATAATGGTTAGCACATATACAATGATTAGCTGTATAAACAATTATTACATCACTGGTCTCTACATCTCTTAGACCAGGAAAAGAAGCAAACACAATGATTAACTCTATAAACAATCATTACATCACCGGCCTCTACATCTAAGCAATGCAAACAGTTCTTTAGACCAGGAAAGGAAGCAATAATATATATACATACAATCATCACTGGTCTCCATCATCCAGGCTCTTATCAACAGCTGGGGGGGCCCGGTTCACACAGCAAGAGCTAGGAGCTTTGGACCAGGAACAAACCTTCTGCGCAGTCCATACGTTACTCACAGATGAACCCCACCTTACTGTGACAAGCCCTCCCTTTTTATTAAGCTCTGAGCCCATGTCCAGAGCTAAGGAAAGTTACAGAAAGCTTCTATGGAAAATCACAGAATGCTTACCGTGGTCACATGGTTTCCCAAGTCCAGGTGGCCAAGTTGGGCCTGGGAAATAAGTGCTATCCTCCCCTTTGCATACCAAATTAGTTAGAGCTGTGCCTTATCTTCTGGATTCCAACTTGTTTACAAGGAAAGCTACTTTCGTTCAAAGACAAGATTTCAGAGTGTATTATCGGACAAAAGCAGGGTTGAAAAGTAATCCTTTAAGGTAACACTTAAACAATCATTTTTAAACAGAATTACTTCTAATCAACAATACAGACCTCGAGTGCACTGGTCGTTCAAGACAGGGTTCATAAACAATCTTTAACATTCACTTCCATTACACCTCTATAAATAGCAAATGAAATTCAAATGTTGAAAAGTGCAAAATGATGCACATAGGGAAAAATAATCCTAACTACATATATACAATGGCACCATCCAGGAAAAGGATCTTGGAAGCATTGTGGGCAATAAAGTGAAATCCTTAGTTCAATGTGAAGCAGTAGTCAACAACAACAACAACAAAACAGTGTGCGTTGTGGTCATCTCATCTCTAGAAACCTAGAGTGGAATTTGAAAAGGTATAAGGATAGCATATTGAAGAAAGGCTCAAGCACCTTTGGTCTAACACAGTGTAGCAGTTCTTAAGAGTTATATATATAAACATACTCTGCATCCACAAAAATCTAACCTCTGCCCAACAAGTGCAAATCAGAACTAGGACATCATATTCTGATTCTTATATCATCTGAACAATAGCAACATAAATTTCTCCACTATCAGGCACATTGTAAAATATAAAACCTGAAAAAAATCATAACATACATGTAGCAAACCCGCCATACAACAGTAGCACTAATTCCTACGATGCCAACAAAACCCCTGCCTATAATTAGGTAGCACTACAAATATTACATTGGACTCTAGAACCAGGACCGTGGATTCAGCACACCAAACCTTTCACCCTGAATCCAGCTCCTATTGATATTAGGCTTTAAATATAATCAAACATATAAATGGCAAGTGACCGACTCACCTGCAAATGCACAGTACAGACTTCCCTCTCTGTCCCGCCCTCGCGTCAAGACATTAAAACTGATCTTTTTATATATATTTTATATATATATATTTTTATATATCACTTACAATATACCTGGTAAAGACCGGTCATGTTAAATTAATACCTGTGTGTCATAATACCTGTGTGTATATATGTAGGCAGGAGGAGTGGCCTAGTGGTTAAGGTGGTGGACTTTGGTCCTGAGGAACTGAGTTCAATTCCCACTTCAGTCACAGGCAGCTCCTTGTGACTCTGGGCAAGTCACTTAACCCTCCACTGCCCCATGTAAGCCACATTGAGCCTGTCATGAGTGGGAAAGTGCAGGGTACAAATGTAACAAAAATAGAATATCCATGTTTTATCATGTTCACCAATTCTGTAGCATTACATTTAAACTTCACCATGCTTTATTCATGTTTTATCTATCAAAGACTCAAAATTTTGTGTTGCAATTATGCTATAAATATACAAAGTAAAATGAATATATTTACATTTCATATTTTTGTGTTATGGTTTAACCTCATATGTTCATAAGTTATCTGTTTTTGTTTGTATTTGCACTTTATTATACATAAGGTTTTTGTTTGTTTTTGTTTTTATATATTGTTTTTAATTCATAGACTCCTGATGTAGGCCATCTGGCCAAAACACGTCGTGTCGAGTCAGTTTGTTTTTCAATAAACCTTGCTTCATTTCACCACTCCAGTAGTCCTGTCTTTGGATAGCCTGGTTCTCACCCCCACTTCCCTCTCTGTCCACATATTACAAAGCCTGTTTTTATGTTGAAGCTGCAGTCAATATATTTTTACCAATTCCGACTCCACTCAAAATTGCTTCTGATTCCAAGGCCCTGCCTAGAACACCAACAAACCTACTACTGGTCAAATAGAACAAGTGGGACTGCCACAGAGTTCTACACATCAGCAATTCATGCAAAGTCGCATGCAGACCCTCACCAAAAGGAGAAAATAAATAAGACATAGAAATATGAAGATAAAAACTCAGCATATACTGGATCACTAGAGAAATAAAACAGAAATAAATTTCCTTTTGTACTGAACACAATACAAAGGCAGCCACAATTCACATTTCCCAAAGCTAACATATACCAGTTAATGAACTCAAAACTTGTTTCTACCTTATGTTGTCTAGTCATTTTGTTTTTCAATAATTTTGATTCCAGTTTCTCATGTCTGCTTTCCTGTCTGTCTTCAAAGGTCCTGAGAAGGACACTGGACTTCATTCCTCTACTTCATGGGTTCTCAAATCCAGGACCACAACCAAGCCTGGTTCCGATTTCCACAATACATATGTATGAGATCTAGCTGCATGTAATGGAAATAGTGAATGCAAATAGATCTCATACATAATCACTGTGGAAATCCTGAAAATCAGGCTGGGTTGGTTGTGGCCCTCAAGCATTGGATTTGAGGACCCTTGCTCTACTTTGTACTTGATCCCCAGCTCACTTGCTGATCCCCAGCTCACTTCCTATTTCCACCCTTCCACAATACCAGTTGCTTCACTTGTTTGCATTTGACTCTGAGACTGGGCAATTCCCCCCCCCCCCCCCCCCCCCGACCATTTTGCTTTTCCCAACTCAAGCGGTATAAGCCTGGGTTGGGGCTACATCTGACTGAAGGGGGTACTAAGCCACTTAGTATCCCCTCCAGTTGGATGTTGCCCCCACCCCATGCTTATACTCCTATCCAGGCTCCAAATTGCTCCAGCCAGCTCCCTCCCACCAGCTAAATTTCTTTTCCTTCCAAGATTCCCCACCCCCCACCAAGCCTGAGCTGGGAAAAGCAAAATGATTGGGTGGGTATCCCACAGCTCAAATTCCTTTTCTTTCCAAGATTCTCCACCCCCCACCCAGATAGACTTATACAGTCCAGGCTGCAGCTCACTTTTGCTTGCCCAAATTGCCCCTTTGTCTACATACCTGCAGGCTCTGGTTCCTACAGGCTCATGGCTTACTGCCGTGGGAGGCAACTGTTGTTATGTGCTTCCTGCTTTAGGCCTCGGTCACTCCCACATGGCTCACCATAGGCAGAGCACCAAGGCAAAAAGATACAGACAGTGCCTCCAGGCTCCTCAGCTCCTTTCACTCGCTTTTTCCACTCCAACTCACAAAACAGCTGATGGGACAGTTGATATCCAGCTCTGCACACAGGCTACAGCACAGCAGGGCCCCTCTGTTCTGCCAGCGCCGCTCAGCTCCGTAATAATCCCTAGCTCATTCCTCACTCCATTGCTCTGTGTCTCTTCACTGACTCTGAGTTCTCCTCTTCTTTGCCATGCCACCATGCAAGAAATGCTGGGCTTGCATGAGGCCGCATGTGAGAGAGATATCGGCGACTACAGGCTGCTATGAGTCTGACGTCAGTGATGACATCATTGATTCGGTGCACTGCAAGTCCCACTGAGCTCTTTGGGCCTGAGGAAGGGCCTACTTTGCCTATCTTAATCTGGTCCTCAGTGATGGGCAAGGGTCAAAAACCAGACAGTGGTCTAGGCAGGCAGCTAACGGGCAAGGTCAGGAACCAGGCAGAGGTCTAGGCAGGCAGCAAGCAGGCAAGGGCAGGAACAAACAGGCAGGAATGCTGGAACAAGGCAATACTGAAGTTTGTAGGACATCAGGAAACCTGTTGCTGAGGCACTAGTGAGTGAATGGGGAGCTTCCTTATATACCTAGGTAGGATGTGATGTCATCAGTCAGCACCCTCTTTCAGGACTATAAAAGGAAGTGCAGAGTTCCAAGAAATAGAAAAGATTCTTCAGCCATGGGAGACTGCTGGACCCTAGAGGACTTCTGGAACAGGTGAAGGGCCTGTCATCCCGCCAGCTGAAGATTCCTGGTACATCTCCCTCCCTCCCCCTCCTTGAAGGTATTCTGGGGTCTCTCAACTCCACTCTCAACCACTCCGTACCTTTTAAATCTTTCAGTTCTTCACTGGCAGCTAGGGTTACCATACGTCCGGTTTTACCTGGACATGTCCTCTTTTTAAGGGCACGGCTGGGCATCCAGGTGGGTTTTGCCAGCCTGATTGTTTGTCCATTTTGTGGATGAACAAGCAGGTGGGCCTCAGGGCATCCTATCCTCCCCTCCCCGCCTTTACCCTATTGTAGTGCCCGGATGGTCTAGTGACCTCTTTGGGGCAGGAAAGAGCCCCCTCTTTCCTGCCCAGCGTGGCTGCAGACTGTCTTGCTCCCAGCGCCACTTCAAAATGGCTACTGAGAGTTCAAGCTGCGGCCTTGCGATACATCCGCAGAAGTCTTGCAAGGTCACTGCTTGAACTCTAGGCAGCCATTTTGAATTGGTGCCGGGAGCAAGACAGGTCTACAGCCACCTGGGCAGAAAAGAAGGGGCTCTTTCCTGGCCCGAAGAGGCCACTAGACCACCAGGGCACTACAATAAGGTACAGGAGGGGAGGGGTAGTGAATGAATGGAGTCATGTGGGTGGAGGGAGGCTGGAAAATTGGGGAGGGGATATACATGGGGGGAGAGAGAAGGAATCTGCCTTTCTTTGGGGGGGGTCATAGTGACAGGGGGCAGGGCAGGGTGTGAAGGGGCAGTTGGGGTGTGATAGGGGTGGGGCATGTGTCCTCTTTTTCCTTAGGACAAATATGGTAACCCTACTGGCAGCTATCAGCAACTCAGACCCACAGCACATGCCAACCCCAAGCCTTCCCTCTGACCCAGTTCCACCTATGTGAAAAAGGAAGTTGCATCAGAGAGAAGGCTCAGGGCTGGGACAAGTAGTGTTGTGAGTCTCTGCCAGCAAAGAACTGACAGATTTAAAAGGTACAGAGGGGTTGGGGTGGAGTTGAGAGACAATAGATGCAAAGAGACAGTATGAGCTGTTCCCCTTGCTTCCGTAATCTAATACCACAATACTGGTGAACAGCCAAAAAAAACCCAAAGGGTAAAATTAATTAAAGTTCTTAATCTATGGGTATAACCCTCAGAGACCAAGGATTGACCAAGGTCTGACCTGCAAGACTCCAGTATCTGTATAAGATTGTAGTGTCTGCGGTCCTATCTCTTTCATAGGGCTATTGTATACCCATAGTGATTTACTAACATACAAAAAATCGTTTTTTTAGTATAGTCATTCTTTTTGTTGAATATTGCAATCTAGATAAACGACAGCAAAAACTTCAAAATAACACTTAGCTTTCACTGAAGTTGCACAATAACCCCTCTGTTGTTGCTAGCTGACAGTGTATATAAGTGAAAACATTCAAGCATTACTATGACAGTCTGACAGGGTGGGAGGAGGGGGGTGGGTAGGAAGTATGCATGGGGACATCAAAGCATATCATTGATATTCTAACTAGGAAATCAAGTACGCTAGCGTTTAACTATAGAAAAGGTGATTACGACAAAATGAGAAAAATGGTGAAAAAAAGACTGAAAGGAGCAGCTCGCAGAGTAAAAAACTTGCATCAGGCGTGGATGCTGTTTAAAAACACCATCCTGGAGGTTCAGGACAAATATATTCCACGTATTAGAAAAAAGGGAAAAAAGACTAAACGTCAGCCGGCGTGGCTAAACAGTAAGATAAAGGAAATCATTAGAGCCAAAAAACAATCCTTCAGAAAGTGGAGAAGAGAACCAACTGAAAGTAACAGGATAGATCATAAGGAATGCCAAGCCAAATGCAAAGCGGAGATAAGGAGGGCAAAAAAGAACTTTGAGAAGAAATTAGCGTTGGAAGCAAAAATACATAGTAAAAACTTTTTTAGATACATTAAAAGCAGGAAACCGGCCAAAGAGTCGGTTGGGCCGCTGGACGAAAATGGTGTTAAAGGGGCGATCAAGGAGGACAAAGCCGTAGCGGAGAAATTAAATGAATTCTTTGCTTCGGTCTTCACCGAGGAGGATTTGGGGGGGACACCGGTGCCGGAAAGAATATTTGAAGCGGGGGAGTCGGAGAAACTAAACAAATTCTCTGTAACCTTGGAGGATGTAATGGGTCAGTTCAGCAAGCTGAAGAGTAGTAAATCACCGGGACCTGATGGTATTCATCCCAGAGTATTAATAGAACTAAAAAATGAACTTGCGGAGCTACTGTTAGAAATATGCAATCTGTCCCTAAAATCGAGTGTAATACCGGAAGACTGGAGGGTAGCCAATGTTACTCCGATTTTTAAGAAAGGTTCCAGAGGAGATCCGGGAAATTATAGACCGGTGAGTCTGACGTCGGTGCCGGGCAAGATGGTGGAGGCTATTATTAAGAATAAAATTGCAGAGCATATACAAAAACATGGACTGATGAGACAAAGTCAGCACGGATTTAGTGAAGGGAAGTCTTGCCTCACCAATCTAATGCATTTTTTTGAGGGGGTAAGCAAACATGTGGACAATGGGGAGCCGGTTGATATTGTATATCTGGATTTTCAGAAGGCGTTTGACAAAGTGCCGCACGAAAGACTCCTGAAGAAATTGCAGAGTCATGGAATCGGAGGTAGGGTATTATTATGGATTAAGAACTGGTTGAAAGATAGGAAGAAGAGAGTAGGATTGCGTGGCCAGTATTCTCAGTGGAGGAGGGTAGTTAGTGGGGTCCCGCAGGGGTCTGTGCTGGGTCCGTTGCTTTTTAATGTATTTATAAATGACCTAGAGATGGGAATAACTAGTGAGGTAATTAAATTCGCCGATGACACAAAATTATTCAGGGTCGTCAAGTCGCAGGAGGAATGTGAACGATTACAGGAGGACCTTGCGAGACTGGGAGAATGGGCGTGCAAGTGGCAGATGAAGTTCAATGTTGACAAGTGCAAAGTGATGCATGTGGGTAAGAGGAACCCGAATTATAGCTACGTCTTGCAAGGTTCCGCGTTAGGAGTTACGGATCAAGAAAGGGATCTGGGTGTCGTCGTCGATGATACGCTGAAACCTTCTGCTCAGTGTGCTGCTGCAGCTAGGAAAGCGAATAGAATGTTGGGTGTTATTAAGAAGGGTATGGAGTCCAGGTGTGCGGATGTTATAATGCCGTTGTATCGCTCCATGGTGCGACCGCACCTGGAGTATTGTGTTCAGTACTGGTCTCCGTATCTCAAAAAAGATATAGTAGAATTGGAAAAGGTACAGCGAAGGGCGACGAAAATGATAGTGGGGATGGGACGACTTTCCTATGAAGAGAGGCTGAGAAGGCTAGGGCTTTTCAGCTTGGAGAAGAGACGGCTGAGGGGAGATATGATAGAAGTGTATAAAATAATGAGTGGAATGGATCGGGTGGATGTGAAGCGACTGTTCACGCTATCCAAAAATACTAGGACTAGAGGGCATGAGTTGAAGCTACAGTGTGGTAAATTTAAAACGAATCGGAGAAAATTTTTCTTCACCCAACGTGTAATTAGACTCTGGAATTCATTGCCGGAGAACGTGGTACGGGCGGTTAGCTTGACGGAGTTTAAAAAGGGGTTAGATAGATTCCTAAAGGACAAGTCCATAGACCGCTATTAAATGGACTGGAAAAATTCCTCATTTTTAGGTATAACTTGTCTGGAATGTTTTTACGTTTGGGGAGCGTGCCAGGTGCCCTTGACCTGGATTGGCCACTGTCGGTGACAGGATGCTGGGCTAGATGGACCTTTGGTCTTTCCCAGTATGGCACTACTTATGTACTTATGTACTAGGATGGGTGTGGATAGGTGAGGGGAGGGTGATCAACAGAGACATACAGCTTTATGGTTTATAATGGGCTAGGAACCCCAGATCCTTGTTAAGTCCTTTCTGTTGGGTGTTAAAATATTCAATCATTCTGACTTCAAAGGTCTTACGTTCTTGTATGGTTTTAAAGTTACCTTTCAGGATTCTCACTGTGATGTCACTGGTACAGTGTCCTGGTCCTGTAAAATGTTGACCAACAGGCGTGGGAACCCTGCTGGCACCAGTATTGTTCATATGATGTCTATGTAAATTGAATCTTGTCTTAAGCATCTGGCCTGTTTCTCCAATATAGCATCCTTCGTTACATTTTTTACACTGAATGATATATACCACATTGGAAGATGAGCAAGTGAAAGATCCCTTTATGTTGAATATCTTTCCTTTGTGGATGACTTTGGGGTCCTGTGAAATATTTTGGCATAGTTTGCAACTGGATAAATTACAGGGAAGTGTGCCCTTCTGTTCCTTTTCAGCATAGGCGTAGACTGGGGGGGCGAGGGGGGGGCAAGGCCCCCCCAAACGATGAGGACGTGGACTGGCGCTACAATGAAAAAAAAAAAAAAAAACAAGCAGGCACGCGCTCCTCTCCGTCCGCTTCGCTGCTTCCCTGCCCTCTCTGTCTGCGTCCCGCCCGAAAGGAAATGACATCAGAGGAAGGCGGGACGCAGACAGAGAGGGCAGGGAAGCAGCGAAGCGGATGGAGATGAGCGTGTCTATCTACCCCCTCTCTTCCTACCCTCCGGCGCAGGCAGCACCAATCTTCTCTAAGCCTTTCTTGTTCCTGGCAGCGGTAGCGACGTACACGCTGCCTTCAGCTCTGCCCCGAAGCCTTCTCTTCAAGTTCCTGTTCCCGCATAGGTGGGAACAGGAACTTGAAGAGAAGGCTTCCGGGGCAGACCGAAGGCAGCGTGTACGTCGCTACCGCTGCCAGGAACACAAAAAGGCTGAAGAAGACTGCTGCCTGCACCGGAGGGAGGGAGGAAGAGAGGGGGTAAACGGAGTCACGATCCTGGACCTCGCGGGGGGGGGGGGCAGCGGAGGGAAGATGAATGGGACTGGGAGGGTGGAGAGCAGAGGGAAGGAGTAAGAGATGGATGGGACTGGGAGGGGTGGGTGGGGAGCAGAGGGAAGGACCAGGAATTGGATTGGACTGGGAAAGGAGGTGAGCAGAGGGAAGGAGCAGGAGATGGATGGGACTGCGAGGGGTGGGGAGCAGAAGGAAGGAGCAGGAGATGGATGGGACTGCGAGGGGTGGGTGGGGAGCAGAGGGAAGGACCAGGAATTGGATTGGACTGGACTGGGAAAGGAGGTCAGAGGGAAGGAGCAGGAGATGGATGGGACTGGGAGGGGTGGGAAGCAGAGGGAAGGAGCAAGAGATGGATGGGACTGGGAGGGGTGGGTGGGTGGGTGGGGAGCAGAGGGAAGGAGTAAGAGATGGATGGGACTGGGAGGGGTGGGTGGGGAGCAGAGGGAAGGACCAGGAATTGGATTGGACTGGACTGGGAAAGGAGGTCAGAGGGAAGGAGCAGGAGATGGATGGGACTGGGAGGGGTGGGAAGCAGAGGGAAGGACCAGGAATTGGATTGGACTGGACTGGGAAAGGAGGTCAGAGGGAAGGAGCAAGAGATGGATGGGACTGGGAGGGGTGGGTGGGGAGCAGAGGGAAGGACCAGGAATTGGATTGGACTGGGAAAGGAGGTGAGCAGAGGGAAGGAGCAGGAGATGGATGGGACTGGGAGGGGTGGGAAGGAGCAAGAGATGGTTGGGACTGGGAGGGGTGGGGAGCAGAGGGAAGGAGCAAGAGATGGATGGGACTGCGAGGGGTGGGGAGCAGAGGGATGGACCAGGAGATGGATGGGATTGGGAGAGGTCAGGCACAGCAGAGGGAAGGAGCAGAAGATGGATGGGACGGAGGGATGGTGAGCAGAGGGAAGGAACAGAAGATGGAGGGGTGGGGAGCAGAGGGAAGGAGCAAAAGATGGATGGGACTGGGAGGGTGGGGAGCAGAGGGAAGCCTACTGGAAAGAAGACACTGCATAAAACAGAAGACACTGGGATCAAAGCGAATAGAAAAACTAAATGATCAGACAACAAAGGTAAATAAAAGTTTATTTTATTCATAATTTATTAATTGAAATGTGTCAGCTTTTTGAAATGTTCATCTGTGATATTTTGCCTGTAAATTTCATTTCCTTCCTCCATATTAGCATATTCATTTGTATATGTATATATGCAAATGATATGCTAATATGCTCTGCCCATTCTTTGCCCCCCCAAATGAAACAGTCAAACTACGCCTATGCTTTTCAGTCTGTGATGGAAGTTTACTTCTGATTAGCTTGTGTTTTAAATTGAGTGGCTGTCGGAAGGCCAGTACTGGTGGGGATGGGAATATCTCTTTCAGTAATTCATCCTCCTGGAGTATAGGTTGTAGATCTCTTATGATTTTCCTCAGTTTTTCCAGCTCTGGATTGTATGTCACTACAAGCGGGATTCTGTCTGTGGATTTTTTCTTTTTGTACTGTAGCAGATTCTCCCTGGGTGTTTTGAGGGAGGAGGCAATATTCTTGGAGATTATTTTGGGGTTGTAGCCTTTCTGTTTGAAGGATTCAGTCAGGCTTTTAAGGTGTCTGTCTCTGTCCCCTGGGTCAGAGCAGATATGGTGGTATCTTGTGGCTTGGCTGTAAATGATGGATCTTTTTGTATGTGAAGGATGGAAGCTGGAGTTGTGGAGGTAGCTGCATCTGTCTATAGATTTCTTGTATATAGATGTTAGTATACAGCCATCACTGATTGAGACCGTGGTGTCCAAAAAATTGACTTTTTCTGAGGAGTAGTCAATTTTGAATCTGATTGTAGGATGGTATGTATTGAAGGCAGAATAAAATTGTTTCAGAGTTTCTTCACCCTCCGTCCAAATCATAAAAATGTCATCGATGTACCGGTAGTATTTTAGAGGTTTGGTCTGGTGTGTATTCAGAAATGTCTCTTCCAGCTCAGCCATAAAAAGGTTGGCATATTGGGGTGCTGTCCTGGTGCCCATCGCAGTGCCCATTATTTGCAGATAGATATCATTGTTAAAGTGGAAGTAGTTGTGAGTTAAAATGAATTTGATTAATTTTGTAATAGTTTCTGGTGAGTATTGATGGTCCAGTGTGGATTTTTTTAGGAGTCTTCCACATGCAGCTTATGCCATCCGCATGTGGAATGTTGCTGTATAGTGATTCTACATTCATCGTGACCAGAAGGGTGTTAGGTGGTAGTTGCTTGATATTTTTCAATTTATTCAGAAAGTCTGTGGTGTCTTGTATGAAGCTGTTAGTTTTGTGTACGAGAGGTTTCAGAATTCCCTCTATGAATCCAGATATTTCTTCCGTGAGTGTGCCAATACCTGATATGATTGGTCTGCCAGGGTTTCCCGGTTTGTGGATCTTGGGTAGCATGTAGAATGTGTCCACGGAAGGTTGATTTGGTATGAGTTTCTTCAGGTGAGGTTGCGCTTGTGTAGGAAATGTTTTGATAAGGTCTTTCAGCTGTTTTGTGTAATCCTGTGTGGGGTCCTCAGTTAGTTTCCTGTAGTATTTATTGTCTGAGAGCTGTCTGTGCCCCTCTTCAATGTATTTTTGTATGTCCATAATTACCACTGCGCCTCCTTTGTCTGCGGGTTTGATGATAATGCGTTCATTAGTTTGTAGGGTTCTTATGGCCGCTCTTTCTGGTGGGGTAAGATTGTACAGGATTCTCTTTTGTTTGTTGGAAAGTTGGGATTTCACCCTATGTCTGAAACTTTCTATGTAATTATCCAGCTTGTAGTTTTGTCCCTCCTGTGGGGTGAAATAAGTGTTCTTTTGTTTAAGACTGTATTCCGGTCTGTTTGGTGTCCCTTTATTATAGAAATGTGTTTTAAGGCGCATTTTTCTAAAGAATTCCTCTAGGTCTGAGTATAGTTGGATTACATCTAGTTCCCTGGACGGGCAGAATGAGAGCCCTTTGGATAGCACCGAGACCTCATGCTGTGATAATTGATGGTTCGAGAGGTTTATTATCCCCATTTGGTTTGCATCTGTAAAGGTGTGATCAGTATTCCCTGGTTTGTTTGGGCTCTGATTTTCACATGCCTCAGCTGTGTATCCAAGTGTCTCCAAGGTGTCTGGGGATGTTGGTTCTGCAGAGTTATAGCTATTCAAGGATAAGCAGTTTCTCTCTCTTTGATTTTGAAGAAGAGAATATAGCTTTATTTCCTTTTTGCGGATAGCAATGTATTGTTTTTCTCCTTGGATATTATGTAGGTCCTCTTTAAGTTGGTTCACAAGGTGTGGATGTAATTCCTCCATGTTCCTCATGGTTACATCCCTTTGGGTTTGTATTATTCTTTTTTTCTTGTAGAGTTGATGTATAAGTTCATTTCTGAATACACACCAGACCAAACCTCTAAAATGCTACCGGTACATCGATGACATTTTTATGATTTGGACGGAGGGTGAAGAAACTCTGAAACAATTTTATTCTGCCTTCAATACATACCATCCTACAATCAGATTCAAAATTGACTACTCCCCAGAAAAAGTCAATTTTTTGGACACCACGGTCTCAATCAGTGATGGCTGTATACAAACATCTATATACAAGAAACCCACAGACAGATGCAGCTACCTCCACAACTCCAGCTTCCATCCTTCACATACAAAAAGATCCATCATTTACAGCCAAGCCACAAGATACCACCTTATCTGCTCTGACCCAGGGGACAGAGACAGACACCTTAAAAGCCTGACTGAATCCTTCAAACAGAAAGGCTACAACCCCAAAATAATCTCCAAGAATATTGCCTCCTCCCTCAAAACACCCAGGGAGAATCTGCTACAGTACAAAAAGAAAAAATCCACAGACAGAATCCCGCTTGTAGTGACATACAATCCAGAGCTGGAAAAACTGAGGAAAATCATAAGAGATCTACAACCTATACTCCAGGAGGATGAATTACTGAAAGAGATATTCCCATCCCCACTAGTACTGGCCTTCCGACAGCCACCCAATTTAAAACACAAGCTAATCAGAAGTAAACTTCCATCACAGACTGAAAAGGAACAGAAGGGCACACTTCCCTGTAATTTATCCAGTTGCAAACTATGCCAAAATATTTCACAGGACCCCAAAGTCATCCACAAAGGAAAGATATTCAACATAAAGGGATCTTTCACTTGCTCATCTTCCAATGTGGTATATATCATTCAGTGTAAAAAATGTAACGAAGGATGCTATATTGGAGAAACAGGCCAGATGCTTAAGACAAGATTCAATTTACATAGACATCATATGAACAATACTGGTGCCAGCAGGGTTCCCACGCCTGTTGGTCAACATTTTACAGGACCAGGACACTGTACCAGTGACTTCACAGTGAGAATCCTGAAAGGTAACTTTAAAACCATACAAGAACGTAAGACCTTTGAAGTCAGAATGATTGAATATTTTAACACCCAACAGAAAGGACTTAACAAGGATCTGGGGTTCCTAGCCCATTATAAACCATAAAGCTGTATGTCTCTGTTGATCACCCTCCCCTCACCTATCCACACCCATCCTGTTAGAATATCAATGATATGCTTCGATGTCCCCATGCATACTTCCTACCCACCCCCCTCCTCCCACCCTGTCAGACTGTCATAGTAATGCTTGAATGTTTTCACTTATATACACTGTCAGCTAGCACATTTGCTTATTTCCGATCTGAGGAAGAAGGGCAACCTTCGAAAGCTAATCAAGAAATGTATTAAGTTATGTCCAATAAAAAAGGTATCATCTTATTTTCTTTTCCATGTTTTCTTTTGTTTGATTTCTATTGATATACTACAACCCTAAAATCATACATACCCCTCCAGCACTGGTCTCAATTTCAACAATATATGCAGATTGTAAAAGCATGTTCTCACTACTTGCCTAACTTGATCTTTAGAGGACTGTAGCAAATCCTATATAATAAAACGCACCTCCAATGTTCTGAAGCCGAGAAAGTGAAGCCTTCAAGTCTTGAAGCATTCCTGCAACGTTCCGGAACTACGTGTCATCAATTGAGGAGATGGAGCCTTACAGAGCGCACGAATGCTTCAAGGCTTGAAGGCTTCACTTTCTCACACACACACACTCACTCTCTGTCTCTCACATACACTCTGTCTCTCACACTCTCTCTCTCTCTCTCTCTCTCTCTCTCTGACACAAACACACACACACACTCTGTCTGTCTCTCATTCTCTCTCATATACACACTCCATCTCTCAACCACACACTCTCTCTCTCAAACATACACACTTGAGGAAAGGGGGGCATGGAACACGCTGGGGAGGAGGGGAGCATGGAACTCGGAGGGAAGGGGGGGCCAAGAACTTGGAGGGGAGGAGAGAGAGAGGGAGGGAGGAGAGGAGGGAGAGGAGAGGAGAGGGAGGGAGGCCTGCACCTCAGACGGAATGGGGGCCTGGAACTCGGAGGGGAGGAGATGGAGGGAGGGAAGGAGGGGGTCATGGAATTCGGAGCCCCACACACACACACTCACTCTCTGTCACATACACTCTCTCTCACACACTCTATCTCTCTCTCTCACACACACACACACTCACACACACACATACACTCTGTCTCTCACACACTCTCTCTCTGACACAAACACACACACTCTGTCTCTCTCTCTCTCACTCATTCTCTCTCTCACACACACACTCTCTCTCTCTCTCTCTCTCTCAAACATACACACTCCAAGGAAAACCTTGCTAGCGCCCGTTTCATTTGTGTCAGAAATGGGCCTGTTTTACTAGTCTAATATAATACCAAGGCAGGCTACTCAAAGAGGGCTCGACAGAGAATAGAACCCCTTCAAGATTACAATGCATAATAGAAAGTACATGTGGATTCCTCTCTACTGTTACAGTCTCAGTCTTAGCCATATTCAGCAACAATGTATTATCCTGCATCCAATCACCAATCTTTCTCATATAACCTTGTAGCTTCATATGCACCTCCCCCTCTGATTGTAACAGGGGAGGGGGGAATTGGATGTCTTCAGCATATATTCTATAGCTCACTGTCAGATTTTGAAACACCTGCCCTAAAGATGGCATATAAATGTTAAAAAGTAGGGCAGATAAAGCAGAACCCTGTGGAACCCCCTTAAAAACCATAATAGAAAGAGAACCAGGATGCAAACAGGATGAAAGCAGAGGACAGTTTGAAAACAGTAAAATGTGGGGAAAGCTGAGTAACTAGAAACAAAAAAACAAATGAAGTTTTCATGAATTCTGTCAGAGCAAACACTTTGTAATACAACAGTCCAAATCTCATCCTTCTCTGTGAAAAAAATAAAAAAGTTACAGAAGTTCAAACATGTAACTTTTTCATACTGCTTATGGACCAATGACATAATTTGCTATTTTAGTCAACTCTTCCCAGAGAAGGTTACAAATGTGGCTATATATATATATATATACTAGTAAAAAAGGCCCGTTTCTGATCGAAATGAAACGGGCGCTAGCAAGATTGTCCCCGGAGGGAGGGTCCTCCGTCCCTTGCTCCCTGGCTCCCCCCCCCCCCCCCAGTTTCAGGGTCCTGGTTCTCCGGTCCCCCCCCCCCCCCAGTTTCAGGAGTCGGGCGCCCCCCCCCTGCAGTTTCAGGGGCCAGCCTCCCTCGCTGTTTCAGGAGCCTCCCTCCCTTCCCCCCTCCCAGTTTCAGGGTCTCTGTTTCTCCCTCCCTCCCTGGACATGCACCTTCCGATTTGAAGCTGTTGTGGAGAGCAGTTGTATGTGGCGTCAATTGTCCTGCATGGAGGACGCAGTGCTGTATTGTGAGGAGAGTTGCTGTTTCCGGCAGTGCTGTGTTCTGAGCGGAGTTCATGTTTTCGGCATGGCAGGCCAGGCGGGAGGTTGTGAAGGAGAGAGGCGGCAGATGCGCTGAACGCAACAGCCCTCTCCGTTCTTCAATGGGTTGCTGCCTTCATGTTCCACCACCTTCTGCTGTGGGATGCAGTCGGGCGGGTTGCAGCCGTCATGTTGCAGCACCCTCAGGCAGGAGGTTGTGAAGGAGAGAGGCAGCAGATGCGCTGAACGCAACCGCCCTCTCCATTTTTCAATGGGATGGTGCATTGATGTTCCACCACCTACTGGTGTGGGATGCGGTCGTGCGGGTTGCCGGCGTCATGTTCGAGCACCCTGTGCTCCGCTCAGCTGTTGGCGTTTCGAGGAGTGCGGGCTGCGGTCACGTTTTCTGGAGCAGTGCTCCGCCCTCATCGTCATGATGTAGTGACGCGAAGGCGGGGCACACAGTAATGGGGAAAATGGATAGACCTTTACAGCGCCTCACACTTCCGGTTGACAGTAATGGGCCAAAATGGATATCTCTGGCGCCTCACACTTCCGGTTGAGGCTTCATTTAGAATGTTGGGGTTGCGAATTATGTTCGGAAGGGGCGTGGCTGGGGGCGGGTATATGAGTGACAGTGAGTGGTGCATGAGTGAGAGTGAGTGTTGCTGACAGCCTAGCCTTCAGTGTTTCCCTCCCACAGAGTGAGCTTCAGAATGTTACAGGGGAGAATTATTAATATTAATATAGATATATATACTAGTAAAAAAGGTCCGTTTCTGACACAAATGAAACGGGCGCTAGCAAGGTTTTCCTCGGAGTCTGTATGTTTGAGAGAGTGTATGTGAGAGTGACTGTGTGTGAGAGAGAGAGTGAATGTGCGAGTGTATGTGTGTGAGAGAGAGAGAGTGAGTCTGGGTGCGAGTGTGTCTGTGAGAGAGAGAGTGTGTGTGTGAGAATGAGAGTGTGTGCAAGTGCGTATGTGAGACACAGAGGCATATTTTCAAAGCACTTAGCCTCCCAAAGTTCCATAGAAACCTATGGAACTTAGCCTCCCAAAGTGCTTTGAAAATATGCCTCCAGTGTAAGAGAGAGAGAGTGTGTGTTTCACACAGATACAGTGTGTGCGAGAGAGAGAGAGAGAGTGTGTGTGAGACACAGACTCTGTGAGACTCAGTGTATGAGACCAAGAGAGTGTGTGAGTGACTGTGTGACACATAGAGAGTGAATGTGATACAGTGTGAGACATAGAGTGTGTGAGAGACAGTGTGTGAGAGTGAGAGAAAGACATTGACTGTGTGAAAGAGAGTGTGTGAGAGAGAGAGTGTGTGTGTTACAGAGATACCTCCCCCTCCCCCCCTCTCTGGTGTCAGGCCCCCCTCCCTCCCTCTCTCTGGTGTCAGGACCCCCCCTCTCTCTCTGGTGTCTGAGCGTTACTGTGCAGGACGCTGAGCTCTGGCTGTGCTTCAAGGAACTGACCAATCCTATTTAATAGAATGCACCTCCAACATTCTGAAGCCGAGAAACCTCATGTGGTTGGTCACTTCTGCTTGTGACGAACCCGGAAGTACGTGATGTCAATTCAGGAGATGGATACAGAGAGCAGGAATGCCTCAGCCATGCAATCAGCTTAAGAATGTTAGAGGTGCGTTTTATTATATAGGAGATAGATAGATAGATAGATAGATAGATAGATAGATAGATAGATAGATAGATAGATAGATAGATAGATAGATAGATAGATAGATAGATAGATAGATAGATAGATAGATAGATGATGGCAGAAAAAGACCTGCATGGTCCATCTAGTCTGCCCAACAAGATAAACTCATATGTGCTACTTCTTGTATATACCTTACCTTGATTTGTATCTGCCATTTTCAGGGCACAGACCGTAGAAGTCTTGCCCAGCACTAGCCCCGCCTCCCAAACACCAGGTGACAGAAGCCACCCCTGAGGAGTACTCACATGTTGTTTATCTCTGCCTCTCCTGCTCCTTCAGGTTTTCAGTAGGGGGTGAGGCACTAAACCTCTACTTAGGTGGAACAGCAAATCTCATTCTGACTGGTAGTTTGCTTTCTGGCACTGTTTTACAAATAACATTTTTATTTATTTCTATTTTTTTCTGGCTTTGGGGGTGGAGTGGGAGCTATAATGTTCACTCTTTGCTCCCTACAGCTTTTCCTCCATCTCATCAACAAGCCAAACTGGGGCTTCCTGCACTGAATTACATACAACTGTATGCCTGCACCAAGCAAAATAGTTCCCATCATTTCAAACTTTGAGCATGCATTCATCAAAGTTTATTCCACAGACACAAAATAGGAGAACATTAGATGATCAGCCCCTTCATGGTCTAGCATGTAACTGCAATGGAAGATGAAACACCTCCTCCCCACAGTTCCTCACTGACCTCAGCTTGGTAATTAAACAAAAAGAATTACCGTGGCCAAGGCCTTTCATGACATTTGGGCTAAATGAAAAGATAGATATAATAGGCATTTCTGAGACCTGGTGGAAGGAAGATAACCAATGGGACGCTGTCATACCAGGGTACAAACTATATCACAGTGATAGGGTGAACTGAATTGGTGGAGGGGTAGCATTATTCGTTAAAGAAGACTTTGAATCAAATAGACTACAAAATTCTGCAGGACACAACAAACATCCTGGAATCCCTATGGATAGAAATACCATGTGTAAAGGGGGAAAAGATAGTGATAGGTATGTACTACTGTCAGGGCTTTTTTTGTGATGGTACGCACCGGTACAGCGTACTGGCACCTTTTTTCACCTGCCTTGACTTTGAGCTGTGCTCTCTCTTTCTCTCTCTCGCCGCTGCCTCTGCAACCAACGGTAGCTGTCCTAAGCTTCTCAACCCCCCCCCCCCCCATACCTGTTCCAATTCAACCTTGGAGCAATAACAGAAGCAGTGTTTCACATTCAGCTGCCTGTCCTGCATCAGCCCAGGAATCTTATTCTCTGCCACGCCCCTGTGGAAACAGGAAGTTACGGTGAAAGGGGGAGGAGCACAGCACGGCAGAGAGAAAGGACTTCTGAGATGATGCAGGGCTGAATGTGGAATGCTGCTACTGTTAGCGCTCAGAGAGTGAAAATCATTTCAAAATGTACATGGTAGGGGGGATGCATGGGGAAATGTTTAGCGATGCTAGCATGGGAGGGGGCGCAGAAGAGAGACATGGGGAGGGAGGAAATGTTCATTTGACCGGTGCACAGGGGGTGGGGGCGCAGGAGAGAGACATCCTGGACTCTGGAGGTTAGAAAAAGCAGGAGACTGCTGTCAGGGTGAGTCTATCACACTGCTTCACCCAAAAGAAGTCCAAACGCTATTGAAAATAATAGCAAAAAGATAATAAGAAATAAGGGACTGCCTATGCCTGGTCCATCTGTAAAAAGTTTAAAACTGTTCTAGTTGGATAGACAGTGTCTTCAAAGGTGGAGGAGAAAAGATTATTTTTTAACTTATTGGATTGCATTTTAATTTATTCGAAAGCTTCCCATATGTAGATATAGAGAAACTGTATTTTGTGCTCATTTTTCTACACTGTCCTATACAATACAGTTGGCAAAATTTCAGTGAGGATGAGGATAACCTGTTTCTTGATGGGTTCATCTTAACTGTTGTTGTAATCTACCTTGGGAAGCCTGGTATTATAAATATTGGAAGCACAATTAAAATCTCCATTCATTGGGGCACATGGAATCACATCGTCACCTAGACATGGATGGAGAGGAAAGCAGGAGAAAGAGAATTGCTGGACATGGATAGCTGGAGGAGTGGACAGGTAAGAGAGGAGAATCGCTGGACATGGATGGAGGGGAGGGAAGACAGAGGAAGGAGATGCACAGGGATGGAGGGGAGGATAAAAATGTTGCACATGGATGCAAGGGATGGGAGAGAGGAGAAATGCTGGACATAGATGGAGGGGAGGGAAGAGAAAAGAAAAAGATGCACATGGATGGAGATGACGGAAAGGGTCGAGAGGAGAAAAACTGCACATGGATGGAGAAAATAGTCAAAAGCTGGATCCACTCTATACCTCCTCCAGTCAAGTCCGCGGAGGACCCAGCTTTTACCTATGGATGTAGGGCAAGAAATGAAGAAGAAAGAAGGAAAGTAAAGAAATAAATGGAAAGGAAGCCCTAGAAGTGGAGCTAAGGGAGCAGATAGAGAGCAGCAGAATCAGAGACTGGGACCAACATGATCAGAAAAACAAAGACACCAGACAACAAAGGTAGCCATGGTGCATATAAACAGGCGTATGGCTACTGTAGGTGTGGCTACTGAAGGGGCGGAGTCAGACTGTGACCTCGCCCATAAGGTTATCCATAATGAGTACCGGTACCTTTTTTCCTACAAAAAAAGCACTGACTACTGTCCACCTGGTCAGGATAATCAGATAGATGCAGAAATGTTATAAAAAATTAGAGAGGCTAACAAACTGGGCAACACAAACTGGGTGATTTCAATTACCCCAATATTGACTGGGTAAATGTAACATCAGAGCATGCTACGGAGGCAAAGTTCCTTGATGAAATCAAGGACTGCTTTATGAAGCAGCTGGTTCAGTAACCAACTAGAGGGGGAACAATTCTAGACCTAGTCCTTGGTGGAGCCCATGATCTGGTGCAGGAGGTAATGATGCTGGGGCCACTTGATAACTGTGATCATAACATAATCAAATTTGATATAATCTCTGGAGTAAGTACACACAGGAAATTCAGGGGCCCTTTTACTAAGCCGTGGTAAAAAGTGGCCTGCGGCAGTGTAGGCATGTGTATTAGCTGCGCGCTGGGCCAATTTTTACCACGTCTGCAAAAAGGGGATTTTTTTTTAATGTGATGGGAAAAAGGCATGCATCTAAAACTGGCCTGAGCCCTTAATGCCACCCATTGTTCTAGCAGTAAGCGTTCATGCACTACACGCGCAGTGACTGGTTGGCGCATGTCAACTGCCAATTTCCACTGGAAAAGGCGCGCGTGGGAGGAAATAAATAAATAAATAATTCATCCACGCGTTATGGGCATGTGCCAAATCTGAAATTACTGCCAGAGGGGCACACTGGCCTGGTGGTAGTCTCATTTGGGCACGCACTGCATTTGCATAGAGCCTACCAAAGCTTAGTAAAAGGGTCCCCCAATATGCTAGCATTTAACTTTCAAAAAGGAGACTATGGAAAAATGAGGAGAATGGTTAAAAAATACACCTTAGAGGAGTAGCTGCAAAGGTATCAAATTTACGTCAGGCGTGGATGCTATTCAAAAATACCACCCTGGAAGCAAAGACCAGATATATTCCATTTATTAAAAAAGGAGGAAAGAAGGCCAAATGACAGCAGGCATGGTTAAAACATGATGTGAAGGAAGCTATTTGCTAAAAGAAAATCCTTCAGAAAGTGGAAGGAAGATCCAACTGAAAATAATAGGAAACTACATAAGGAATGGCAAGTCAAAAACAAAACACTGATAAGGAAGGCAAAAAGAGATTGAAAAGAAGATTGCATTGGAGGCAAAAACACTTGGTAAAAAACTTTTTAGGTCTATTAGAAGCAATCAGCTGGTAAAAGAATCGGTTGTACCGCCAGATGACTGAGGGGTATAAGGGACATTCAGAGAAGACAAGGCCATGGCGGCAAGATTAAATTAAATGAATTCTATGCTTTGGTCTTCACCAAGAAAGATGTGGGGAAGTTACCAGTTCCAGAAATGGAAGATGTAATGGAGCAATTTTAACAAATTGAAGAGTAGCAAATCACGTTGACCAGATGGCATACATCCCAGAGTACTGATGGAACTGAAAAATGAACTTGCAGAGCTATTGTTAGTAATATGTAATTTATCTTTAAAATCAAGCATAGTACTTGAAGATTGGAGAGTGACCAATGTAATGCCAATTTTTAAAAAGGGTATCAGAGGTGACCCTGGAAGTTATAGACCAGTGAGCCTGAGGATGCTGGGCAAAATGGTGGAGACTATTATAAAGATCAAAATTACAGAACATATACAAAGGCATGGATTAATGAGGCAAAGCCAACATGGATTTAGTGAAGGGAAATCTTGCCTCATCAATCTACTATATTTCTTTGAAGGGGCGAATAAAGATGTGGATAAAGGAAGTCAATATTGTGTATCTGGATTTTCAAAAAGCGTTTGACAAAGTACCTTATGAAAGACTCCAGAAGAAATTGGAAAGTCATGGGATAGGAGATAGTGATATATTGTGGATTAAAAACTGGATAAAAGATAGAAAGAGAGTAGGGTTAAATGTTTTTTTTCCTCAGTAGATAGTGGGATCCCCCAGGGGTCTATGCTCAAACAGCTGCTTTTTAACATATTTATAAATGATCTAGAGATGAGAATAACTAGTGAGGTAATTAAATTTGCAAAGTTATTGAAAGTTGTTAAATCACAAGAGGACTTTATGAGACTGGGCATCCCAATGGCAGATAACGATTAATGTGAGCAAGTGCAAAGTGATGCATGTGGGAAAGAGGAACCCAAATTATAGCTACGTGATACCAGATTCCACATTAGGACTCGTCACCCAGGAAAAAGATGTAGGTGTTATCATTGATGATATGTTGAAACCCTCTGCTCAGTGTGCAGCTGCGGCTAAGAAAGCAAATAGAATGTTAGGAATTATTAGGAAAGGAATGGAAAACAAAAATGAGAATGTTTTAATGCCTTTGTATTGCTCCATGGTGCGACCAAACCTCGAATGCTGTGTGCAATTCTGCTCACCGCATCTCAAAAATAATATAGCGGAATTAGAAAAGGTACAGCAAAAGGCAACGAAAATGATAAAGGGAATGGGATGAGTTCCCTATGAGAAAAGGCTAAAGTGGTTGGGCTCTTCAGCTTGGAGAAGAGATGGCTGAGGGGAGATGTGATAATTTCCTAAAGGAAAAGTCTATAAGCCATTATTAAGATAGACTTGGGAAAATCCACTACTTATTTCCAGGATACGCAGCATAAAATATGTCTTAATCTTTTGGGATCTTACTTGTGACCTGGATTGGTCACTGTTGGAAACAGGACACTGGGCTTGATGGACCTTCGGTCTGTCCCAGTATGGCAACTCTTATGTTCTTATATAAGGTTATTAAGCACCTGAAGCAAACCTTTAGCCTTCCATCCCCTAATTAATTTTCAGGTTCCTTGACCCCCACAACAATCATGATCACCCCAATACCACCCTTCTCATATGGATATATGGGCTATTTGAAAACTGCTCACCTAACATGCTGGTAAAAATGCTTCCTGTTCCTGTTGTTTGAATTTGAGTTCACCACAGCTGTGCTTGGGCATAACCCTTCTCCCACCTCACCCACCAGAAGCTGAGGCCCTAGGTTTGCCTGCAAAGTGGCCTGGTCCCGGTGACTGCATCCTGAGTATAAGACAACTCACCTATGAATCTGACACTGGATATGCTAAATTAAAAAAGATTAATTGGCTTAAATTGTTTTTAATTTTTTTACAGAATGTACAACCCTGAGACTCACTTCCCATTTCCCCCCATCCTATTTAAGAGCTAGTCAGAAAGTTCAGTGGGATGGATGATCTCTGAAAAGAGCTTTAACTTATACATGATTCAAGTCTTTTTTTTCTTTTTCATTTTATTCACTACAGTCAGGATCTATCTTTCTCCTTCTCTATAACCATAGCAACCTCAGCAGTGCCTTGCCTTGCTTGTACAACAGTAAGTTTTTCAGTTCAAGGGGAAAGTGGTGGGGGTGTGGAGGGGAGGGCAAAGAGGAGATGCAGATCCTGATGCAGTCAGCCAAGTTTTTCAGCTGCTGAGAAAGGACATGGAAAGCCAAAGTAAAGATAAAGTAGCATGGTTATTGTGTTAATCCACTTTATAGGTAATAAATAGAAAAAACAAAAGAAAGGAAAATGTCTTCTTTTCTGTTCTTTTGTTTTGTTTTATTTCTAAGGTAACAAGGGACATAATAATGAGGATCCTGCCCTTGTACGTGAGCAGTCTTCTTGGCCTCACACTCATGATGACTCTGGCACAAGAACTCAAAACAGAATAGTGGGAGAAGCCCAGAGAGCAAGACAGTAATTGCAGTTGTACGGAGGGAACTGGCAAGGATCCATCTCCACATTCTTGCTTTTATATGATAAACAGCCATTGTGATGGAATAATGACTTAAAAAAAAAACTTTTATATGAGCATTAGTGAACGGATTACTAATTCCTTTTTAAAAGAATCATGAACATAATGTTATAATTACTGTGCCCTGCATTACAGTTCACTGGCTTACATTTCATTGTCAGAATAGGATTACCAAATCAGCCCCCACCAAAAAAGAGTCAACCCCTCCAGTCCTACATCACCCTGATGGTATAGGTATACGCAACCCCATGTGCAGGATCTTCTATTTATTTATTTGGATGTATTTGGATTTAGCTCATCTATATGAAATGAAATATACATGCATGTTCCAATTCATTCCAGCAAATACATGCACAAAGTTATTCATGCCTCGGAGCAGGTGTAACATTGTGTGGCAGCTTTTTGAGAAGCTATTTTAGCACCTAAGCAAAACAGGCACAATGGAGTAAATACTCAGTCAGCGGTGATCAGTGTTTTTTCAGCCACCACTAGCGTTGTACCTGCATATTCAATACCAGGAGTATCTGGTTATAAGCAATCGGCTAGAACTTATTCGGTTAACTGCAATATTCAGCACTTAACCGCCTAAGTGAAAACAAATAAAGACAGGACTGAGTTTTATGCGGTACAATTTGTCCAGTTAACTGAGGCAGTTAAGTGCTGAACATTGTAACTTAACTGCATACATGTGAACTTCACCCCTAGGCCACCCACACATTAGTCAGCTACATCTTCAGCACTGCATGATGAGACTCCAACATTATTAGCCTCTTTCCTGTAAGCTTATCAACCTACATGTATTTTGAGGTCTGCAGAGAAATTGTAGTTAGCTGTACATCAACTCCACCAGGTTAGGCAGAAAGATTATAGATCTTTGATCTTTTCTGTTGCCAAGTCCTGCTTTGTGAAATACTTTGCCACAGGACTTATGTATTGTAACTTTATTTTGCATTTTTGAAAATAGTTGAAAGCATATCTTTGGTCAAATGTTTTAGTTCTTCTTCGAAGTATTTTGAAGTTTATTTGGGCTTATTTCATTTGCTCATATTAATGTCATTTTACTGTTTGTTGTCCTCTATCTGATTTTGTATGCTCTTCTGTAAGCTGTCTAGAATTGCTTAAATAGAGCAGGTTATAAATGGTTAAAATAAAATAAATAAACCGGCCAGGGCCAGGACCAGGACCCTCTCCTGCCTGGTTAAATCACTTTGAATATCAACCCCAATGGATGAACCTATGGTAATTTTATAAGGGGCACTTAATTTAACCAGTGAAGTATGTGTCCACTTTGGAGTATTTTAGTCATTTAAGTACATCAGTACATAAGTATTGCCATACTGGGACAGACTGAAGGCCCATCAAGCCCAGCATCCTGTTTCCAACAGTGGCCAATCCAGGTCAAAAGTACCTGGCAAGATCCCAAAACAGTACAATACATTTTATGCTGCTTATTCTAGAAATATAACAAAATGTTTAAACACACATGAATACAAGTGTATTGCTTCTTCAGCTTATTGAGAGTGGAGTAGTCTCATATGTAACACACGATAAAGATTATTTGATTTTTCACCCAATGACTGGGTGTATTATCTGTGTGTATTGTCTAATCATTGACTGAACCTCCACCACCCTTTGCTAATCTTATATATAAAGATATATTTCTGTTTGTCAATATGCTAACATCTAATTTTATGTAGCACTTAGCTTGAACAAGTTGGTGCTCTTAAAACCCCGACAGGTCCCCGTTTCGTGGTTACTTTCTCAAGGGGGAGTCACCAGTTCAAGTAACAGTCTCAAGTGCAACTGCAGCATTACTCTGTGTAATAAGCAGTGGATTTTCCCCAAGTCCATTTTAATAATAGTCTATGGACTTTTCCTTTAGCAAGCCATCCAAACCTTTTTTAAACCCCGCTAAGCTAACTGCTTTTACTACATTCTCTGGTAACGAATTCCAGAGTTTAATTACAAGTTGAGTGAAGAAATATTTTCTCTGATTTATTTTACATTTACTACTTTGTAGCTTCATCGTGTTCCCCCTAGTCCTAGTATTTTTGGAAAGAGTAAACAAGCGATTTACGTCTACCCATTCCACTCTACTCATTAATTTATAGACCTCTATCATATCTCATCTCAGCCATCTTTTCTCCAAGCTCAAGAGTCTTAGCCACTTTAGCCCAGGGGCGTAGCTATGGGTGGGCCTGGGTGGGCCCAGGCCCACCCATTCTTGGCTCAGGCCCACCCAGTCCTAGTCTGCAAGCCAATCGCAGCTCTGATGTTATTTTTTTCTTACCCACAGCGGCGAACGGGCGGCCCTAAAAGCAGCAAGCAGCCAGGCTCGTCGACTCTATCCTTCCTTCGCTTCCTGCCCTCTCAACATCCCGCCCGCTCGAAAGGAAATGACATCAGAGGAAGGCGGGACGCACGCAGAGAGGGCAGGAAGCGAAGGAAGGATGGAGTCGACGAGCCTGGTTGCTTGCTGCTTTTAGGACCACCCGTTCACCGCTGTGACTTGGGGAGTGGAGTGGAAGTGAGCCAGCAGCCTATCTATTCCACTCCCCCACGCAGCCGTCGCCGTTCAGGCAAGTTAAACAAAGCAGGCAAACCTGTGAGCTGCTGCAACCTGCATCCACGTTGTCGTTCTTTATTGAGACAGACAGATGGGAGATGCTGTGAAGGGGGAAAGAGGGGGAGGGAGATGCTGGATAGAATGGGGAAGGGGATGGATAGAAACAGGATGGGGAGGGGAGAGAGGAGAATTGCTGGACAACAGGGATTGCTAGAGGGGACAGGGGAGAGAGGAAATTTGCTGAAAATGGATGGAGGAGAAGGCAGGGGAATGGACAGTTGCTGGACATGGAGTGGAGGGCAGGGGAAGGAGGAGAATTGCTGGGCATGCATGGATGGAGGGGAAAGGGGAGAGGAAATTTGCTGGAGATGGATGGAGGAGAAGGCAGGGGAATGGAGAGTTGCTGGACATGGAGCAGAGAGCAGGGGAAGGAGGAGAATTGCTGGGCATGCATGGATGGAAGGGAAAGGGGAGAGAGGAAATTTGCTGGATATGGGTGGATGGAGGAGAGGGCAGGAGAGAGGAAATTTGCTGGATATGGATGGATGGAGGAGAGGGCAGGAGAGAATGGAGAGTTGCTGGACATGGATGGATGGAGGGGAGGGCAGGGGAAAGGAAAGAGGAGACTTGCTGAACATGGATGGATGAATGGAGGGGGCAGGGGACAGAGGACATTTGCTGGATATGGGTGGATGGAGGAGAGGGCAGGGGAGATTGGAGAGTTGCTGGATGGAGGGAGGGGAGAGAAGTCAGGGAGGAGATGCGAATGGATGGAGGGGAGGGAAGAGAGGAGAAATGCTGGACATGGATGGAATGGAGGGCAGGGAAGAGAGGAAAAATGTTGGACAAGGATGGAGGGAAGGAAAGACAAAGGAAGGAGATGCTCATGGATGGAGGAGAGGGAAGACAGAGGAAGTAGATGCACATGGATGGAGGGGAGTGAGGAGAAATGCTGGACATGGATGGAGGGGAAACTGCTGAGTTGAGGAAGGATAGGGACAGGGCTACAGATGGTAGACAGGACACATAAGGACACAAGAGGATGGTGGACATGGTGAGAGAAAAAATATCAGATGGAAAGAAGACACTGCATGAAACAGAAGACACTGGGACCAAAGCGAATAGATCAGACAACAAAGGTAGAAAAAAGTATTTTATTCAGAATTTATTAATTGGAATATGTCAGCTTTTGAAAATGTACATCTGTGATATTTTGCATGTAAGTTTTAATATTTCAGGTATTGCTGCATGCTGAGTCTGACTTCTTGAGTTAACTTTGCAGTTCAGTATTTTGCCTTCATATTTTTTGATTTCTAGTTCCTTGTGTCATGTCCGTTGTGTCATGTGTTGTTCATGTGTGATCAAGGTGCAGTATTCTGATAGCGTGTAGTATTTGCAGCCCTTTTTGTTTTGCTTTTTTTTTCACGAGGTGGTGTATTGGTGTTTTAGAGCCTAGTGTAATTACAGTTCTGCCTTTTCAAGCATAAGGTTGTAGCTCGTCCTGTCCTTGGAATTAGTGCTGTTATGGTTTAGTAAGGATATGAGTGTGTTTTTGCACAAGTTTGTGTATAGCATTTTGCAGTGGAGCGATTGTGGGATAATGTAATTATATTTAAAAAATATCAATTTTTCCATTAAGTATGTATGTGGTTATACTGATGCAGGGCAGCTTTTGGGCAGACTACTTAGAAATCCATCATCATGTGAATTCTAAGGCATTATTTTGTAGGATCCCAAGAGACACTGCTCATACTTATATAGACAGTGCGTGCCCACCCATATTAGCTCTGGGCCCACCCAAAATCTCAGGTCTGGCTACGCCACTGCTTTAGCCTTTCCTCATAGGGAAGTCATCCCATCCCTTTATCATTTTCGTCGCCCTTCTCTGTATCTTTTCTGGTCAGTGACTCCTAATTTGGAACCTTGCATTACGTAACTATAATTTGGATTCCTCTTTCCCACATGCATCACTTTGCACTTGCTCACACATTAAATTTCATCTGCCATTTAGACACCCAGTCTCCTAGTTTTGAAAGGTCCTCTTGTAAATTTTCACTATCCTCTTGCGATTTAACAACTTTGAATAACTTTGTGACGTCAGCAAATTTAATTACCTCACTAGTTACTCCCATCTCTAGATCATTTATAAATATGTTAAAAGCAGCGGTCCCAGCACAGACTCCTGAGGAACTCCACTTTCTACCCTTCTCTATTGAGAATACTGACCACTTAACCCTACTCTATGTTTTCTATCTTTTAACCAGTTCTTAATCCCAATAGGACACTACTTCCTTTCCCATGACTCTCCAATTTTCTCTGGAGTCTTTCATGAGGTACTTTGTCAAACGGCTTTTCAAAATCCAGATACAGAATATCGACCGGCTCACCTTTATCCACAGGTTTGTTCACCCCTTCAAAGAAATGTAATAGATTGGTGAGGCAAGATTTCCTTTCACTAAATCCATTTTGTCTTTGTCTCATTAATCCATGCTTTTGAATATGCTCTATAATTTTATTCTTTATAATAGTCTTTACCATTCTGTCCGGCACCGACGTCAGGCTTACTGGTCTATCATTTCCCGTATATCTCCTCTGGAACCTTTTTAAAAAATCGTCGTTACATTGACCACCCTCCAATCTTCCAGAAGAACGCTTGATTTTAAAGATAAATTACATATTACTAACAATAGTTCTGCAAGTTAGTTTTTCAATTCTATCAGTACTCGGGGATGAATACCATCCAGTCCAGGAGATTTGCTACCGTTACATCCTCCAGGTTTATACAGGTTTCATTCAGTTTCTCTGACTCGTCAGCTTTGAATACCATTTCTGGCACTGGTATCTCTCCTAAATCTTCCTCGAAGCAAAGAATCCATTTAATCTCTCCGCTATGGCTTTGTCTTCCCTGAGTGCCCCTTTTACCCCTCGGTCATCTAGTGGTCCAACCAATTCTTTTGCCTGCTTCTTTGCTTTTAATATACCTAAAAAATGTTTACTATGTGTTTTTGCCTCCAATACAATCTTTTTTTCAAAGTCCCTCTTTGCCTTCCTTATCAGCGCTTTGCATTTGACTTGCCATTCCTTATGCTGTTTCTTATTTTCAGTCAGTTCCTTCTTCCATTTTCTGAAGGATTTTCATTCAGCTCTAATAGCTTCTTTCACCTCACTTTTTAACCATGCCAACTGTCATTTGGCCTTCCTTCCTCCTTTTTAAATGACGGAATATATTTGGCCTGGGCTTCCAGAATGGTAATTTTGAACAACATCCATGCCTGATGTAAATTTTTGACCTTCACAACTGCTCCTCTAAGGTTTTTTTTTTTCACTGTTCTTCTCATTTTATCATAGTCTCCTTTTTGCAAGTTAAATGCTAATGTATTGGATTTCCTGTGTGTACTTACTCCACTTACATGTGGACGTGGCCACATATTGTGTAAATGACCTCCTATAAAATACTAACCAGCACAAAAGTACATGTTTTGAAATGATGGTGCATTCTTTGACAGTGGGCATGGACAGGGGTGGAGTTTTGGCAGGGTAGAATGCGCATGTACACAGTCAGATTATAAAATGCTACAATTTATGCACATGCATGACAGTGGTGGTGGGGGGTATCAGTGGCCACTGATACAGCCTGGCCCAGTATGGCAACACCTATGTTCTTACGTTAAGACAAGCAGAATGTGTCCATCACATGTAGGTGCCTCTTGAGCCACAGAAAGTGTAAGCAGATTTTTAAAAGATGTTTTTTTATTTATCTGGGTCTCTGTGGTGCTCCAGGTGGGTGCTTCCAGTGTTGGGCTGTGTTTGGGCTGACCCTGGACTGGCCCAGGCAGGAGGAATCTTGCTTGAACCCGTTTCAGGTCTAGAAATAATACAGAGAGCTGTGGGGCTCTCAGCCACAGCAGACGCAACCTGCTGTGAAGGCTCATCTGCTGCGAGAGAAGTTAACTTATAAAATAGCCTGCTTGAATCCTGGCCACCAGAGCTCTGGCACATGTGTGATTTTCCACACATGCAAGGTAGGCCCAAAATGAAGCCAAGGCCTCATGTAGTTTTTAGGCCCAGAAAGCTGCTGCAACTAATTGCGGGTGGTTCTCGGTACCGCTGTAGGAGTGGCCACCGGATTCGGCCTGCAACACCACTGGATCAGGACTGTCAGGACGGCCTCAAGCCCATATTTACGGACTTTGCCTTCTTTATACCATATTCCAGACCTGAACTTTTACAGAACTTTTACATTCTCTTGTACTGTGCCTTAACTACAAACTGTCAGCTCCTGCTTGCAAGATACCAAAGTTGCTGGAATAACTGTTTGAGACAGGATGCAGGTGCAGTAGATAACAGCTTGTAACATTTAGTAGCCAAGGCTTGCACACAGAACCAGCCTGTGTAGACGCCACATGAATAGAAGATAGTCTGGGAGTGTCGCCACCCCCACCCTGCATCTCTGAGCCTTAAGCTCCATTGAGCCTTATCAACTCTGTGAAAGAAGCATTGTGTGATTGAGTGGAGGAGTGGCCTAGTGGTTAGGATGGTGGACTTTGGTCCTGAGGAACTGAGTTTGATTCCCACTTCAGGCACAGGCAGCTCCTTGTGACTCTGGGCAAGTCACTTAACCCTCCATTGCCCCATGTAAGTCGCATTGAGCCTGCCATGAGTGGGAAAGCGCGGGGTACAAATGTAACAAATAAATAACAAATAAATTATGTGTGTGTGTGCTAAAACAGGGCGATAAGTTTTGTTTCCTTTGCTAGTATCATTTCAGTATTATGACGTGTGTATGTACTGTAAGAACTACAAAAACTACAAATGTTTACTGCGTATGTCAACTATGATGTATAAGGGGCCTAATGCGCAGGCCCATAGGGGAGGTATAAATGTGAGTGTCAGATGATTTCTGACACACAGTATCCTGAGACTGAACTCAGTGCTGTACATTGCTAGCAATAGAAGCTGTCTTGCCTTTGGAACCTGTTGCCTCTTGTCTCCTGATTTACTAGCTGAGAATCCTGTTACATTTCTGGCGAGCCAGCCAGGAGAAAAGGGAAACGGATTATATTCTTTCCCCTCCCTCACTGCGCGGTCGGGCCGGGTGATCGGCCTCCCCCGAATGGGTGGTGAGTGGCCACCGCTGAGTTCAGTGTCCACCCCCGGCGGAGGGCTGACGACACTGGCTGGCTGGCAGTGGGGCTGTGAGGTTCCGGCAAGACACCTTTCCTGACCTCCAGAGGAGAGCGCGCTGGCAGGCCACGTCCGAAGACAGCGGACAGGCGAGTATACTCTGGGTAGTAGACCGACCCGGTAAAGGGTCGAAGAGGGGCTTGATCTCCCCCTTAGCCAGTGCCGAGTACGGACTAGGTCCCGAAACCCACTAGGCTCCGGGAAGAAACCAAACGGGAGGGTTTCTTGTGGCGTGTGAAAGTTGAGTGAGTGGGCCTGCAGTTCCGGATCGGGCAACCGCACTCCGGTCAGGCCGACTGTTGACCCTTTTGTGTCCGGTGGAACGAGACCCCTTACTCCTCCACCATCTCTTTCCCCCTCTGTCTGTCTCCTATCCTTTGGCACTCAGGTTAGGATAGGCGGGGGTGGGTCTACTCCATTAGACTTAATGACTGAACACTTTAGTGAAGTGTTCGACCAGGAACAATGCAGTAAAGCCGGGATGATACAGTGATGTCAATTTATGTGGCCCGGCCTAGGGAGATTTGTCGACTGGCCACCGGAAGGCTCATTCGAATATGAGAAAGTAGCTGCAGTTAAGAATGTTGTCATAGTCGAGGGAAATCCTGGCTGTCCCGAGGATATTCCGTATGTGGAAGGGTGGGCTAATGTAGTCCAGGACCCGCCGCCATGGGCCCAGCATAAGGTCGAGAAGGCCGCACTCATGGTAATAGCCCAGTGGAAGGGCCGCAAGGCCAAGTTGAAGGCCCAGCACAAACCCCTTAAACCCCTGGCGACGCTTGCCGTCGCGAAGGCCGTAGAAAACACTCCCAACACTGAAAACACACCCAGTAGTACCCTCCCAAGACCCCCGAAGGATATCCGAAATAAGGCCCAGAGCCTCCAGAACCCTGAAAAGGAGAAGGCCCCTATACTAAGTACAACAGAGGCCTATGAGGAGGACCCAGCACCACCCCCTTACAGTCCGATATACCCCAACCTTGCAGACTTGGCCGAGGGCCATAGTACCGCCGAGGTCTCAGCCCCAGGGTCGGACGCCGAAGGACCTTCTGAAACCGAACCCGCAGCCCATGAAACTCACAGGAAAAGTCAGAGTCACTAAACCAATAACTTGATTCCCCCAGTCGAGTCCGATAAGTACTCTTTCTTCCAACCGACGAGCAGATGCCGCCGACCTGTTCCCGATCCGACAGTCAACAACCTACACTCCGACCCCAGAAGGTCCGCCCATACAGTCAACAGTCTATACCCATGTCCCTTTCTCTAGCTCTGACCTGTATAATTGGAAGGCGCATGGACCTTCATATGAACAAAAACCTGAGCAGCTCATAGAACTCGTGGAGGGCATAATATACAGTTACAACCCGACCTGGGGTGACCTCAGACAGTTGAGTGCCCACGTCCTGACCACTGAGGAACGGCACCTGCTACAACAGAATATGGAAGAAGCAGTCAGAAGAGCCCACCCAGACGATGCGCAGATAGAAGACCGCTTAAGGAGGGAGGTGCCCACTGCACGTCCCGACTGGGATTACCGGACCGAGGACGGCCAGAACCGCAACCGCCAATATCAGCAGGCCTACCTAGCGGCCTTGAAAAAGGGGAAACAGAAAATCAGGAACATGGGAAAAATCCACAACGTTGTCCAACAGAAACATGAGAGCCCAGGGGATTTCCTAGAACGCCTCCTGGAAGCATATAGGAGACACAGCCCCATAAATCCTGAGGACCCAAGAAATGTCCCCACAGTGGTTATGAGTTTTGTCAGCCAGTCGGCGCCGGACATTAGGAAAAAACTCCAGAAGACCGAAGGATTTGAGGGGATGAGCATAAGCCAATTGAAGGCCATAGCTGATCGCGTGTTCGGATACCGCGACCAGGAAGAGAAATCCGAGGCCCGAAGAGAGGCAAGTAGACGGATGCGTGAAAATGCAGATGTGCTGGCTGCTGTGCTGGAGGATCGCCTGGGACCGAGCCAACGCGGCAGGGGAGGAGGCCGAAGAGGTAGAGGTGCGAGGCCCCCTCTAGGACAGAACTAGTGCGCCAATTGTCGACAAGAAGGACATTGGAAGGCAGACTGCACGGAGAGTCCACGGGACCAGAGCCGAGAGGTGGCGGACGATGACCGTCCGAGGGGCCCCAGGCCAGGACCACAAGGCCGGGGCCCGGGACGCATCGAACAACAGGAGTGGCAGATGGCCCTTGATGCAGCCCAAGGCTACCCAGCCTGAAGCGACCGGGAGGGCAGAGTCCCCACTGACCCTCTGGTGGAAATCCGTGTGGGGACACAACTAATGAGAGGCCTTATTAGATACAGGGGCCCAACGATCTGTCATCACCACTGCCATAGCCCCTCCCACGAAGGAAACCATACCGATTGTGGGAGGCTCAGGAAAGTCATTCACAGCCCCGCTCCTGAAGGAACGTCATGTCCAAATTGGAGGGACGATGGTGTCTCACCAATTTATACATATCCCTGAGTGTCCAGTCCCCCTGATTGGCCGGGACCTACTATGCAAGCTCCAAGCCACCTTAAAATTCAAGCCCACGGGAGAAGTAGAAGCCAAGTTTGAAGACCGACCAGTAACGCTCATCTGCCCTGTCCAAGAGGAGTGGAGACTACACGCCCCTCTGATTGCAAGCACCGCCAACTGCCGCTATTCCCAGGATACCGCCTTTGCACAGCAGAGGAGAACCCTCATGGCTGGAGTGCCCGGCATGTGGGCAGAATCAAACCCTGGAGGACTGGCGGTCAACGCCATCCCCATCTGGATCGAACTAAAACCAAACTCTCAGATCGTCAATCAAGGACAGTACCACATTCCCTACGCTGCCCGCCACAGTATGCAAACGCACCTACAAAATCTCCTACAACAAGGGGTCCTGAGACCAGCCAGATCTGCCTGGAACACCCCACTGTTGCCAGTCAAGAAACCAGGGACATCAGAGTACAGACCCGTCCAAGACCTGAGGAAGGTCAACAACCAGGTGGCCAACATAGTTGCCCTCGTGCCTAACCCGTATTCAATCCTAGCCCAAGTGCTGGCCCAAACCAAATGGTACAGTGTCATTGATCTGAAGGACGCCTTCTTCTCCATCCCTCTTGCTGCTGATAGTCAACAGTTGTTTGCCTTCACATGGGAAGACCTGCAAACTGGGATCAAGCAGCAATTCACTTGGACCCAACTCCCCCAGGGGTTCAAGAATTCACCCACTCTCTTCGGAGAGCAACTTGCCCAAGACCTGAAATCATACCAGGACGAGTACGGGCCTGTCGTCCAATATGTAGACGACCTGTTAGTGGCCCAGGAAACGTACATGGACTGTGCAGAAGCTACCCTTTACCTCTTGAAAACCCTGGAAGCCCAAGGGTACCGAGCCAGCCAAAAGAAGGCACAGATATGCGAGATCGAAGTCGAGTACCTGGGATTTTGCCTCCGAGAAGGAACCCGAAGGCTCGGTACACCCCGTACCCAAGCTATCTGCAACCAACCCACTCCAACAAATAAGAAGGAACTGCGAGCGCTATTGGGGGCAGCCGGATACTGCCGGAACTGGATCATTAATTTCGCTGTTTTGACCCAAGACTTATACACCAAGCTGAAGGGACCTGAACTCGAGGCCCAAACCCTCCAGTGGGAGAAACACGAATTGAAGGCTCTTGAGGACCTCAAGAAGGCCCTCGTGGCCCCTCCAGCGCTCGGATTGCCAGATGTGACTAAACCGTTCCACTTGTTTGTGGATGAGAAGAAGGGTCTGGCACTTGGGGTCCTCATCCAAACAGTTGGCACCTGGCAACGACCAGTAGCATACCTTTCCAAGGGCATGGACAACGTGGCAAGAGGTTGGCCGGGGTGTCTCCGAAGCATTGCGGCTGCATGTCTGTTAATACACGAAGCCAACAAACTCACCTTTGGCCAAACGCTCCTTGTGACAATGCCCCACTCCATCCGTGGCCTGCTTGAGAGCCATGGGCCCCGATGGATGACTAACTCCTGACTAGTCAAGTACCAAGCCCTCCTATGTGAAAACCCGGAGGTGCAAATCCAGGACACCACCAACCTGAACCCTGCTACCCTTCTCCCTGCTCCTGAACCACTACTCCATGACTGTGAGGAGGTAATGGGCACCGTACATTCTAGCAGGCCCGACCTTAAAGACCAACCCTGGCAAGGCGGAGTCACCTTGTTCACAGACGGAAGCAGCCAAGTGATCGAAGGGACTCAGAGAGCTGGCTATGGCATTGTATCCGAGGATCATGTAATCGAGGCAATGGCCCTGCCACCCGGGACATAGGCCCAGAAGGCCGAGCTGATCGCTCTCACCAGGGCCCTCCTGTGGGCAGAAGGAAAAATTGTGAACATTTACACCGACTCTAAATACGCCTTCCTCACCCTCCAGGTACACGGGGCCTTGTACAAAGAGAGAGGATTTTTGACAGCTGAGGGAAAGGGACTCGCAAACGCCACTGAAATCTGCCAACTACTCGAGGCTGTATGGAAGCCAAAGAAGGTAGCTGTGATGCACTGCAGGGCTCATACAGGCCGGACAGACCCCATTGCCCGGGTAAATCAGCGGGCGGATGATGCGGCCAAGAAGGTGAGTCAACTCCCTCATTCCTCTGACCCCGTGCTTTTCGTCCATCTCCCCACAGAGGCTCCCATCTATGCCCCACAAGAAACCGAATGGGCCCGGCAGGAGGGCCTGGAATCGCGCAATGGGTGGTGGCTGCTACAGGATGGCCGAATATGGATACCCAAAACCCTGGCCTGGACAGTGGTCAGGGAAGCCCACAACCGCACCCACCTGGGCAGAGACGCCTTGGGACGCCTGCTCGAGAAGACCTACTACATCAACAAACTATCCCTCTGGACCAAGAATGCTTCCAGTAGGTGCACAACTTGTGCCCGGAACAACCCACGGACAGGACCAGGTCCTGCTCCCGGTAACATCCTCCGAGGCACCAGCCCATTTCAAGTCTGCCAAATTGACTTCACGCACATGCCCCCGGCCTGGGGCTATAAAGCTATCCTCGTGGCAGTGTGCACGTACACCGGATGGATTGAAGCCGTACCCACCAGGACGGAGATGGCTAAAGAAGTCACTTCCTTACTTGTTCACCACATCCTGCCGAGATACGGCCTCCCCAAACAGATCGATAACGGCCCTGCCTTTGCCAGTGAGGTGACCCAGCAACTCAGTACTAGATTGGGCCTCAATTGGAAGCTGCATTGCGCTTGGAGACCACAGAGCAGTGGGGCAGTGGAAAGAGCCAACCGATCCCTGAAGAACCAGCTAGCTAAACTACGCCAGGAGGCCAAAGCCAAATGGCCCGACCTGCTCCCACTAGCCTTGCTGCACCTTAGGTGCACGCCCAAAGCTACCGGTCTCACCCCTTATGAAATTATGTACGCCAGGCCACCACCTCTGCCTTCCTTTCCCGACTCCTTACAGATTCAGGGTGAGAGTTCCCTAGTGAAGCAGATGAAGGCCTTACGCGATGTAGTGCAGGACATCCAACAGTACACCGAGAGTGTAGGTCCCTTAGTCCTTACTAGCCCTACACACCAGTTTCGGGTGGGAGATGAGGTGTGGGTGAAAGAATGGGATGAGTCCGATTGCCTGAAGCCCAAATGGAAGGGACCCTTCCTTGTCCTCCTAACCACCCCGACCGCTGTTAAAATTGCAGGAAGTCCAGCTTGGATACACTGGACCAGGCTGAAGCCAGCTGCAAGAACCAACAGCCCACCTGGAAGGTGGACAGCCCATAGCCACCCAGACGCTCCACTGTGGCTAACCCTGACGAGGCGGTGAACTACTTCCATGCCCAGCCAAGAGCTCAGCCCCTGGACATTCTGTGCTCTAGGCTCACTGTTTATCGGAGCTGTCATCCTAAGCCTCGTCCTCTTCCTGCTGCAACAACTCGGATACCTCTTCCCCCAACCATGATGCTCGCCCTGCTCTTCGTCCTCAACTTCTGCCCAGTCCCGGTGGAGATGACTGCCCTTAGCTCGAACTGTTCCGAGTGTCTGCGACTGGTGCGTCACCGAACGGCTGAAGGATACAACCTTACCACCACACTCATCCACCAGTCCCTTCCCCGGAGAAGGGCTGCAACCCCATCGTTCCCTGTGTTATCACCACACTGGATGGCCCTATGCAACTTCACCGGTGCCTCCAGAAAAACCTCACTATTTGCCACAGCCCGGTCAACCCAAGATATTACAATGTCACCCTTAGTGTGGGTCTTCCCCAGTACATCATGTCTATGGGAGTCCAGGGAGACGGCATCCTGTATTACGTAAACTCTACCCTCGTTCTTGCAGGCGGTACTCAAACCGTGGCCACCCTCACCTTTGACGTCTGCGTTGCTATGGACAAACACCCCTTGTTCCACAAGTGCGGAAGCCAAGCTTGGCGCAAGGACTATACAAATAACCACAAGTATGTTTGCCCCCTTACTTTAGATGGAAGATATGGTTCTCCTTGGTCTTGGCTACCCTGTGCAGCAGACACCCGGACCTCGGGATGGGAAAGGGTATGTGCCTACACAGGAGGAGGATATCCCGGATGTACCGGTCTGGGTGAATTTCGCAGCGGTCCCGGCAACACTGTCCTCCTGGACTGGCTTATCAGAGAACACGGGGCCCCCTGGAGAGAAACCTGGGGCCTCGGCATCGATGGGTCCGGAACGGATCCGCTTACCTACATCACCATACGCCAGAGCCTCGATGCTAAGCCTCCCACGCATTACCAAACCACTGTCATGGGATTCCAGGAGGTGTATGATGAGATTGCCCGCGCTGAGCTCGTGGCCACCAAGTTCCCTGTTTCACCCGAAGCCCGGAACATGTTCCTGAACCTGGCCGAGAACATAGCCCTCTCCCTCAGAGTTACTAACTGTTTTATCTGCGGCGGCACTGATATGGGGGAGCAATGGCCGTGGGAAGCCAAGGAGATCACCCAGCATATGTGGAATGCCTTGAATTCCACCAATATCACCTTTCCTCACCGACCCCGCCCATATGAGTGGGCGCTGAGAACGAACATTATAGGCACCCTGTGTGCCAGTCGAGCCCCCGGTAAACAATACTCCGTCCCGGTCGGTGACTCGGCCTGCACGGGAGTTATCCTATACAACGGTAGCTCAACCACCTGGTGGCACACAGACAACCAGTCTATGCCGACACCCTTATGGACTGAACCTACCTTGAACAACACATGGACACGCGGGGGTAACGCCTCCATCAGATGGATAGCCCCAGAAGGGTACTACTATATATGCGGCCGCAGGGCCTACGAACAGCTCCCTGCCCGCTGGTTTGGTACCTGCCTCCTGGGCACAGTACGACCCAGTTTCTTCCTCCTACCCCTCCGGGTGGGTGAAACGTTAGGTATTCCCCTCTATGTCGAACAGGGGTATAGGAGTAGAAAGAAGCGATCTACCCGAGAACCCAAGGTCCAGATAGGCGATTGGAAGGACGCCGAATGGCCTCCGGAGTGCATAGTCCACTACTACGGGCCAGCCACTTGGGCTGAGGACGGAACTTATGGATACAGGACCCCCATCTATATGCTAAACTGCATCATTCGCTTGCAGGCAGTGCTCGAAATGCTCACGAATGACTCTGCCATGGCACTCAACATCTTGGCCAAGCTGAACACCAAACTGATTACTGCGGTTTACCAGAACCGCCTAGCCCTTGATTACCTGCTGGCACAGGAAGGGGGGGTGTGCGGGAAGTTTAACCTCAGTAACTGTTGCCTGCAGATAGACGATCAAAGTCAGGTCATCAAGGAGATAACCGATCGCATGGTAAAACTGGCCCATGTCCCGGTACAGACCTGGAACAGTGCCTGGGACTGGACTTCTTCCCTCACCGACTGGCTGCCCAGTTCAGGAGGACTGAAGGGCATCCTCGTCATGGTGGGCTTGTTCCTATTGACTTGCTTACTAATTCCCTTGTCTCTTCCTTTCATTTTCAGGTGTCTCCGTTCTACCATCGAAACCATTGCCGATCGCCATGCAGCAGCTCAGATAATGGCCCTCCAGATGTACTCCCCCATACCGCAATCCGATCTTGATGAAGTTGAAGTTTCTTCCTCCGAGGCGGCCTGAGGGCCAACCCCCTTGTGACAGCAAACGTCCGGCTACAAAGGGGGGGGGGCTCCAATAGGGACCCTCCGTCTCGACCCCGGCGAAGCAACCAACGGCTGCGCAAGGGCCTAGGGCCCTCTTATTGCCTCCTTATGCTAATTCTCCTTGTCTCTCTCTTCTTTTTCAGTACTCTTGAAGGTGATACTCTCCACCAGAGCGGGTGTTCAAGTATCAAAAGGGGGGAATTGTAGGAGTGGCCACCGGATCCGGCTTGCAACACCACTGGATCAGGACTGTCAGGACGGCCTCAAGCCTATATTTACCCAAGGACTTTGCCTTCTTTATACCACATTCCAGACCTGAACTTTTACAGAACTTTTACATTCTCTTGTACTGTGCCTTAACTACAAACTGTCAGCTCCTGCTTGCAAGATACCAAAGTTGCTGGAATAACTGTTTGAGACAGGATGCAGGTGCAGTAGATAACAGCTTGTAACATTTAGTAGCCAAGGCTTGCACACAGAACCAGCCTGCACGTAGACGTCACATGAATAGAAGATAGTCTGGGAGTGTCGCCACCCCCATCCTGCATCTCTGAGCCTTAAGCTCCATTGAGCCTTATCAACTCTGTGAAAGAAGCATTGTGTGATTATGTGTGTGTGTGCTAAAACAGGGCAATAAGTTTCGTTTCCTTTGCTAGTATCATTTCAGTATTATGACATGTGTATGTACTGTAAGAACTACAAAAACTACAAATGTTTACTGCGCATGTCAACTATGATGTATAAGGGGCCTAATGCGCAGGCCCATAGGGGAGGTATAAATGTGAGTGTCAGATGATTTCTGACACACAGTATCCTGAGACTGAACTCAGTGCTGTACATTGCTAGCAATAAAAGCTGTCTTGCCTTTGGAACCTGTTGCCTCTTGTCTCCTGATTTACTAGCTGAGAATCCTGTTACACCGCTAAGGGTCCATTTGGACCAGATTGAAAGACAGGAGCAGCCTGAGAGGACATAGGGAGTCAGGTAAGAGGTTATTTATTTTTATTTTAAAATACAATTTTTGGGCCATGTTCACTAGAGTTCTGGGAGAAATTTTTTAATCATAATTTTTGGTGGTTCAGGTCTTTAAGGGTTGCCTTTGGGTGGGCCATGGGAGTCTGGACCTTGGAAAATTAGGTGCGGAGGGCTGGCAGTCTTTATAATGCGTGTTTTGAAGTTTGATTCATAGTCTTGAGAGGGGAATGTTTTGTAATTTTTCATGCAGCCATCAAGAGATTTATTTATGACTAGTAAAAAAAGCCCCGTTTCTGATGCAAATGAAACGGGGGCTAGCAATGTTTTCTTCTGTGTGCATGTGGGAGTGTGTGTGTCCCTGCTCTCTGGCCTCTCTCCCCTCCCCCCTCTGAGTCCTTCACTGTTACAGAGCCAGCGATTTGATTTCGTGCTCTGCTGTTTTCCTTCACTGACTGTGTTACAGAGAGGGCGGGGCAGACACTCATAGGGAAACCGGATATCTCGCCCCCTTCACACTTCCGGCTGGAGGCTTCATAGAACGTTGGTTTTGCCTTTTATATAGAGAGAGATTTTTGAGTGAAAATTGTGTAATGTCTGAGAAAACGTTCATTTTTTAAATTTGAAATTAAAGAGACTTTGGTATAGATGTGCTGGAGTTTCATAGTGAGTTGGTAGTGTTTCACATTAGTATTTGTGGAGAAATTGAGGGAAATGTATGTCTCCCATTACAGTCAATGGGAAATTGGACTTTCAAAATGGAACTGAGAACTGTAATAGTTTGAATTCCATGCTTCTAGAAAAACTGTGTTTCATGTGCCAGGTGCTGATTGGCTGGCAGAGGTCAGATGATGACAGCAGGGTCCACGTTGTTACAGTAATGGCTTTGGAAGGAGTTGAGTCAGTTATGAGCTAGCACTGGTCTGGGTAGGTAGCTGCTATTGAGGGCAGGCCCCAGAGAGGGTTCGTTTTATTTTAAGTAAGCTCAGAGTAGGCGAGTTTTGAGGTAAACTGGTGTTTAGAGATTTGGTAAAATTCCAGAGGTTTTTTTTTTTTAAAGTTTTATACCAGATGGGCTGAGCTCAGAGACAGCTCTGAGAGGGTTTAGGGTGGAAAGACAATCTAGTAGAGGCTTTTTGGCCACAGGTTCTGAGTTCAACATACTCGGTGCAGATTCAATGAAAGTCTTTTTGAGTTTTGAAGGCTTTGAGGAAAAAGCCTGGTCACAGGGAAGGAGTCCCAAAAGCAAGAACCTGGTCTTGGGGAAGTGAGTTCAGTTGGGCTCTTGGTTGTATGAAAGAGTAAATGTCATGGTCGCCCCTGCATTCCCTTATCTCTGCCTCGGAGCCCTATGCGATGCACCCCGCTGCCTTACATGCTGCTCCCTCCTCTGGCCTACTGACAGCTGTGCTTGCTCGTTTGAGGGAGGCTGGATTTGGGTTGACGCTGCTCAGGCCTGCCCCTTGCTGACATCATTACCCTGGGCTGCTTTCTGCCTCTTTGCCTTGCAACAGGTCATCCTGGTTCCAGCATCCTGCATAGTGTCTGCTTCCAGCCCTGGCTCCAGCTTCCAGAACTGTGTCTACTTCCAGCCCTTGTTCCAGCTTCCAGCTCAGCTTCAGCTGCCAGCCCTGGTTCAGCTTCCTGCTCTGGGTCCAGTGTCCAGTTCAGCTTCATCTTCCAGCCCTAGTTCCAGCCTCCAGCACAGTCTCAGCTTCTAGCATAGTTCCTGTTTCCAGCACAGCTCTTGCTTACAGTCCTGGTTCCAGCTCCAGCACAGCCTCATCTTCGCGCACAGTCTCAGCTTCTAGCACAACTCTTGCTTCTAGTCCCGGCTCCAGTTCCAGTACAGCTTCTGTTCCACACCAACAGCTTCTTTTCCTCACCAACAGCTTCAGCCTTCTACCTCCAGCACAGTTCCTGCTTCCAGTCCTGTTTCCAGCTCCTGCACAGCTTCAGCTTCCAGTTTTGAGTACAGCTTTCTGCTTCCTCCAATGCCTCTAATGAAGCAATCCCTTCTGCAGGGACTCGCCCACCGCTTGATACAGTCTGTCTGTCCCCTGGGCAGGCAGACAGTACTGTTCCTCTGCGGTCCAAGGAGTCACTCATCCTGAAACTTGACAGTAAACTTTAGGATCTGGAGAGTGTTATAGCATTTTCTTTGGGTTTTTTTCTCTCAGGGATGGGTTTCGAACATTTGATGCTGCCAAGTGGCCCTGTGCTCTGTGGCAGTAGCGTAGCCAGACCAAACATTTTGGGTGGATCCAGAGCTAATATGGGTGAGCACTATGAATATGGGTATGAGTAGTGTTTCTTGGGATACTACAAAATAATGCCTATAGCCTGGCATCAGCCATTCCCTTCCCTTCCCTACCCCCCCCCCCCCCCCATCCATCCTCGTAGCCTGGAATTAGCCCTTCCCTTCCATTCCATAGCCTGGCATCAGCTCTTCTCTTCTACTCCATTCATCCTGTAGCTAGGCATCAGCCCTACCCTGCCACCCCCGGAGCCTAGCATCAGCCCTGTCCTACCCCCTACCTATTACCCCATAGTCTGGCATCTCCCCCAGTCTGAAGCACACCAACATTAAATATTTGTTTTTTAATGTCCTGGGCACTGCAGAGTTCACCCCCACCCAGAAACCCATCTACATTAAATATAAAACTTTTTTTTTTAATCCTGGGCACTGCAGAGACCACCCCCCCCCCAGAAACCCACCAACATTAAACAGTGGTGTAGCTATGAGGGGGCCATGGGAGCCTGGGCCCCCTCAAATTGGCTGGGGCCCCCGGTTTAGCTGTCTCATGCATGCTCAGTTTCATTAAAATGAGTGTGCACAGTGACTGAAAGCAGAACAGGGCACCAGGCAATGTGAGACCAGCGTGGGACAAACACTTTAGCTGGTGGGAGTTGGGGACCCCCACCAGCCAAGGTACCTTCACAATGGCGGTGGGGGGGAGCAGCAGTGGGTGAGGCAGAAGCTGCGGCAGGAGGGTGGCGGCTACGGGAGATTGGAAGTGACGGCAGGAGGGCGGCGGTGGGGAGGCGGGCCAAAATGTGCCCCCCACCTTGGGCTCAGGCCCCCCCCTCCCATCAAGGTCTAGCTACGCCCCTGACATTAAATACAAAATGTTTCTTTTTTTATTTTAACCTATGCACTGAACTCACCCTACTCCCACCCAGAAACACACCAACATTATATTACATATACCTGTTTTTTCCCTAGGCAGTGAAGAGCCCATCCCCACCCAGAAGCCCACCAGCATTACATAATTAAAAATAAAACACTTGTTTTATCTGGGCTTGAGTTTCCCAAAAGACTGCAGTTATGAGGTGCACTGCAGCCAGTGCTGGCTCTTGTGGTTATTTGTGGTCACGAGGGAGTGCTGAGGCCTGGGGCTGAACTGAAGGCTGATCAACAAACCGGCATAGAGGAGGAGACTGGGCCTGGCCAAGCTGCAAGGGCGGCAGAGTTTTCTGTTGTGTGGCTGCATGTGCCACTGGGGGGCAGGACAGCAGGCGCCGGTGAGAGCAGAGCACTATGGCAGCAGCAGTACTAGAAAGCAGCTGCGATGCAGGGATGAGCAAGTAAACTCGGAGCAGGTCCTGCTCCTCCCATCCCATTTCTCACACTCCCAACCTCCTAATTCCAGACCCGGACCCAGACCTGGACTCGAGCACTATAGGAACAAAAATTAGGCAGGTGGGTAGAATTTCAGAGAGCTGCAAACAGTGCAAAGAACATGGCCATGTATATGAGGCTGACTGCAGCTGTACAGCCTGACTAGCACCAACTGGAAAATCAGACAGACTGGGTGGTCTTGAGCTGGGATTGGGTGGGCCTGGGCCCACCCAGGACCCCATAGCTATACCCCAGATCTGTGGAGTCTAATACTGCCGCTACCCTGTTCCTGAGGGAGCTTAGCTGTACTGTACCTGATGTTAGTAGTCATGGCAGATATCTCAAGCTGAGTTTCAGAAAAAGGGTAAACAATATAAACTAACCACATCCTCACAGCTCAAAGCTGCAAGAAGAAAAATAACTAAAGTTTAGGATTTGCCTTTAGGTTGGAAAGTTAGCCACAGAAAAGGTAAGTTGTCAATAAATAATATTTTTATTTGCAGCTGTGGTTGGAACGTAACAATTTCTTTTGACTGTAACGATTTCTTTTTCTCCAAATTGACACCTAAAACTTTGACAAAAGTAAAAATGCAGTGCCAGTTCAGCTGAACTTTACAAATGTGTTTTTTTTCTCATTTACAGAAATTTGCATGCTCTGAACCCTTGAACTTAGCAGAATATCAGATAAGTATTGCTATGTAGTTCTCTATAACTTTCAGTTTTAACCAGATTTGTACTAGAATTCAAACTCTCCCTTGGTCATAAGAATTAATCCTTTGTATAAATGTATTTTTTTAGGTTTCTGTACTTCTCACTCTGCAGCAGGTAAGTATATCACTCTGTTGTCCTTCTCGTGTTTTAAACTTGCTCCTAGTGCTTGTGTTGGTGTGTGATTCACTTAGCTGTAATCTTCTTGACTGGAGCACTTTGGTCTTTCTTGTACCTTGGAGCTCAGAATCAGCAGTGACGATCTTTGCACAGCATCAATGATTCCTTTGCCCAGCCAGGCTGCAGAGCTCACCTGACTTAAACAACTCAAAAGGAACAAAACCCTGTCTCACCTGTTCAAGCAGAATACCTGATAGAGACTTAGAATTAAAATAACTTGGGCCCATCTAACTATAGGCAAACAAAATAATAATTTTTATAGCCCTAAACTTCCAGGACCTATCCTGTGAACACTTTTCCCTATCACTAATGAAGAGCCGTGTGTGTTCTTTTCCTCTGGAACCCACACAAACTTTCAAACTCCAGTTACTTTCATCAAATCAACATTATTGGCATAAACTTGGATTCCATACAACCTGTACCAATCACTTCTCTCAGCACATAATAACATACACACTATTACAAAAAAAAAAAACCCAAAACAATTACTCCTGTATAAATTGTATCTCTGTTTTCTCACACAGAACTGATATTCTCATCCATTTCTATCAAATACAGTGCAAAAGCACTTTCCCACCATTAATATGTCACACCACATCATTTAAGGCCAATTTCTTTCCCCACAGTTAGCAATTCAAGGCATTACACACACTGAAGAATGAGACACTCTTCAGCAGGTCTGCTTCCTTCAACTTCCAGGGCTCTTCTGAGTCACTCACAGATAACGTTGCTATGGAAACCCTGGCTTGGCTGCACCACCTAACCAACATTAACCAGATAGCTCATAGAGCTAAAAGATTTTCTCCTGTTCCTTGTGGAACCCTGCCTAAACCTTCCAATCTCCATTTTGGTTTTAAATTTTCCCGTAGGAAATAATGGGAAAATTACATTTTTATAACATTTTATAAGTACATCAAAGTCAAACAAGTTCAAATTTACTGTGCCACCCAAGCACATCTTTACTCCCCATCCTAAGGACCCTTTATTTAAGGATGAATCCCAAATGAACTTAATAAAATTAATTTAAATTTTACAAATTCCACTGAAACCACTCAAAAAATTAACAGTAATTCCCCTACATGTCCTCCGTCAAGGATTTTCCAAAAAAAACCCATCTTAGACCCTAAAATCATCCTAAACTCCAACATCAGGTTTTCTTCACTTAAAATATATATTTTTAAAACACACCCTACTAATTCATCTAAAGAGGTTCTCAGGAACCCATAACTACAAATAAAACTCAAAAAACATTAATCCCTTACGTGCCAGCACACCTGACACAAAAAATGCATTAAAAAAAAAAAAAAACAATTTCTTGGGTCATCAGACTCCTTACCTGGTCCCCAGAAGGGTCCTCACTCGACCTCCACCTCCAATCCAGGTCCAGGTCGTCCCTCTGTGGCAGTGGTAAAACACTCAATTTACCACAGTAACCATGGTATTCCAAAAATTGATGCCCCAGCTTCAATTTGGGTCCAGTGTTGGTCTGGGAGCACTACCGCACATGTGCAAAAATGCGTGCATGTTCGGATCCTCCTGCACAGGTCGAATCCGGCCATTCTCTTATTCACGCCCGGCTGGGAAACAGCATAAGCCAGCCGGGCAGCATCGGAGGAGGTCGTGAAAGCATGGTCTCCCCAGCAAATCCCAGATCACCTCCAGAGCCGAAACACTGGTCACCAATGGAGCCAATGGGCTACTGGAAGCCTGGAGTCCCCCCCACCCCAGACCCCACGCAAACCAAAAAATTAACCACAGGTTACACTAAGTTTATCCGGTGGTCAAGTATAGTAATGAAAAGTCAGGGCTGAACCTTTGGGAGGCCTGTATTGTAAGACTGAGCATTTGAGAGCCTGAACTCAGTGGTTCATTGCCTAGAGCTTGTTAGGTCAAAGCTGCGGGGCAGTGGAACCTGAGAGACCTGGGACAGGACTTTGTTCAATCATGATTTACAGGTTGCAGGGACAGGAACCAGCCCTCTACTGACTCGAGCTGACACTAAAGTTTGTTCCTGATCCTGATTCAGCTGATTCTGGTTCCTGTCTGCTGTGGCTGTTCCTGCATCCAGGAGTGAGGGGAGGTACTCAATGACCAAGAAAGTACTAGGACACATACTTACCTGGTGGGAGGTTCATATTTTTTGAGACATATTATTATTTTGGAAAACTGGTATATTATACCAAAGTGCTCAGTGGTTCCGTTGGCTCTGGTTGCAGCAGCTCAAGTGGCGCGTCCAGCCAGGCCTCCAATTCCAGTTCAAGTGGCACTTCCACTCAGGCCTCAGAGTCCGGTCTAAGGGACACTTTGAACTGAGTCTCCAATCCCAGCTCAAGTGGCGCTCCCACTCAAGCTTCGTAGACCAGTCCAAAGGACGCTTCTAGCCAAGCCTCTGATTCCAGTTCGGGTGGCGCTTCAAACCGAGCCTCCAATCCCAGTTCAAGCGGCGCTCCCACTCAAGCCTCGGAGTCCAGTCCAAGGGACGCTTCTAACCGAGCCTTCGATTCCAATCCAAGGGACGCTTCTTACCGAGCCTCCGATTCCAGTTCGGGTGGCGCTTCGAACTGAGTCTCCTAGTACCAGTTTGGATCCCAGGTCCAACCCAATTTTTGATCTGGATCTGCTTATGACGCTCCATGATTACCGTGTTAAACTTTTGTCTGAACCAGCCCTGAAGGATACTCCGGAAGCTGCAGCAGAGAGGAAACGTGTCTCCTGGCTGGGGTTCTTTGAAAACCCAGTTTCTGCTATTGATCCCTCTACCAAGCTGTTTTTTAACCGCTTCCAACTCCTTTCGGATCCAGCCCTGCGGGATACTCCTGAGGCCCAAGCTGAAAGAAGGTGGCTTAGTAGTCCTGGACCTAGTGCCAGTCCCAGCCGAGATGCTGTGTCCACTCCGAGTTACAGCAGTGGCAGCCAAGATGCTGAGTCTAGATCGAGTTGCAGGAGTCCGGTTTGAGTTGCAGTTCCGGTTAAGATGCTGAGTCTGGTTTGAGTTGCAGTCCCGGCCAAGTTGCTGAGTCCGGTGTGAGTTGCAGTCCCGGCCAAGATGCTGCTTCCAGTTTGAGTTGCAGTTCTGGTCAAGATGCTGAGTCCGGATTGAGTTGCAGTCGTGGCCAAGATGCTGAGTCCAGTTTGAGTGGCAGTTCTGGCCAAGATGCTGAGTCCAGTGTGAGTTGCAGTCCTGGCCAAGATGCTGAGTCCGGATCGAGTTGCAGCAGGTCCAAGCAAGACACTGCTGAATCCGAATCGAGTGGCAGTCCCGGCCAAGATGCTGAGTCCGGTTTGAGTTGCAGTTCCAGCCAAAATGCTGAGTTCGGTGTGAGTTGCAGTCCCGGCCAAGATGCTGAGTCTGGTGTGAGTTGCAGTCCTGGCCAAGATGCTGAGTCCGGATCGAGTTGCAGCGGGTCCAGGCAAGATGCTGCTGAGTCCGAATCGAGTGGCGGTCTCGGCCAAGACGCTGAGTCTGGTGTGAGTTGCAGTCCCGGCCAAGATGCTGAATCTGGATCGAGTTGCAGCAGGTCCAGGCAAGATGCTGCTGAGTCCGAATCGAGTGGCGGTCCCGGCCAAGATGCTGAGTGCGGTGTGAGTTGCAGTCCCGGCCAAGATGCTGAGTCCGGATCGAGTTGCAGCAGGTCCAGGCAAGATGCTGCTGAGTCCGAATCAAGTCCCAGTCCCAGGCAAGATGCTGAGTCTACTCCAAGTTCCCATTTCAGCCAAGATGTTGAATCCCTTCTGAGTTCCAGCTCCGACCAAGAGGCGAGGTCCAGTCTGAAGTCCAGTTCAAGTTCCTGTCCAGCTTCAGATGCCAGGATGGGTGTTGGCTCTAGCCCAGTTCCGGCTGTTACATTGGAGTACCAGGAGGTCGAGGAACTTGTGGATTCCTTCTGGAGAGGGTTCCTTTTGAATATGACTCCGCGTGTTGCATCCAGAACTCTGATCCTGCCTAGCAGCTGTCCTAAAGAGCTTCATGGCTGCCAGAGCTACTCTAGTTTTCTAGTTCCAGATTTACTGGCTACTTCCGGTCCAGTAGTCCAGGTCTATGTTTTGAGACCCATTGGTAGATTTCATCACAGTTACCCATGGAGACCTGAATTTTCCTTGGAGACCTGGAGCTCCCATGGGGACACGGGAGCCTTGAGGGGGAGGTGCTGTCATGATTGTGGCCGTGACCTCTCCCAGATGAACCTTATTTCTGGTGGTCAGCTTCTTAGCTGGCTTCTGTTTCTTCTGTCTGTCCTTTCTGAGCTAGCTCTGTCTCTCTGTGCTGGCTGCTTCCAGCAGCATGACTCTAATTGCTTCACTATACTGCACCTGTGCGTGTTGCCTGAGTTAGCTCTAGCTCTGTTTCAGTATGCTGTCTGCCTGTGTCTGGAAGTGGTGACATCATCAGGCAGGGCCTTGATAAGGAAGTGGTGTTCTTCCCTTCAGGGCCTTTGCAACATTTGCGTTTGCTTTAGGTAGGGGTGGTGCAGTGTGCACTTCTGACTTTGTGTCTAGCTTCCGTGCTTGCTTTTGCTAAAGGTCCAGGTTAGTGTGGGTGCAGTGTGCACTTTTGACTTGTGGTTAGCTTTCCTGCTTTTTCCTTGTGGTTCCCCTGCTCTCCCTTTTAGTGCTTAGTAGCACTGCTGTTTGTGTAGTGCTTAGTAGCACTTCTGTTTTTGTGTAGTGCTTAGTAGCACTGTGTCGTGCTTCGGATTTCTCCTGTTAGTTTAGTGCTTAGGAGCACTTATGTTGGTTTACTGTTAGGAGCACTTATTTATTTATTTATTTATTGATGACATTTATATCCCACAGTATTCCCACCCATAGGCAGGCTCAATGTGGCATACAACAATTAATAAACAAACAATAGTACAAAGTACAATAGACAAGGTCACAGGAGAGAGAGAAAACAACGAAGGAGGAAGAGGAAGGGAGGGGAGGTGATAAATCAACACGGAAGGAGTCTTGGCCTAAAAGGGTATGGCACCTGTAGGGTTCTTAGCGTAAGCACTGCCAAAGAGGAAGGTCTTGAGCCGCTTCTTGAAGGTTGGGTGATCGAAAGTGAATTTAACCTCTCGAGGCAACCCGTTCCACAATTGAGTGCTGAGGTAAGGAAAAGAGGAACCATAGACGGTCTTATATTTGAGGCCATGAGGGGCAGGGTAGTGGAGGTTGAGGTACGAGCGGGCCGACCTTCGGGAATTCCTGGGCGGTAGGTTAATGAGAGTGTCCATGTAGGAAGGGGCATTACCATAGATGATTTTATGCACCAATGTGCAGGTTTTGAATGCAATGCGGTCCTTCACAGGAAGCCAATCTAGCCGCTCGCGCAATGGCCTCGAACTGTCAAATCTAGATTTACTGAAGATAAGTCGAGCTGCTGTATTCTGAGCTGTTTGCAATTTTTTTAGGAGCGTACTTGTACATCCCCCATAGATGCTATTGCAGTAATCAAGACGGCTAATCACCAGGGACTGGACAAGACTGTGGAATCAGTGGCATACCAAGGGGGGGCGGCGGGGGCGGTCCGCCCCAGGTGCATGCCGCTGGGGGGGTGCCACGTGCCGGTCAGCGTCGTTGGTTTCCATGCTCCCTCTGCCCGGAACAGGAAGTAACCTGTTCCGGGGCAGAGGGAGCATGGAAACCAACGACGCTGACCGGCGCGTGGCACCACCCCAGCGGTGTGCACCCGGGGGGGGTTCTTTCACCGGGGTGGGGGGTGTCCCTTCGCCGGGGGGGGGGGGGGCACGCTGCACGGGGGGGCTGCACCCGGGGGGCGGGGCACATCGGCGATCCGCCCCGGGTGTCAGGGCCCCTCAGAACACCACTGTGCGGAATACATCTCGAGGGAAGTATGGCTTGATACGCTTAAGCCTCCAGAGAGACTAGAACATTTGCTTGACTGTAGAGTTTACATGCTGCTCTAATGTCAAAGATCTGTCAAGCAGAACTCCCAAGATTTTTAGGGAGAAGGAGATAGGCAGGACAAGCTCAGGAGTAATCAATGTAGGGGGCCAGAGTTTGTTATAGGGAGAGGAGAGGATGAAGCAGTGCGTTTTCTCAGTGTTGAGTTTGAATCTGAAGGAGTTGGCCCAGTCTAGCATGGTGTTAAAGCCTTGACGTATCCGATTGGTAACTTCTGTTGGGTTACTGTTAGGAGCACTTCTGTTAGTTTAGTACGTAGGAGCACTTTTGTTAGTTTAGTGCATAGGAGCACATCTGTTCGTGCAGTACCTAGGATCATTCCTGTTTCAAGCTTGTTCTAGTATCCTGGTCCCTGTGTTATCCCGTATCCAGTAAGTCCTGCCGGCCGCTCTAACTCAGGAGCTCAACTCCTGGGGGGTCAGTGGCTAAGTGCATGTGAAGCTGTGCGGACCAGTCCGGTGTACTCCAGTCCAGAGTGTTCCGGTCCTGTGTGCTCCAGTCTGGTGTGTTCCAGTCCAGTACGAACCAATCCGGTGTACTCCAGTCCAGTGTGTTCTGGTCCTGTGTACTCCAGTCCAGTGTGTTCCAGTCCAGTGTGTTCCAGTCCGGTGTGTTCCAATCCAGTGTGGACCAGTCCGTTGCCCTCCAATCCAGGGGGTTCCAGTCCATGTGTTCCGGCTCGCTGGGCAGCGCCTGCGGTCCTTGCCCGTGCCGATGTGCTAGCCCAGTGTTGGTTGGGGTGTTTTGCCTGCTGCTGTCGCTCCTCGTCAGCAGCCCAAGGGCTCACGTTTGCTCCAGAGCCCGTTCCCGCGAGCTCTGAACCTGAGAACCTGACAAGATGGTCACTGCATGTCGAGCCTTTCAAAACACTTATGCCGTATGATTTTCCTATCTTAATATGGTGGAAAGGAAAGGAGAGGTTCTTCCCCTCTGAGCTCTCTTTCTTACCTCCTGGAGCCACAATGGACTCATTTGTTCAGTGTCTTAGTCCAGAAGGACAGACCTCCATGAGTAGCCTGCTCAAAGCTCAGCCAGAGACAGGTGGACCGATTGAGTCTTCTGGAGCAAACCATTCTCTTAGTCTGGAGGATAGAGTTTTGCCACTGCAACTGTTCCTTGAAGACATGAATCTGGCTCCTCCTTTGTCCTAGGTGACTGGAAATGGGTGAACAAGGGAGAATCAAAAGGGAGACATCACCACATGGCTTTTTTCATTGAGCTCTGTGCAAAGCACAGTTGGGCAGAGCGAAATCGTTGGCAGGGAACGGCTGTTTGAGGAGGACACAGTTCCCAAAGCGTTTACCTCTTCACCCGCTGTGGAATCAGTGCAAGAGGACCAAAATACCTCAACTGTGGCTATGGTAAGAGGACCTTCTCAGACCTTTGATTTACCTAGATCTGAAACTTTCGCATTGGCAATGATTTGACAAGCTATCATTGATTTAGGTAAGACTTTGACTCTTCAGAATCTTAATTTTAACCGATCTATATAGACAATGGAAATGAGAATAGTTAAAAATGAGAACGACATATTGCAGACTAATACTAATTTGTGAAAATTGGAAGTCAATATCTACAATGAAAACTTTGGAATCAACATTACTAAAGGATCATTTATTTATCAGGAATAAGGTTGAATCTTTGGAAAATATCACCAAGTTGCAATCTAAGAGTTCTTAATTTTCCATGCGTAACATCTGTGACTCCTAAGGATTTATTCTTCAGGTATTTGAAAGAAATTTTGAATGTTTTGCCGGATCTTATCCCCCTTATTATAAAAGTTTAGTATCTTCCTCTCAAAGAAGAGTGGAAGGGGGATCTCATTTAGAACCAATACAGACAACTGAAAATATTGAGCCTCTAGATGTTTCTGCTCTATTAGAAACCTCGGATACTGACAAAGCTCAACCTGCAACATTATTAGTATCTTTTTCATTATCTTCAGATAAGGATAGGGTATTACATTTGTTAGAAATCAAGATAAAACATTTCTTAATTATAAGTTACGTATGTTCCCTAATGTATCTAAAGAAACTCAGAGGAAGAGAAGACAATTCCTGCTACTACAACCTGTAGTGCTGCAATTGAAAATGTTAAGTTTCTGAGTAAATGTAATTTTAAATTTAGGTCTCGCAAGTATGTATTTTTTTGATTCAACACAACTTACTGTATTTATAGCTGCTAAGGGGGTTATAGAGGGGGGGGCACTAGGGCCTTGTCTCCTCTTTCTTCAGCCTAGGAAACTCTTATGTTAGTTTTCCTCCCCTTAAAGCTCAGTTTCAGAAGCTATTTTTTGTTTTTATTTATTATTATTTTCCTCTTATTATTAAACTTGGAGCATCTCTCGTTTGTGGACTTTAGTTTGGTAATATTTTGCTTAAAATAGAGATAGACATCTAATCTCTTTTTCCTCATAATTATTTATTTCTGTACAAGTGTATTACTTGGTTGGAATGTATAAATGTTATAAATAAACAATAAAAAATACTTTCACTTTTTGTGCAATAAAAGTACATCTGTTTGAAAGAGTTGGTGTAACTCTGTTCCTCCTCAATGACTGAAAGGATTATCATGCATCCAGTGTGTATTAATGCAGGTATATACAGTACATGTCTTTACTGCATTTTAGTGGAAATGTGCTTTGTCTCAGGGAGGGATTATTAAGAGCACCAGGGCTTTTTTTGTGCCAGTACATGCTGGTATGGCGTACCAATACCGTTATTTCCTTGCCAGCTCTTCCCCCCGTCTCTTGCCTCTCTCCCGCGGCTGCTGCTACTTCTCCTGATGAGCAACAGTGGCAGGCAAAGCAAGCAGTAGCAGGTGCAGGACCGCAGTGCTTGGGGACATGCTGTCGGCTATGCTGGTCCCCTGCTTCAGAACAGGAAGTTGATGTCAGAAGGACAGGGGATCGACAGAGCCGACTGCACATGACTGCACATGCCCGAGCTGCTACTCCTTTCACCTACTACAGCTTGCTTTGTCTGCTGCTGCTGTTCTTCCAGAGAAGCAGCAGGGGACCTGGAGAGAATGGAAGGAGGAGGGGGGAAGAAATGATGGACAGAAGAGGGAGTGCAAGGATGCTGGATAGAAAGATGGGGAGAGGGGGATAGACAGAGGGGAGACACTGGCTGGAAGGAGGGAGAAAGGGGGAGATGCTGGATGGAAAGATGGGAGATAGAGAGAGGAGACAATGGAAAGATGAAGACAGAAAGAGGGAGGAGAAATGCTGGTTGGAAGTGGGGAGGAGAGGGGCAGGTGGTGGAAGTGGGGAGGAGAAAGAGAGGAAATGTTGGATGGAAGTGGGGAGGAGAAAGGGGCAGATGATGGAAGTGAGGTGGAGAGAGAGGAAATGCTAGATGGAAGTGGGGAGGAAAGAGGGACAAGCTGTAGGTAGACACAGTCAAAAGAAGGAAATTGAAGATTGGATAGTAAGAAATAATTAAATGTGGACTGAGGCAGAAAATAAACTGAAGAAAGCTGAAAGGAAAAGGAGGAGAGAAAAATGACAAACAGGAAATCCTGGCAATAGAGATAAGAGAAGATGAGGAAAGTAGAAACCAGAGACTTGGACCAATACAACTGAAAAAAAGTATATGGCCAGACAACAAAGGTAGAAAAAAGAATGTTATTTTTAGTTTAAAGTAAAGTAGCGTGGTAGCTGTGTTAAATTTTTGTTTTACTTGTAGTTGTTAATTTGTAATGTAGTGAATGGAATGGAATATGTCAGTTTTTTAAATTTATGTCTGCTATCTTTATAGCAGTACAAAGTGAAAATATTTTTGTTTATCTGGTGTTGTCCTGCATGCCAGTGTCTGGTTTTTGGGGGTTTCAGCTGAATTTTTGTCTACATATTGTCAGGTTCTCAGGTTCAGAGCCCGCGGGGCCGGGCTCTGGAGCAAACGTGAGCCCTTGGGCTGCTGCCGAGGAGCGACAGCAGCAGGCAAAACCCACCAACCAACACTGGGTAAGCACACCAGCAGGGCCTGCAGGCACTGCCCAGTGAACCGGAACACCTGGACTGGAATCCCCCGGACTGGAGGACACAGGACTGGAACACTGGACTGGAACACACACCGGACCGGAACACACTGGACTGGAGCACACCAGACTGGAACACCCTGGACTGGTCCCCCGGACTGGAGGACACAGGACCGGAACACGGGACTGGAGCACACTGGACTGGTCCAACAGCTTCACCTGTACTTAGCTACTAAGCCCCCCAAGAGTTGAGCTCCTGGGTTCGAGTAGCCGACAGGACTTACTGGATACCGGATGACATAGGGACCAGGACTGGAAACAGAAGTGCTCCTAACCCTAAACTAGCAGGAGTGTTCCTAACAGTAAACTGACAAAAGGACTTCCTAAGCCCTATACTAAAACAGGAGCTCCTAATCCCTGCTCAAGAAAGGGACTTCCTAAGCCCTAAACTAACAGAGCAGGGAACTAAACACAAAGCTAACACAGGTGCTACTAAGCACCAAGCTACAAGCAGAGCTTTACACTAATAAGCTAAACACAGAACTAACCAGCTCCCTAAGCACTGCTCTAGCAAGCTAGATACAACTAACAAGGTGCTTCCTAAGCACTACTCTGGTAAGCAACCAGAAGAGCTCCTAGCACTAAAAGGGAAGACAGGGGAGCCACAAGGAAAAAGCAGTGAAGCTAACACATAAGCCAAAAGTGATTCTAAATCACCAAACACCAACAGCAAAGACTGCAATGCTCCCAATAGCACAATCCCAGAAGTACTTCTAACAGCAAACTCTGCAGTGTTCCTAACAACACCAAACCCTGAAGTACTTCTATCAACAACAGAGCTTCCAAAGCCCTACACACAGCAATGCTTCCAAAACCAAGAGGGAAAAGCAGGGGGACCAAACACACAAACACCAGTGCACACTGCACTAACACTAACCTGGACCTTAGCAAAAGCAAGCAGGGAAACTAGACACAACGTCAGAAGTGCACACTGCACCACCCTACCTACAGCAAACACCACTGTTGCAAAGGCTCTGAAGGAAACAACACCACTTCCTTATCAAGGCCCTCCCTGATGATGTCACACTCCCTAGACCTAGGCAAAAGCACACTGACCCAGAGAGGCCCAACCCACACCAATGCAAAACCGTGAAACACTTGAAGCCAGTACACCCAAAGAGAGTTAGAGCAACTCAGACTACCCACACAGGTGCAGTATAATGAAACAATTAGAGCCATGCTGCTGGAAGCTGCCAGCACAGAGAGACAGAGCCAGCTCAGAAAGGACAGAGAAATGAAACAGAAGCCAGCTAAGAAGCTGACCCCCAGGAAAGAGGTAAGTTTGAGAGGGGTTCAGACCCCAATCATAACAGCACCTCCCCCTCAAGGCTCCCGTGTCCCCACAGGAGCTCCAGGTCTCAAAAGACAATTTAGGTCTCCATGGGTAGCTGTGATGAAATCTCCCAATGGGTTTCACAACATAAATCTGGGCGGCTGGGCAGGACGTGACATGTACATCTGGAACTAGGAAACCAGAATGGCTTTGGCCGCCACGAGGCTCTTTAGAACGGCTGCTAGGCAGGATCAGAGTCTTGGATGCAACAAGTGGAGTTCTATTCAACAGGAACCATTTCCTGAAGGAGTCCACAACTTCTTTGACTTCCTGGCACTCCACTGTAGCAGTACCAAACGTAATTCTGGGTGTTCTTAGAAAAACGGTTTCAAATTCTTAAATTAATAAATATAACAGAAACCTTCAAAACAATTTTAAACAAAAATTATCACTCTCATTATTCATATATATAAGCTTGGATTATCAGTCCACAGCAATACACCAAAAACTGAGCACAACATAAAAAATTTTTTTATTATTTCAAAAAATAATTATATATATATATGAATAATGAGAGTGATAATTTTTGTTTAAAATTGTTTTGAAGGTTTCTGTTATATTTATTACTCCACTGTAGCAGCTAGAACTGGGCTAGAGCCCACACCCATCCTGGAATCTGAAGCCGGACAGGAACTCGAACAGGACTTCAGACTGGACCTTGCCTCTTGGCTGGAGCTGGAACTCAGAAGAAGTTCAACATCTTGGCTGAAATGGGAACTCGGAGTAGACTCAGCATCTTGCCTGAGACTGCAACCTGGTCCGGCCTCAGCATCTTGGCCGGAACTGCAACTTGACCCGGACTCAGCCTCTTGACCGGGACTGCAACTTGACCCAGACTCAGCATCTTGCCTGGGACTGGAACTCCAACTTGACCCGGACTCAGCATCTTGGCCGGGACGGCAACTCTCACCGGACTCAGCATCTTGGCCGGGACTGTAACTTGACCCGGACTCTGCATCTTGCCCGGGACTGTAACTCCATTCTGATTCAGCATCTCGGCTGAACTCTGCACTCGGTGCAGACTCAGCACTCATCGTGGACTCGTCATCTTGGCTGGGCTCTGCACTCGGTGTAGACTCAGCACTCATCGTGGACTCAGTATCTCGGCTGGCCTCTACACTCAGTGCAGACTCAGCACTCATCATGGACTCATCACTCGGTGTAGACTCAGCATCTTGACTGGGACTGCAACTCGATCCAGACTCAGTATCTTGACTGGAACTACAACTTGCTCCAGACTCAGCGTCTTGACTGGAACTACCACTCGCTCCAGACTCAGCATCTTGACTGGAACTGCAACTCGATCCAGACTCAGCATCTTGACTGGAACTACAACTTGCTCCAGACTCAGCGTCTTGACTGGAACTGCAACTCGCTCCAAACTCAGCATCTTGACTGGAACTACCACTCGCTCCAGACTCAGCATCTTGACTGGAACTGCAACTCGATCCAGACTCAGCATCTTGACTGGAACTACAACTCGCTCCAGACTCAGCATCTTGACTGGAACTGCAACTCGCTCCAGACTCAGCATCTTGACTGGAACTACCACTCGCTCCAGACTCAGCATCTTGACTGGAACTGCAACTCGATCCAGACTCAGCATTTTGACTGGAACTGCAACTCGATCCAGACTCAGCATCTTGACTGGAACTGCAACTCGATCCAGACTCAGCATTTTGACTGGAACTGCAACTCGATCCAGACTCAGCATCTTGACTGGAACTACAACTCGATCCAGACTCAGCATCTTGACTGGAACTACAACTCGATCCAGACTCAGCATCTCGGCTGGCAAAGCCCTTCAGGCTGGACTCAGAAGTTTGGCGGGAAAAATCAGGAAGCCACCTTCTTTCAGCTTGGGCTTCAGGAGTATCCCGCAGGGCTGGATCCGAGAGAAGCTGGAAGCGATAAAAGAACAGCTTGGTAGAGGGATCAATAGCAGAAACTGGGTTTTCTTCAAACCCAAGCCAGGAGACACGCTTTCTCTCTGCGGCAGCTTCAGGGGTATTCTTCAAGACTGGATCAGACAAAAGTGCACCCCGGTAATCCTGGAGTGTCAGAAACGGATCCAGATCAAAAATGGGGTTGGAACTGGGATCCAAACTTGTACTAGGAGACTCAGTAGACAGCGCCACTTGAACTGGACGCAGAGACTTGGCTTGAAGCGCTGCTTGGACTGGAATCGGAGACTCGGTCAGAAGCACCCCTCGGACTGGACTCAGACGCTTGAGTGGAAGCGCCACCTGAACTGGGATAGGAGGCTCGGTCAGCAGCGTCCCTCGGACTGGACTCTGAAGCTTGACTGAACGCGCTGCTTGGACTGGATTCAGAGGCTTGTCTGGACGCTCTGCTTCAATGGGACTGGACCCCTGCTGGGCCCAGAGCATGGAATTCCCAAGACGTCTTCTCTCAGCGACAGCTTCCGGAGTATCCCACAAAGCTGGATTCAGGACAAGGCTGCGGCGATATTCAGCAAGCGTGATAAAAGGGTCCATATCTGAAACTGGGTTTTCAGCGATTCCAAGCCACCGGACACGTTTTCTCTCAGCTGCCGCTTCAGGGGTCTTCTTCAAAACAGGATGAGACAAAAGTTTCCCACGATACTGACGAAGAGTCATAGAAGGATCAAGAACAATGATGGAGCTGGACCCCAACTGGGTCAGCTGGGCAGGGGTTCTTGCCGGGCTCATGGCCTTTGCAATCTGTCAGGTTCTCAGGTTCAGAGCCCGCGGGGCCGGGCTCTGGAGCAAACGTGAGCCCTTGGGCTGCTGCCGAGGAGCGACAGCAGCAGGCAAAACCCACCAACCAACACTGGGTAAGCACACCAGCAGGGACTGCAGGCACTGCCCAGCGAACCGGAACACCTGGACTGGAATCCCCCGGACTGGAGGACACAGGACTGGAACACTGGACTGCAATCCCTCAGACTGGAACACACACCGGACCGGAACACACTGGACTGGAGCACACCAGACTGAAACACACACCGGACCGGAACACACTGGACTGGAGCACACCAGACTGGAACACCCTGGACTGGTCCCCCGGACTGGAGGACACAGGACCGGAACACGGGACTGGAGCACACTGGACTGGTCCAACAGCTTCACCTGTACTTAGCTACTAAGCCCCCCAAGAGTTGAGCTCCTGGGTTCGAGTAGCCGACAGGACTTACTGGATACCGGATGACATAGGGACCAGGACTGGAAACAGAAGTGCTCCTAACCCTAAACTAGCAGGAGTGTTCCTAACAGTAAACTGACAAAAGGACTTCCTAAGCCCTATACTAAAACAGGAGCTCCTAATCCCTGCTCAAGAAAGGGACTTCCTAAGCCCTAAACTAACAGAGCAGGGAACTAAACACAAAGCTAACACAGGTGCTACTAAGCACCAAGCTACAAGCAGAGCTTTACACTAATAAGCTAAACACAGAACTAACCAGCTACCTAAGCACTGCTCTAGCAAGCTAGATACAACTAACAAGGTGCTTCCTAAGCACTACTCTGGTAAGCAACCAGAAGAGCTCCTAGCACTAAAAGGGAAGACAGGGGAGCCACAAGGAAAAAGCAGTGAAGCTAACACATAAGCCAAAAGTGATTCTAAATCACCAAACACCAACAGCAAAGACTGCAATGCTCCCAATAGCACAATCCCAGAAGTACTTCTAACAGCAAACTCTGCAGTGTTCCTAACAACACCAAACCCTGAAGTACTTCTATCAACAACAGAGCTTCCAAAGCCCTACACACAGCAATGCTTCCAAAACCAAGAGGGAAAAGCAGGGGGACCAAACACACAAACACCAGTGCACACTGCACTAACACTAACCTGGACCTTAGCAAAAGCAAGCAGGGAAACTAGACACAACGTCAGAAGTGCACACTGCACCACCCTACCTACAGCAAACACCACTGTTGCAAAGGCTCTGAAGGAAACAACACCACTTCCTTATCAAGGCCCTCCCTGATGATGTCACACTCCCTAGACCTAGGCAAAAGCACACTGACCCAGAGAGGCCCAACCCACACCAATGCAAAACCGTGAAACACTTGAAGCCAGTACACCCAAAGAGAGTTAGAGCAACTCAGACTACCCACACAGGTGCAGTATAATGAAACAATTAGAGCCATGCTGCTGGAAGCTGCCAGCACAGAGAGACAGAGCCAGCTCAGAAAGGACAGAGAAATGAAACAGAAGCCAGCTAAGAAGCTGACCCCCAGGAAAGAGGTAAGTTTGAGAGGGGTTCAGACCCCAATCATAACACATATTTTATTAGTTTATGGTGACTCTTAGGGGTTCTTTTGTTGGACCTAGGAACCAGTGTACTATTTCCAATGATGCCTTTTTATATGCTCCATGGCTGGTAAAATGGGTGTGGCTACTATAGTGGAGGAGCCATGGAGGGGCATTTTCGAAAGGGACGTCCAAGTTGCGATTTGGACGTCCTTGCAAAATGGCGAAATCCTTAAATTTGGACGTCCCTAGATTTGGTCATCCCTAGACATGGACGTTTCTGACTTTCGGCAATTTTTGAAACCAAAGAAGTCCATGTCAAAAACGTCCTAATGCAAGCCATTTGGTTGTGGGAGGAGCCAGCATTTGTAGTGCACTGGTCCCCCTGACATGCTAGGACACCAACCGAGCACCCTAGGGTGCACTGCAGTGGACTTCATAAATTGCTCCCAGGTATATATCTCCCTTACCTTGTGTGCTGAGCCCCTCAACCCCCCCCCCCCAAAAAAAAAACCCACTACCCTCAACTGTACACCACTAGCATAGCCCTTACGGGTGAAGGGGGGCACCTAGATGTGGGTACAGTGGGTTTGTGGTGGGTTTTGGAGGGCTTGATGTTTCCTCCACAAATGTAACAGGTATGGGCCTGGGTCCACCTGTCTGAAGTGCACTGCACCTACTACGAAACTACTCCAGGGACCTGCATGTGCTGTCATGGACCTGAGTATGACATCTGAGGCTGGCACAAAATGTTTTTAAAGATGTTTTTTAGGGTGGGAGGGGTTTAGTGACCACTGGTCATCCCCAATTCTCTCCGGTGGTCATGTGGTCATTTCGAGCACCTTTTTACATAAGTACATAAGTACACCTGTTGACCGTTACTGGACTAATTTTACCCCCCTTACTACTGAAGAAGTCATCATAACCATATCAAAACTCTCTAGATCACAATGCCACCTTGACCCCTGCCCCAACTACTTTCTGAAAAGTGCCCCTTCATGCTTTATCTCCGATCTCACCTCTCACTTAAACTTTTTACTTCAAAAAGGCTCTTTCCCCACCAAGCACGGTAACATATTACTAACACCTATCCCAAAGAATACAAAGAAACCTGTGAATGATGTTACCAACTACCGTCCAATTGCATCCATACCTCTAATCACCAAATTATTGGAAAACAGAGTGACCTCACAACTTAATATATTCAGAAATTCTCCATCCTCCACGAGTCCCAGTCGGGCTTCCGACCTGCCCACAGCACTGAAACGGTTCTTCTAACCTTAATATCTAAATTCAAACTTGAAATAGCAAACGGATACAACACCATCCTCTTACAATTTGACTTATCCAGCGCTTGGACAAACTTGGGATTGGTGGAAACATTATCAACTGAATTAATAACTTCATTACTACCAGATCCTATCAAGTCAAAGGAGCTACAAATCTAGCACCCCCATGGTCATCAGAATGTGGAGTACCACAGGGATCTCCACTCTCCCCGATACTTTTCAACCTTATGATGATCCCCTTGGCCAGAATACTAACCAAACATGGTCTAAATCCTTTCATTTACGCCGATGACGTCACCATATATATCCCCTTTAAATTCAATCTATCTGAAATCCACAACAAAATCAATACTGCCATTACCACCCTAACCTCCTGGGCTAATGCTTTTAAAATGAAATTAAATAAAGAAAAAATGCAGTGCTTGGTTCTCTCTTCCCAATACTCCCCTTATCTCCTGACTACTCTCAACACCCCTGATGTCAAACTCCCCATATCTGACAATTTAAAGATACTGGGAGTAACGATAGACAGGCATTTATCTTTTGATAACCACGCTAAACTCACCACAAAGAAAATGTTTAATATGATGTGGATATTGAAACAAGTGAAGCCTTATCTCCCACTCAACACTTTCCGGAACCTGATACAGTCTACTGTTATTACCCACGCCGACTACTGCAACAGTGTCTTTTTAGGATGCAAAACCCAAATACTGAAGAGACTCCAAACTGCCCAAAACATGGCTGCCAGACTTATTTTTGGCAAATCAAAATTCGAAAGTGCATCACCTCTTCGAGCAAAGCTTCACTGGCTCCCCATCAAAGAAAGAATAAATTTTAAGATCAACACAATGACCCACAAGATCATCCACGGTGAATCCCCTGGATACATGAATGAATTGATCGACCTCCCTGCTAGAAACAGATCTATTTCTTCACGAACTTATCTTAACCTACACCTTCCCAATTGTAGAGGAATTAAATACAAGACCTACTACGTATCCAGTTTCTTCTTTTTGGGCAGCCAGCTTTGGAACGCTATACCCAGACCAATCCGATTAATAAACGACTTCTTGCCCTTTAGAAAAATGCTGAAAGCTCATCTCTTTAAGAAAGCCTACCCAAATGCCCCAACCTAATCTCGCCAACTTCCACCCCCAATTCTGTTCTGACTTAAATACCAACCTCCCATCCTTCTCTTTCCATCTCTCCTTAATTTTATCCCTCCTTACTTTTTCTCCCAAATTACACTATCCTATCCTGTCTACCCTCTTTTATCCTAGTCATATATTATCTAGCTCAACGTATCATACACTACTAAGCCCAACTTTACATTGTTTTACTGCTGTTTTATTAAAATTCTATTAACTTTGTATTTCAAATTACTATGTAAGCCGCATTGAGCCTGCATTGTGTGGGAAAGCACGGGTTACAAATGTAGTAATAATAATAATAATTCCCATACTGGGAAAGACCAAAGGTCCATCAAGCCCAGCATCCTGTTTCCAACAGAGGCCAATCCAGGTCACAAATACCTGGCAAGATCCCCAAAAAGTACAAAACATTTTATACTGCTTATCCCAGAAATAGTGGATTTTCCCCAAGTCCATTTAATAATGGTCTATGGAATTTTTCTGTAGGAAGCCATCCAAACCTTTTTTAAACTCCACTATGCTAACCGCCTTTACCACATTCTCCAGAAAACGAATTCCAGAGTTTAATTACACATTGAGTGAAGAAACATTTTCTCTGATTCGTTTTAAATTTACTACTTTGTAGCTTCATCACATGCCTCCTAGTCCTAGTATTTTTGGAAAGCGTAAACAGACGCTTCACATCTACCCGTTCAACTCCAGTCATTATTTTATAGACCTCTATCATATCTCCCCTCAGCCTCCTTTTCTCCAAGCTGAAGAGCCCTAGCCGCTTTAGCCTTTCCTCATAGGGAAGTCGTCCCATCCCCTTTATCATTTTCGTCGCCCTTCTCTGCACCTTTTCTAATTCCACTATATCTTTTTTGAGATGCGGCGACCAGAATTGAACACAATATTCGAGGTGCGGTCTGGGTAAAAACGTCCAAGTGTTTCCTCCAAGTTCGTCAGGGACGTCCTTGTTTTTTTCGATTATGGGTCAAGGACATCCAAGTGTTAGGCACGCCCAAGTCCCGCCTTCGCTATGCCTCTGACACGCCCCTTGAACTTTGGCCATCCTTGCAACAGAATGCAGTTAGAAACGTCCTAAATCGGGTTTTGATTATACCGATTTGGACATCCCTGGGAGAAGGACGTCCATCTTCCGATTTATGTCGAAAGATGGACATCCTTCTCTTTCAAAAATGAGCCCAATAGTGATCCCACCCTTAAGGTTTGCCCTGTATGAATATGGGTACATTATTTCATACAAAAAATATACCCAGACTACAGAAATTACTTAAGATTCCTGTGGTACCATTACAATGACATCAACCAGGACATCGTAGAATACAGAAAGATATTTCATGTCTTTGGTAGCAGTCCATCATCCGCAGTTGCAACCTATGGGCTTAGAATGATAGCCCAAGAGGGAGAAATAGAATATGGCACAGATGCCAGATGCTTCATTGAGAGAGACAATTATGTAGATGATGGTTTAAAGTCCTTACCTTCCAAAGGAGAAGCATTGACTTGCTAAAGGGAACACAAACAATGTTGGCATAGGCCAATCTGAGACTTCATAAAATCGCCTGCAACAGTCAAGAAGTAATGAAAGCATTTCCTGCAGAGGATCATGAGACCCCTCCACTTCAGAGAAGTCTTGGAATACATTGGGGTCTACAGAGAGACATTTTCACCTTTCAAGTCTCCACCCAAAAGAAGCATATACACACAGAGGTGTCTTGTCTTCAGTAAATAGTCTGCATGATCTGCTGGGCTTTGTGGCTCCAGTCATCATTCAAAGAAGGTCCCTACTGAGAGAGCTTTCCCAAAGTACTGATAAGTGGGATGTTCCATTGCCTTCAGACATGTGACAAGAATGTGTGAAATGGAAAGATTCTCTAAAGAATCTTGAACTGCATATCCCATGCATTTATATCCCTGCAGCACTCAGTACTGCCTCTCACAAAGAGTTTGCATCTTCACTTCATCAACCAGACACCGACCATCAAAGTTCCATCAGTTACAGAACTATAGATTATCAGTGACAACTTGGCACCATCTGGGAACTTTGAATCAAAACTTCCCTGGAAGACAAGGAGCTTCTTTAGCAGAGCTATCACCAAAAGGAGATGAGGACACCGTGGACTGTTGTCAACTCCAGAGACTCAAAGACTTCTCTCTCTCTTTTGTGTTGTTTGTTGTTTTTGCTGTCTGTATCTCGTTTCAGCTCCTGCAAGACTACAACAGAGAAGTCACCAGAGCAACAGTGAACCAGACACCAGCAAGAAGTTGCCAAGTTTATGATCCAGATATAATTGCACTTTTGCATGCTTATAATGTTTATAGTTTGAGGAGTTAAATAGTGGTATCTACAGATACCAGGTGGGGAATGTTTCCCCCATACTCACAGAGGCAGGGTATATTGTAATGTATATTTAATACGCGTATTGTTTATATTTAATTGCATTGCTTGTGTAATAGATAGCACTGTGTAGTAGGAGTGCTTTTCCTATAGTTTGCAATTCCTGTGATTGACTCCTTGTGGACTTTCCCTATTGGCTGTTAGCTCTAAGCTAGGGCCAGCCCTCCCTCTCTGTCCCTGAGGGGGGTATGATAGAGCACAGTCTTTCTAGCATGCCTCTATGATCAGCAACTGTTCTAGGGGCTGATCCCTCCTTAATCTACTGTAATTCCATCAAGATTTTTCATCATCACCCCAAGATATCTTCCCAGGTCATTCCCCAAGACATTACTCCAAGTCATTCCCTATTTATTTTCTCTGAGTTCTTCCCCTTGTTTTCCTTTCAGTTGGGCTGAGGTTCTGGCCATCTCCTTGCCTCTGAGGTGGGTAGAAGGCCACAATTCTTTTACAAGCAACTGAACTGTAAATTGGATTTTCTTTGTTTATTCTGAGTACTACAATAAAGAAGATTTGCTTAAGAATTGAGAGTCTACTGGTGAAGCTTCTGCTTGGGGATAGTTTATGCTGGCTGTTTAAGCTACACCATACTTGCCTAGAACAATATAAAGGACATTTGGTGATGGAACCCCAGATTAATAGTGTGCTTTGGAAAACTTATTTTAATTTGAAGCAATTGCATCTCTTATGTTCTTATTTTTTGTGAGATCATTTCAGAATCATTGTGCAGCTTTTAATTTTGGCTCTATTAGATTATGGAAATTCCTTGTATTTGGGCATAACCTCTAAGTTGCTTTCAAAATTCAATTAATTTAGTATTCAGCTGCAATATTAATCTTTTGTAAATCTCAAATAGATCATGTTACTTCTTTACTGACTGAGTTTCATTGGCTACCAATAAAGGCTCAGATTCATTTTAAAGTGTTATGTGTAGTTTTTAATATCTTAATAGGTGCTTGTCCAGAAGATTTATCTAAATGGATGAGAATGTTAGACTTTAATGCAACCTTTATAAAGTGTAAACAGTTACTCCTGGCTTTTCCTCTGATCAAGAATGTGAGATTTAAGGCTTTATTTTCTCACTCTTTTCTATTTTTAGCTGTTTGATTATGGAATGACCTCCCGGTAAAATTGCTCTTAATGAGATGTTATCCTTTTCACAAAGCATTGAAAATGTTTAAGTTTTAGGAGAATATGATGCCTTGTTTTTTAAAAATGTTATTTCTGTTATACTTTGTAATTCCTGATGTGTGTATCAGCCTCTTTTGATATTGTACTCTTGCCTTGAATCTCAATTGAGAGAGCTGGTGGGTGATAAGTTTCCTATCACATAACATCATTTTCACCCTCCATTGCTTCTGGTCCAAACCAGAAATGTCAAGGGAGGACTACCCCAAAGAGTGAGGTGTACAGGCAATGTGTCTGAGGTATACATTTACATAGTTTTACGTGTGAAAATAAACTTCACAAATGTAAGAAACAAAAGAAAAATTTACCTTTGGTTTTTTTGATAAGGTATAGACAAAGTAGAGGCAGTATTAGGACAGTATTAGGGTAAATTTCCTGAGCTGAAAGCTTCCCTTCACTTAAAATGTGCACAGATACTTTTGTATATGTGGGCTTCTCTACTTCAATCCATGTTTTCCAAGGGAAATTGTATGAGACTGTCCCCAGCAGAGACACTGAAGATATTCATACACATGCACACACGTGCACTTTCTCACTCTTTAATCACACAAACACAAGTATGCATGCTCTCATTCTTCAAACAGACAAATACACACACACTCTTGCTCTTCAGATACACACATGCAGAGATGCCAAGTTACCCAGTTCCAGGCTGCAGACTTTTTGGCCAGTCCTGGTTTTCAAATTACATCTCAAAGCAGTGTGGGATTTTTTTAGAGTCTGATTCTGCCCATTGAAATCAGTGATGCAAGTCTCATAATGTACCAGGATGGGGTGATCAGAAATCCAGGATTGTACCAAAATCTCCAGCCTAGAACTGGGTAATTTGGCATCTCTGCACATAAATACATATACACACATTGGTGGCAATTCCGTAAAGGGTCACATAAATGTAGGCATCTGGGCACCCTGATTCCATTATAGAATAGTAGTGTAAACCCACATGGGTACCCCTAAATGTAGAAATAGCCATATATACCAGGTTGATGGCAAGTGTAAATGAGCACACCTAACTGTGACAAGCAAGGCACACAAATGACAGTATTCTAAGTTGAATCTGCATGCTTCATCCATATGTACGACTCCTTATACTTACATGGTATTAATGTTCTGTCTAATCTATGCAGGAGTCCTCCACCAACATTCCTGCCAGTGGGGGTGCTGTTTCAATGTCACATTTCAATAGCAAGGGACAGGTAAGTTCTGCACGACTCCAGAGTACCTGCCTGTCACTAGTGATTGAAAACACAATGGGCCTGATATTCAAAGCTTATCCTGTCTGCTTAAATTGCTTCCTGCTGCCTAAGTGAGGATATTCAGCAGTACTTAACCAGAGAGTACCACTGAATATTCCAACAGACCGCCCAACTAAAAAGTGCTACTGGGGGCAGGGGCAGGGGCAGCTCTGGGGACATCGCTGGGGAGGAGCCCAAAGTTATGCGGGCATCAGCAATACTCAGTGCTGGCATCCACATAGCTAAGCGGCTTAATTTAGGACATCTCAAATGCTGTCCTAAATTAGGCCACTTAGATATATGGATGCCAGCCCTAAAAATCAGGCCGGCACCCACATAACTTTTTTTCCCAAAAGAGCTTTCAAGCCCCCTCCTGCCCCGACAATGTCTCCTCTTTCCTTCCCCAGCAAGAACTCCCCCCCAAAGAACCCCCTTCTATCCAGGTAGGCCCCTCTCTAGTGGTCTAGCAGGGGCATTGGGGACAGGAGCACAGACCCCTCGCTCCTGCCCCTTGCAGGGTCTGTCCAAAATGGCTGCCATGATCTCTCACAGCAGCTCGCGGTACCACATGAAGTACCATGAAAGGTCGTGGCTGCCATTTTGGACAGGCACCGCCAGGGGTAGGAGCAAGGGACCTGTGCTGCTGCCCCCAGAGACCACCAGAGATACAGGTAGGCCCAGGGTTAGTGCCTACCTGGACGGCTGGAGGGGCGGGGGTGTCTTCCGGGGGCAGTTCTTGTCGTGGGCTGGGAGGAGAGGGGGCATTGTTGGGGGCAGGAGGGGGCTCGGAGGCTCTGAGTATTAGCTGGGCCCGCATAAGCTCTGGCATCCCAGTCACATGAAATTAGCCCTTCAAAATTCAGTGCTGGTGCCCGGACATGGCCCGGCTCTGAATATTAGGGGATAATTTAGCTGGCAACTATCAGCATTTTTTTAAAAATGCTGACCGCCACTGGCTGAATATCAGGGAAAATATTGAAGCCCCCTTTCCCCACTGGCAGCAATGCGGTTGGAGGACTCCCTTACAGCTTAGAGGGAACATTGCATGGATATAGCACTTACACGTGCCCTTATTGAATATCGCCTAGGGCTTGTAACGTGCAATAGTGCCAATTAACCCTTCATTTTTTAACACAAGGCATGCATAAATGCGTGTGCACAGTTATAGAATTGCCCTTATTGTCACTTTTCACATAGACACACACATCCTCTCTTCTGGTTCTGTGCAGCTTTCTGTTGTTCATATGCTTTATTCAATCAGTGCTACCCTCCCCCTCCCAACCAATTCAGCCTACCATTATATAAAGATTTTGCTGTCAGCTCTTTTTCTAAGCCTGCAGCAGCAGACCCCTCATATTTGACTTTCCCCCATTTTTCTTATATTCCTATCTTTCGCAACAAGCCTTACCACCAGTCCCAAAGATACCCACTGGTTCCACTGGCTCTCTCCAAGGCCCTATGCAGAGCTCACTCTCGTCTCCCCCACAGGAATTTACACTGCACAGGAACATCACTCAGCTCAACCCCTCCTTCCTGTGACTAGAGATGGATCTTACCATATTTTCTGTACTGGAAGATGAGGAGGGGGATTAGAGAGTTATTGAGGGCTAAACTTTGAAAAATAATCAGACACTTTAGCCATCTTTCTGGCTTTGAGGCAATAAACTTACAAATCTGTAGTATTCTGAAAAATCCAGCTGGTTGGCAATCCTAGTCAAGTAGGAAAAAGGGGTGAGATTTGATATACCGCCTTTCTGTGGTTACAATCAAATTGGTTTATGTATTGTATATAGGTACCTAGGGCAATGGAGAGTTAAGTGACTTGCTCAGAGGCACAAGGAGCTGCAGTGGAAATTGAACCCAATTCCTCTGGTTCTTAGCCTACTACATTAACCATTAGGCTACTCCTTCACAGGCCTAATTTGCCTATGCCTTAATTGTGTCCTGGCCATAAATTTGTGCAGGCCCTGCTTTTGGGTGAATTGTGCCCATTGTGGCCTAAAGCCATCTAGAGTTTGGTATGAAGTAAATGGGAATCCGTCTAATGGCAGTGATGACTAGTTTGCAAAATATTAGAATTTCACTACTTCTGTCCAGGGATTCATGTACATTGACCAAAAACTCCAGATGTGAGCCAAATTTCCAGGCATGCTCTGTGAAAAGAATGTAAGGATGAAAAGCTTCTGTCCAGGGATTTGTGTGCATTGACCTAAAATTCCAGATGTGAGCCAAATATCCAGGCATGCTATGTGAAAAGAATGTAAGGATGAAAAATAAATACCTTTAGGGAGTAATTAAAAACCTAGATCAATACAAAATTCCTCACTCCCATGTCAAGCCAAGCTATAATGTTGTACTGTTTATTGCGCATTTGCAAAGAGGAAGACAGAATGATTGTAGGGAAGAGGGCAAATTTTTACAAATACAATTGTTATCCTGATATTATCTGTATTATAGAACTGTAACATTTCTAGATAAATACACCTCTTTAAATAAAAACATGAAGTAATGTTTTAGGAAGAAAAAAGAAAGAGCCACTTTTCATACTGTCCACAATCTGTTTTATATGTAGATGGTTTTGCTGGAAAGGTACATGCAAAGATTTGCAATCTACAAGGGTAATTTTATAAAAGGACTTGAGGATGTAGAAAAGCATTTTCTGTGCTCAAATGAGCTCTTATAAAATTGTGTGTAAAATAGGTGCACAGAAACAAAAACGGGCAATTCTAGAAAATAGGCATTTGCACTTACACATGTAATGTTTAGAATAATAATCCAAAAAATGGCAAAAATAATAAATAAAAAGCAAGAGCAGGAATGAAATAATCATAAACTATTGTGGCGCCATATCTTAAAACTAATCTGTTGTTTAAATGAGTGAGCTATATTTATTTATTATTTATTCATTTATTAGAATTTATTTACCACCTTTTTGAAGGAATTGACTCAGGGCGGTGTACAGTAAGAATAGATCAAACATGAGCAATAGACAATTACAGCAGTAAAAATATTCAAATAACAATACAAAGTATGGCATGGTATACTACTTACAATGTCAACACAATACGTAATAGAACATTTTAATTGATAGTGAAGGGTATAAGCAAAGATAGGTAAGTGAGTAAGAAGAGTTAGAAAGTAAGGTGACTGATTTAAAGAAAGTTGCATATGAGGTCAGAGAGGTGGCTAAATATTATCTCAGCTAGGGTAGGAGTGGATAAACATGTCTTGCTGCAGTATGTGCAGCCCGTGTCACTCCTTGTGTGTGTGAGTGAGACTAACAAGATAGTTACTTATGAATCCTTTCTTTGAAGTTAATGTTTAGAATAATGTCATTTGTGCATGTGTACACATATTTACGTAAAGCCAATACTCTGACTAAGCACTATTCTGGAAATACCCACTTAATTTACATTATGTATATTTGCAAAGGCGAGTTTACGCTGGAGTGGAGCATGGGTGGCAAATAGGAAGGGCTCCCACTTACCCATGTAACTTAACGTATGCTCTAAGTTATACACGTCTCTGCTTCATTTAGGTTCCCACACTTATGCCAGCTGGCTGGCTGGCATAAGTGTGAATGCCTAGATGTTAGGCACATTGATACAGTTACACTAGTATTCTAAAATGGAACCTAGGCACCTAGGTTCCGTTGCAGAATAGGGTCCTATTGTGCAAATCTGGGGTGCATAAATTGAAGTGTCCAGTTATAGAATTACCCCCTTAGAAGGTAATTTTTTTTGTTGCTTTTAACTTTTTATATGCTTCCATGTTAACTGCTTTTATGCTTATACCCTAGGCCTTAGCAGTATATCAAGTCTGTGTAGATAAATAAATAAAAATAGTTTTATAGGGGGACTTTTAGTTTAAGAGGGCAAGTATGTTCCTAGTTAGGCACTATTTTATAAACACACTTAGGTGCCTAAGGCGCTCATTTTCAAAAGAGAAAAATATCCCGGAAGCAGCACAAAGCACCAGATGGATGTTTTTCCTGCCAAAAACATCTAAATCGTGATTTTCAAAAAGGCAGAATTGGGACATTTTTCTCTGAGTTCATCCAAATAGCAAGGGGGCATGTTGGAGGTGTGTTTTGAGTGGGCTTACAATCTGGAAGTTTTTCTGTGACAATGGAACAGAAATAAAAGGTCCAGGACCGAAAAGAAGTCTGCTTTACCTAGACCTGTTTCAGTCACGACTAAGTCAGAAAAAGGTGCCCTAACTGACCAGCTCACCACTGGAGGGAAGAAGGCATGACTCCCCCCCCTTTAATCCCCCAGTGGTTATTGACCCCCCCTCCCACAGATGTGACAGTGACAATAGATACCAGGTTCTATGACAACTCCAGATGTATTATGGCCATTTCTATGAAAGCAGCAAGCAAGTGGGCAGAATAGCCTGCTGGTCAGTGCAGTGGACAGTGAACGAGATCCAGGTTCAATTCTCACTATAAAAGAACTACATATTTAAAATTCTACTACAAGCCACTGGCATAAGTGTATTCCAAAACAGATCCCAGGTTTTTTGAATGGCTAACCCTTTGGCCGAAACTATAGCTTGAACCCCCAAATGCTCCATGGTTAACAAGATAATCATTTGAAAGCGCCATTGATGTATAATTGGGGCATCCTGTAAAAGCCAATTAATAAATATTGACTTTTTGGCCTTTAAAACCATTAAACAGCGCCATTTCTCCATGGAGAAATGTAAAGACGCATCACAAGCTTATTCTGCATTTCTTGTAGCATAATATTTTCACTGATAGCTTTAACCTTTGCTAGGCATGACTTGGGAAATCCTTCCAAAAAGTCACATTGTAATTCCCGTTCCCACACTTGGGCCATCATATCATAATCAACAGAGGGTACTATGCATTGCAGGTATTTGTGATAATACAAGAGCAGCACCATAAGCTGGGTGTCTAATGTAAAAGCCATAATATTTCTTGGATGTCACTATGCAAGTGGACAAACTCCAAACTAGATACATAGTGCTTGTTGTAAATAAGCAAAGGCATCCTTAAGTTATAAGCTATACTCTTCCCATAACACCTGAAAGCTTTTAATTTTCCCTTCTTCATCCAACACATGATATAAATAATGTATACCTTTAGACACCCATTAACGAAAAGTCTGATTTGTAGTGCCAGGTGAAAATATAGGGTTGTTACATATACTTATAGGTAGAAATGGAGTAATCTGTGCAAAATAATGTAATTGTTTGTATACCCACCTCCAAGCTGCTCTAAGAAGCTTAAATGTCAGATAGTCTGTCCTGACCAAAGAGGTTTGATAACAGGAGACGGCATGGAGTCACAAGGCTGAAGCTGGTCTCCACCTACTCCATCCAAGAAGGTTTAAATTCTCCCCAATGCAGCTGCCACATCTTGGTAAACCCAAAACAATGAAATTGATAGGACAACAAGCTCCGCCTACTGCTTCAGCCCATATAATAGGCCAGATAGGCTCATGCCATCTGCTGTTATCAAACCACCTTGGTCCTGACAGTTGAGGTTTTCCCTGCTGGTGCAAGCAATAAATAGCTAAAATGTTCTTTTCCAGACAGGTGCAATTCAACACATGAGACAGAGAAATCTGAGGTACCCCTGTACCAATCATTTATGTGCCACATACTACAAGCTACATTCTTCAGCTTGGAAAAGAGAAGGCTGATGGGGGGATATGATTGAGGTCTATAAAATCCTGAGTGGTATAGAACAGGTAAAAGTGAATTGATTTTGCAGTCTTTCAAAAAGTACAAAGACCAGGGGACACTCAATGAAATTACATACAAATACTTTTAAAACAAATAGGAGGAAATATTTTTTCACTCATTGAATAGTTAAACTCTACCTGGAACTCACTGCTGGAGGATGGTGTAACAGTGGTTAGCATATCTGGGCTTATAAAAGGTTTGGACAAGTTCCTGTAGAAAAGATCCGTGGAGGGGCATAATCGAATGTGAACACCCATCTCCATGGGCATCTATCTCCGAGAACGGGTACGTGAAGGGGAGGGACAAACCGTATTTTCGGAAAAAATGGGCGTCCATCTTTTTTCTGATAATATGGTTTGTGCCCAGCAAATACATCGGATTTGTGCGGATTTGAGCTGGGCGGTTTCGTTTTTCAGCGGTAATGGAAACTGAAGGCGCCCAGCTCAAAAATGACCAAATCCAAGGCATTGGTTCATGGGAGGGGCCAGGATTCATAGTGCACTGGTCCCCCTCACATGCCAGGACACCAACCGGGCACCCTAGGGGGCACTTGTAACAATTTAAAATAAAAAGTTAACTACCTCTGAAGTCCATAGCTCCCTTCCTTTAGGTTTTGAGCCCCCCCAAATCCCCCCAAAACCCACTGCCCACAACTCTACACCATTACCATAGCCCTTAAGGCTGAAGGGGGGCACCTACATGTGAGTACAGTGGGTTTTGGGGGCAGTTTGGAGGGCGTCCATTTACCACCACAAGTGTAACAGGTAGGGGGGGATGGGCCTGGGTCCACCTGTCTGAAGTCCACTGCACCCAGTAACAACTGCTCCAGGGACCTGCATGCTGCTGTGATGGAGCTGGGTATGACATTGAGGCTGGCATACAGGCTGGAAAAAAAAGTTGTTAAAGTTGTTTTGTTTTTGGTGGGAAGGGGTTAGTGACCATTGGGGGAGTCAGGGGTGGTCATCCCCGATTCCCTCCAGTGGTCATCTGGTCATTTAGGGCACTTTTTGGGGACTTGTTCATGAAAAAAAAGGTCCAAAAAGTGACCCAAATTCACGCTAAAAACGCCTTTCTTTTGTCGATTATTGGCTGAGGATGCCTATCTCTCCTCGTCCAATAAACACTCTCCAGTTCCGGCTTCACCACGTCTCTGACATGCCCCCGTCAACTTTGGCCATTTCCGCGACAGATTTCAGTTGAAGACGCCCAAAATCGGCTTTCGATTATACCGATTTGGACTCCCACAGGAGAAAGACGCCCATGTCCCGATTTGGGTCGAAACATGGGCGTCTTTCTCTTTCGAAAATAAGCTGGATAGTCTGTTATTGAGATGGGCATGTGGGAGGCCACTGCTTGCCCCGGGGTTGGTAGCATGGAATGTTGCTACTAACTGGGTTTCTGCCAGGTACTTGTGACCTGGATTGGCTGGAAGCAGGATACTGGGCTAGACGGACCATTGGTCTGACCCAGTATGGCTATTCTTATGTTCTTATTTAGGAGTAGCCCCCTTGGTAAATGGGAATCATGATAGTTGAAATGGGAAGGGATTCTTCCCTTCCCACAAATAGGCTTGCACTAACTTCTATAGTGCTTTTTTGTCTCTGCCAGTAAGGCCAACGAGGGGTAATTAATATGTTATAAAAAGCAATCCTGCCCATCAAAGTCAATGGATATGCCCATAGGCGGTCGGTGGCCCAACTGTTTGGGGAGGCTAAAGGGGGCAGGGTTAGGGGTGGGGCCAGGGGTGGAGCTTAAATCCATAATTGTCTGATAACACACAGAAAAAATAAATAAAAATAAAAGTCACAATTAATACATTTTATTAAATTTAGATATTAGATATGTATCATATGTCAAAGAATAAAGTGGTTGCTCAAAGCATATTCTAAGCACAATTGCTCAACTGCAAAACACTATGCACAACTTTGTGCAAAAACACACTCAGAACCTTACTGTACCATAAATATTACACTGGGCAGAAACTAATACACCAATATACCACCCATACGGAAAATACAGATCGTCAACAATATGAAACAAGGGATCATATCATCACAATTCTCATGTAGAGCCACAAAACACCCTAATTCATGTTTAATGTGGGATACAATGCCATAAATAAGTAAATACATATAAACTTTTAATGTTGAGCACCTGATTCTCAAAGTGGACATATTCCAAACACTATAATGAAAATAAAATGATCTTTTCTACCTTTGTTGTCTGGTTGTCCGATTCTGCTGCTATCTGTTCCTCAGTGCAGGTCAGGAAGTCATCCTCCTTAAATATCTCCCTGGCAACCCAGCCAACCCCCCCCCCCCCTCCCCCTGCTCTCCCAGCTGTAAGGTAAACAAACCATAAACCAATTTCTACAATTGATTACACAAGGCTAGAGGGCTTTCACTGCAGCTCCTGCTGTGAGGATGGAGGTAAATCAACAATTTAAACCTCTCTGAGCACAGCAGGGGAGGCTTAGCCTGTCCAAGCCTCTTATACCGGGTGCCTATGGATATGCCTTCTAAACCTGTGGCTCTTGTCAACAGTGGCTATACATTGAGGTGATATAAAGTTAGACAAGTCATTAGGTTTCCTAAATATTTTATAAAACCAGCTCACCTCAACAGAAAGTCTCCTACACATGTTTCCCTTGCAGATGCTTGTACTGGAAGGGTGATGGACATTTGCAGATTTAACTGGAAACCCGATGAGGCACCAAATTCAACTATTCTTGCCAGGGTGTTATAGAGAGAGTGCTGAGGGTGAGTCAAAATTAACAATAAATCATCTGCAAATGCTAGCATTTTTATCAGAAGGGGTCCCACACAGACTCCCTCAACATCCTGGGCATGCATAAAAGAGGTTCCATAAACAGAAGGAACAATAAAGGTGAGAGGGGTCAGTTCTGTCGGGTTCCCCTCTCAGTTTCAAAAGTGGTTGTATGTACACCATTTACTAATAAAAGGCCTTAACCTGAAAATATAATGCTCCATAGTTACATACGTGGAGGGGCATAATCGAATGCGAACGCCTATCTCCATGGGCGTCTATGTCCGAAAACGGGTACATGAAGAGGCGGGACAGACCGTATTGTCAAAAAAATGGACGTTTTTCAGCTGGGCGTTTGTTTTTTTTAGCGATAATGGAAACTAAAAACGCCCAGCTCAAAAACGTCCTAATCCGAGCCATTTGGTCGTGGGAGGGGCCACGATTCGTAGTACACTCGCCCCCCTGACATGCCAGGACACCAATTGGGCACCCTAGAGGTCAGTGCGGTGGACTTCAGACAACGCTCCCACATGCATAGCTCCCTTACCACTGGTGCTGAGTCCCCAACCCCCCTCCCCCAAAACCCACTACCCACAAATGTACAACACTACCATAGCTCTTAGGGGTGAAGGGGGCACCTACATGTGGGTACAGTGGGTTTTGCAGGCCTCCCATTTACCAGCACAAGTGTTACAGGTAGGGGGGGGGGGGGGATGAGCCTGGGTCCGCCTGGCTGAAGTGCACTGCGGTACCCACTAAAAGTGCTCCAGGGACCTGCATACACGCAGGCCTCTAGGACTGGTTGCTGCTATTTGTTGCATTTGTATCCCACATTTTCCCGCATATAGTAGGCTCAATGTGGCTTACAAAGTTCCGGAGAGGTGAGGACAATACATAGTAGTAACACAATAGTAGTACAGAGAAGTGTTACAAACAGAGTAGTTGTACAGTTAAATAGATTTTGTAAAGATTGTCCCATACAGTTTGCAAGAGTGGGGTAATTTGGAAAGGGGTTGAGTGTTGCTTAGTACTTAGTCTAATTGATGTATTTTGTTTTTATTTTGTTGTTTTCGTAGGTTCTGCAGGGTATGCCTTTCTGAAGAGGTGAGCCTTTAGTGTTTTCCGGAATTTTAAATGAGTATTCATGGTTTTTATATAACATTGGCACACCAGTTGACACCTGAAGACTAATCTCTCCGAAAACGTCCTTTATTGGAATAAGCACACTTACTCACAGTTAACTGCAGATCAGAGGTTGTGCCCCACTGGCAACAAGTCTCCCTGGTACTGAGATGAGCAGTAGGTCAGAGCTGGCAGAATGCTGTACAATGCCCTCTTTCAGCCATATTCAAGGGAAGAACTAAGTTCTGTAACGTGGCTAACACGTGAAAGGGATCTAAAACTGGCTTACAAAAATGGTCACTACCTCATGGACTACCGGAAACAAAACAGGGCACACTCTGACCCAGTAAGCATGGGGAAAAGCACCATGGGAGTATAGCCTACCAACTACCAACATCGTGAGCATTTGCCACAAGCTACTGGAATCACGGAGCCCAATACCCTACACCCACCACAATGCATTGCTGATGTGACTCTGCAGTGCACATAACAGAAAAGGTGTCACACTCACCCGAGAGCCACATCAGAACCAGGGAAAGGCTGTCACAGGAAAGAACACATTCTGCTGTCATAGAGGTGGGTACGGCATTTGAGGCTGACATAGAGGCTGGAAAAAAGTTTGTAAAGTGTGTTTTTTTGGTGGGAGGGGGTTAGTGACCACTGGGGGAGTCCGGGGAGGTCATCCCCGATTCCTTCCAGTGGTCATCTGGTCAGTTGGGGCACTTTTTTGGGACCTGTTCGTAAAAAAAAAAGGGTCCAAAAAAGTGACCCAAAATCACGGTAAAAACACCTTTTTTTTCGATTATCAGCTAAAGACGCCCAATTCTCCTCGGCCGATAACCACATCCCAGTTCTGCCTTCACCACGTCTCCATCAACTTTACCCGTTTCCGCAACGGATTGCAGTTGGAAACGCCCAAAATCGGCTTTCGATTATACCGATTTGGGCGCCCACGGGAGAAAGACACCCATCTCCCGATTTATTTTTTATTTTTGTTACATTTGTACCCCACGCTTTCCCACTCATGGCAGGCTCAATGCGGCTTACATGGGGCAATGGAGGGTTAAGTGACTTGCCCAGAGTCACAAGGAGCTGCCTGTGCCTGAAGTGGGAATCGAACTCAGTTCCTCAGTTCCCTAGGACCAAAGTCCAGCACCCTAACCACTAGGCCACTCCACTCCATTGGGGTCGCAATATAGGCGTTTTTCTCTTTCGATTATAAGCTGGATAGTAACATAGTAGATTATGGCAGATAAAGACCTATATGGTCCATCAGTCTACCCAACACAATAAAACTCATAGCATAAGGTATGATGTGATACTACATATGCATACTTGATCTTGATTTGTCCTTGCCATTTCAGGACACAGACTGTAGATGTTTGCCTGGCATTGGTCTTGCTCTCCAACTACTGAAGCTGTCATTGAAGCCCTGCTCAAGCACATCCAAATCTGTCCAGCCACGATTAGGGCATAGACCATAGAAGTCTGCCCAGCAAAGGCTTTGCTTCCCAATTGCTGGAGTTGTCATCTAAGCACTGCTAAGCTTGTTTAGTCCATTCTTTCCACTACTGTTTTCATCTCCATCACCTCCCCCGGGAGAATATGCCAGGTATCTACTACCCGCTCCATGAAAAAGTACTTCCTGATGTTATTCCTGAGTCTGCTCCCTGCAACCTAAATTCATGTAGTTCTGCCTTCCCGTCACCTTTAAAATATCACCCCGTCTCTCCTTTCCTCCAGGGTATTTATCTTCAGGTCATCAAGTGTCTCTTCATAGGTCTTGTGGTACAAATCCCATACAATTTTCATCGCTTTTCTCTGAACTGCTTCAAGTCTTTTTATGTCATTAGTAAGATATGGCCTCCAAAACTGTACACAGTACTCCAAGTGGGGCCTCATCAGTGACTTGTACAGGAGCATCAATACCTCCTTTTTTCTGTTGGATATACCCCTCTCTATGCAGCTTAGCATCCTTCAGGCTGTGGCCAATGCCTTGTCACACTGTTTCATCACCTTGAGATCCTCAGATACCATCACCCCAAGGTCCCTCTGCTGAGCTGTGCTCATCAATCTCTTGCCTCCTATCTCATACATTTCTTTGGATTTCTATACACCAAGTGTATCACTCTGCAACTCTTCACATTAAATTTTAACGCCAGACCTTTGACCATTCTTCTAATTTTTAGAGATCTCTTGTCAAGGTTTCTACTTCCTCTGGGGTATCTACTCTATCGGCTATCTCCATATCATTTGCTAAAAGGCAAACTTTTCCATCTAACCCTTCAGCAATGTCTCTCACAAATATATTAAACCGAATCAGCCCTAGTACTGAACCCTGAAGTACTCCACTACTCACCTTCCTTTCCTCAGAGTGAATTTCATTTACCACCATCCTTTGTCACCTGTTGGCCAACCAGTTTCCAATCCAGTTCACCACTTTGGGTCCTAAGTTCAACCCTCTTAGCTTATTCAGGAATCTTCTGTGAGGAACCGTATCAAAGGCTTTGCTGAAATCCAAGTAGATTAAATCTAGCAAATGTCCTTTATCTAGTTCTTTGGTCACCCAGTTAAAGAAATCAATCAGATTCATTTAGCAGATTCATTTTGCCTTGGATCCTGCAACCCGCCTATATCTAGGTCATGTATGTTTATGTTTATTAAAACTTGATATACCGCCTAATGCCAGGAAAGGAGCCAGGTGGTTTACAATAAAACTATAAAACAAAAAATTTTCAAATATTAAAGAACTCCATTTTCAGATATGTCAGTGTACATCCAGTCACTCAAGATCAAACTTACAAACCATACATACCATAAGCCTTAAAGTTGTGTAACAGGGACTGAACAAAATGATCAAAAGACAGGGAGAAAGAGAGTTAATCAAAGGCTTGTTGAAAATAATGGGGCTTTCAAAAGAACTTTAAACCTTTGGAATGACATTTCAGACCTTAGAGTGTCTGGTAGGTAATTCTAAAAAGAGGGGGCCAAGCAGGAAAATGCAGAATGTCTGGTTGTCTCATACTTAATATACCTCGTGTATACATATTCTATTCATTGCTCATACTTTTAGGTATGAGGTGATTATAAAAGCAGTGTTTTATGTCCATGTACTAATTTTTATAAAATTACTCTTAGTATGTACTTTATAATATATCATGTGCATATATGCCTATTTTTTCTAGCACCTATGCACATACTCAGGGGAATAGAGGATCTGCAGGTTAGAAATGGGGTGCAAAAAAGGTTTCTGTCCAAGTGATCCCACATTTTCTGGAAGTGTCCAGGTCACAGCATTCCACATCATCTGGTAGACCTCACAGTTCTTACTCTTGATAGTGTAATGGCATTTCTTTTTTTCTTATTTTTTGTCCACAGCATCAGCTTGTTTTACTGCTTTCCCAAAAGATGATTACATAGTGCCCTCTATGAATTTTTAGATGTGAAGCCTCATTTTGAATGGGATATCTAAGAAAGAATTGGGATGTCCAGGTCAATATGTTCACTCTGCTCACCCCACTGCCATGTGTTCATGTTTATGTTTGTTTGAATTGTACTTACAGTCTGCTGCTATGTGAGATTCTTCCTGCTTAGTTCTGTAATCTGCATGTTCATTGAAGGTTATTTATTTATTTATTTATTAGGATTTATTTACTGCCTTTTTGAAGGAATTCAGTCAAGGCAGTATACAGCAAGAATAAGTCAAACATAAGCAATAGACAATTGCAATAGTAAAAATATTCAAACAACAATACAAAGTATGGCACAGTATGCTACATTACAATGTCAACAAAATACACGGTAAAACAGGTTAGCTCCCTGCATGTGAATGTTCATTTTTCTCAATGGTCTTTCACATGCAGGGAGGATGGAGATGGGTGAATAGTGGAAGGAGGAGGAGGGCTAGTCTTATACAGGAAGGAGAGTGAATGGTGGAGTGCCACAGGGATCTGTACTGGGACAGGTGCTATTTAACATATTTATAAATGATCTGGAAATCAGAAGTGAGGTGATTACATTTTCAGATAGCATAAAGGTATGGAGGGGTAGCCTAGTGGTTAGTGAAGTGAACTTTGATCCTGGGGAACTGTGTTCAATTCCTACTGTAGCTTCTTGTGACTCAGCAAGTCACAACCTCCATTGCCCCAGGTATAAAATAAGTGCCTGTGTATGATATGAAAAACACTTTGAATATAACCATAGAAAGGCAGTATATCAAGTCCCTTTCCCTTTTTCTTTCCAAAGTTGTCAAAACACATGCAGATTGTGAAAAATTGCAGGAAACTAGAAGACTGGGCATCCAAATGGCAGATAAATTTTAATGTAGACAAAAGCAAAGTGATGCACATTGGGAAAAATAATCCGAATCACAGTTACCTGATGCTGGGGTCCACCTTAGGAGTAAGCACCCAAGAAAAAGATCTAGATGTCATTCTCCCCAGTGTGTGGTGGTTGCCAAAAAAGCAAACAGGATGCTAGGAATTATTAGGAAAGGGATGCAAAATAACACCAAGAATATTATAATGTCTCTGTATTGTTCCATGGTGTGACCTCACCTTGAATATTGCGTTCATTTCTAGTCACCGTATCTCAAAAAAGATATAGCAGAATTAGAAAGGTTTCAGTGAAGAGTGACCAAAATGATAAAGGGGATGGAGCTCCTCCTATAGGAGGAAAGGCTAAAGAGGTTAGAGCTCTTCAGCTTGGAAAAGAGAATGCTGAAGGGGGGGGGGGAGTTTTGATTGAGGTCTATAAAATTCTGAGTGGTGTAGAACTGGTAGAAGTGAATCCATTTTTCACTCTTTCAAAAAGTACAAAGACCAGGGGACACTCAATGAAATTACATGCAAATATTTTTAAAACAAATAGGAGGAAATATTTTTTCACTCAAAGAATTAAGCTCTGTAACTCTTTGCCGGAGGTTGTGGTAACAGCATTAGCATATCTGGTTTAAAAAAGGTTTGCCGATACAATTATTACAAAAAGAGAGATATATCCTACTATAGGAGTACGTCAAACGATATATTTAAATAAACCATGTACTCCACTCTTAATTTCTAATTACATTCTTTATTGTTCTATCTTTAAATCATCACAACTATATGTGGCTACCGTACAACTCCCTTACACACACCATTCACTCCGACACCCACTTGATAAAAGTATAATCATATAAAGTACCCTTATTTCATAGTGCACATCATATGAAATGTTTACATTGATGTTAATACTTCAACCTATACAGCAAGATATTTCTCACGTGTGTTTTAGTCCATCATTGCTTTTAATGTTCAACTTCATCCACCATTCTTAATCCACGCTGATTGAGTGATCACAACCCCAATCATCTGATTCCGATTAACGTCACTGGAAAGACGCTACAGCTCTGTACTTATAGCAAAATGATGAATCACACCAGTATTGTATATCCAATAGCGTCACTGCTTTAGCTGTACAGTGGGTCCGTTGTGCAGCATGGGAAAGGCTTGCATAGGTGGTCACAACCAAATGGTCACATTAGTGCCCTAACTTTAATTCCACCTGCACTCCTTCAGTTCCCCTATGCGAGACTGCATTTCATGAATATCTTCATCAGGAGGAATTATTATTTAAAGATAGAACAATAAAGAATATAATTAGAAATTAAGAGTGGAGTACATGGTTTATTTAAAAAAGGTTTGGACAAGTTCCTGGAGGAAAAGTCCATAGTCTGTTATCGAGACAGACATGAGTGATGCCACTGTTTGCCCTGGGATTGGTAGTATGGAATGTTGCTACTAACTGGGTTTCTGCCACGTACTTGTGATATGTATTGGCCACTGTTGGAAGCAGGATACTGGGCTGTATGACTCATTGGTCTGTCCTAGTATGGTTATTCTTATACTACTACTACTTATCATTTCTCTTAGCGCTACTGGACGTACACAGTGCTTTACACTTGAACATGGAGATATAGTCCCTGCTCGACAGAGCTTACAATCTAATTAGGACAGACAGACAGGACAGGTAAGGGATAAGGGTTAGGACAGACAGGACATATAAGGGATAAGAGACAGTTGAAGTGAAGATAAAGTGAGGGTTCTGAACGGGCAAGTGGGGGTTAGGAGGTAAAAGCAGCATCAAAAAGATGGGTTTTTAGCTTAGATTTGAAGATGGCCAGAGATGAGGCTTGACGTACCGGCTCAGGAAGTCTATTCCAGGCATATTGTGCGGCAAGATAAAAGGAACGGAGTCTGGTGTTAAAGGTGGAGGAGAAAGGTGCAGATAAGAGAGATTTTCCCAGCGAGCGGAGTTCCCGGGGAGGGGTGTAGAGAGAGATGAGTGTGGAGAGGTACTGAGGAGCTGCAGAGTGAATGCATTTACAAGTCAGTAAGAAGAGTTTGAACTGTATGCGGAAACGGATAGGGAGCCAATGAAGTGACTTGAGGAGAGGGGTAATATGAGCATAATGACATTGGCGGAATATTAGGCATGCAGCTGAATTTTGAACAGATTGAAGAGGAGAGAGATGGCTATGTGGGAGACCTGTGAGAAGCATGTTGCAGTAGTCTAAGCAAGAGGTGATAAGAGTGTGGATGAGGGTTCTGGTTGCGTATTCAGAAAGGAAAGGGCGAATTTAGTGATGTTATAGAGGAAGAAACGACAGGTTTTAGCAGTCTATTGAATATGTGAAGAGAAGGAGAGGGAGGAGTCGAAGATGACCCCAAGGTTGCGTGCTGATGAGACAGGAAGGATGAGCGTGTTATTCACAGAAATAGAGAATGGGGGAGGAGAGGAGAGGTTGGTTTAGGTGGAAAGATAAGGAGCTCAGTCTTGGTCATGTTTAGCTTCAGATGGCGGTGAGACATCCAGGCAGCAATGTCGGACAGGCAGGCTGAAACTTCGGCCTGGATGCCTGCTGAGATTTCTGATGCGGAGAGGTAGAGCTTATGTTTTTAATTTCAAGAATCTAAATATCTGTATTCTGATAGGTGAGAGTCCCATGTTGTATTCTATCCAATCACAGAAGTACTGGCAGAGACTCATTTCATCTGGCTTCAGTGACATCACTGTGCCCTTAATAGATTACCTTTCCTATTGGTTTGCCTCAGTTTCCTGTCACAAATACTCTTTGCACATTGGTCCTGGCCTGTGTCTTTTGTTTCTGTTGATGCCTTCCTGTTCTTGCCTCGTGTGTATGTTGTGAGGAAATAAAAAAAAAGGTTCCCAGTCAGCCCTGCAGTGAGCTTGTTTTTATCCATCTTTTCTCCTGGAGACAGTATTGTTTCTCACCAGATACACAGACATTCTTCATTGATACAGACTTGCCTCCCACATTTTTTTTTACCATTGTTCAGCAACTGAGCTCAGTTCCTCTGATCTGAAGAGTAGAGCAAACACCATCCCCACCCTGTCCCTGAAACAGCACAAAATCTCATTCATCCAAATCGCAGTGTTTGTCCCCTTGTCCTTCTCTACTGAACACTTCCAGGAAACATGGTATCACTTAGGCAGAAACCTCTATTGCATGCCATTTCTAACTTGCATGTCCTCTATTCCTCTGCCATTAGGAGTAGCATAATGGTTAGTGCAGCAGCCTGAAAATCTGGGGAATTGGGTTTGATTCCCACTCCGTTCCTTGTGACTGGGAAGTCACTTAAACCTCCATTTCCCCAGGTACAAAATAAGTACCTTTATGTAATATGTAAACCACTTTGATTGTGAAAGGTAGTATATCAAATCTCCTCCCCTATCACTTTACTTCCTTGAGAATATGCACATATAAGTGATATAGCAGACAGTTAAATTGGTCGTCATCATTCTCCAGAAAGATACTTTAACCTTAGAACCAACTATTCTTTAAGATAGATAATAAACAGTCACTTACAGAACTGAAGAATACTGCACCACGAGTTTGCAGGGATTGAGTTAGGATGGAAATGGGGTGGGGATGGGGACAAACATTGTCTCTGTGTCATTCTCTAGTGTTCAGGTAAGAGCATTCAGCACTCTCTTGTAGACCTCACAGTTTTCACTGTTGATGTTTTCTCATTCTTTGTCTGTAGAGTCAGTTTGTTTTACTGCTTTCCTATGATTTGTTTAGACAATGCTGTCCATGAATTTTTAGCTGTGAAGCCCCAAGATGTTCACAGTTTCCAATGGATTTTACTAAATGATCTGCTCATTATGGAGCCAAGTGAAATAACGTTTTAAATTTTTAATTTTTTGGGTGGTGTTAAACATTATTGAGGTAAGTATAGTTGCCTCTTAATAACTGTTGGAGACCTCAAGTCAAAATGTGCAGGTAGCCAACACATACTTGCCTTGAAACAACTGTTTATAAACTGCCATGTTGTTTCTTCAAAGGGCAATATATCAAGAACTGTAATAAACAAATAGGAAAATTTTATAAAATATACATGCATTGCCATTGTAAAATAGGAAATACTTATATAGATTTTGGACCACACAAACTGCACCCAAACACACTCCTTTGAAATCTATGCACCCTGCAGTGTCTACACATGTAAATAGCAGTGTATAAATGCAAAGCTGTTCCCAAGTGACCTTCTTTGCCTAATAAATCTAGCATCTGATTTTTCTTAACAATTTTGTCATTGAATTCTGGCAAACATTGGTCCATGTATCTGGAATGATCACGGACAGAAATAAGAGTACTTATGTCTTAGAGAATTTGAAACACAGCACACTATGAAAAATGAAAGATGCACAGGGATATCATAAAGATCAAGGGAATGATTTTAAAACATCAGCTCTCTGCATATATAATCATGGGTTTCCCTATAATGTGCCTCAAACAGTGCCGCTTTTGAAGCCTTCAATTACCACTTAAAAGCAAAATTACAAATTGGATTAATCATCTGTATCCATTTCAGACATGGTATTTCCCTTTTTTTTGTCAGCATCCTTTCATATCTGGGAGGATTATTCCTAAATGCTTAGACACAGCTCTGAACCATCCTTTCATAACCTGCTGGTCTGTGGTGAGTCTTTTAGCTGCAAGTCTCATCCTTGCTATAAGAACATTACCCTCCACCCAAATCAATGCACACACTCTGTGATGTGCCCTCTTTTCCCGTAGCATAGGCTTCCATCTGTCTACTGTTCAAATGCCAAGTTCCAGCTATTTGGTGTGCCATGTGTGGCCTCAGTAACAAACGATTCATTCATGTAAGCATAAAAAGACAATACTGTATATTTTCTCGACTGCAAGAGCTAGAAATGTCATCAGAATTAAAGAGCTTGATGGCTTTTTTTTTCTTTTTCTATTTTTGACCAGCCTGTTTCCAGCCTTAGACCATATCCCACTCACGTTACTATATAATAACTTGAAGCAGTAACTTTCCCACATTCCAAGGACTATTTCTAAATAAGAGCAGAGAATAGTCCCCTAGTGAAAAGAGCACAAGACTAGGTACAGTAGCAAGAAGGAAGGGGCCGTTTCTCTAAGAATGCTTGTCGAGGTACATTCAGGTACAGTAGGCCCATAGGGCTTACAATCTAGGGTTAGATTTACTGTACTATTGCATTAATGTGGGCTAACATGCATTAGCATATGTTATTTACCCTACTACAGCTCTTTATGTAGTGGGACATATTACTACTGCATTTACTAATAATGCAGTGGTTCCCAAACCTGGTCCTGGAGGCACTCAGCCAGTCAGGTTTTCAGGATACACACAATGAATATTCATGAAATAGATTTGCCTGCAGTGGAGGCAGTGCATGCAAATCTCTCTCATGAATATTCATTGTGGGTATCCTGAAAACCTAACTGGCTAGGGTGCCTCCAGGACCAGGTTTGAGTACTACTGTAATAATGCATATTAATGCAATAGAATACTTTAGCAAATTTAGCTGTAAGTATGTAACTAAGGCAATGGAGGATGAAAAGACTTGGCCAAGGTCAAAGGGAGCATCAGTGGGAGAAGCAGGATTTAAGTCCTGGCTTTTTTAGTTCTTAGCCTGATACTGTATTCTATGCTCAGCAATCTTTTTGTGGCCATGACCCCATGATCACGGCCAAATAAAATTGTGTAACCCACAGGAGGTGCAGAATAATGAAGCAGTTATGGAGAGCCCACCCAGGCTGTGACCCCAATGTAGGTTTTGTGACTCCATTTGGGGTCCCCACACACAGTTTGGGAGTTCTGCTATCCCTAAGACTATTCCCTGTTTACCTTGGCATCTCTAGGCAACTGTCTGCAGTAATATACCTCCGTAGCTTTTGTCAAATTTGACAGGTGCCATGCCTACTTCTGGGTTTCAGCCAATCAGAAGCGAGGATGCACCAAAGCAATGCCCACTCCCTGCCCCTTTTGATGATATTGCCCAAGCCACACCTTACCCCCAGGAATGACATCACTGGATATATCTTGACCCCAGCCAAGCCCCACCCTTTTTGCATAGACACTTCCCTTCCCTGCCTTATTTGCATAGCACTGCCCCAAGATCTGCCCACTTTTTGCATAGTCCTGTCCCAAACCCCACCCCTTTTGGTGATATCACAGGAAGTGCCATCATAAACACACCCCTTTTCAAGATGGCAGACACCACCATATGCATCACGTCACTTCCGGTTTCCACTACCAGCCGCCATCTTGGATGGGGTCATGTGATAGGAAATGACATCAAAAAACCATGACACTGCCACCTACCGCCTTGGCGGAATTTAGTTGCGCATGTGCTTCTTAACCTTTTTTCCTCACAGGAAAGAAAATAAACATTTTTGTTTTCTTTTTCTTATAATTTTTTTATTTCAAAAGGATGCCTTGCTTGTGCTTACTTTTAAAACTGTTTTTACTGAATGATGCCGTTTTACTTTTTAAAACAAAAAGAATAGACTGACTGTCCTCCTCCTCTTTGCTTTTAGCTTACATAAGAATGCAAGAGCTGGCCCCCCTCCTGTTTTCAAGAGAGATCATGCCCTAAAAGAATGAAGTAAGACAAAAAAAATGCCAGGGGGTCTGCTTTTGTAAGAACCAAATTGGTTTTCTCTGCAGACCCTTCAAAAGGTAGAATGCCACTGCTTTTTGCCTCCTCCCTCCCTCCTAGCAAGCAACAAAACTCACGGGGAGAATCACAGCTCTGGCTTAAGATGGATGAACTTAAAAAGTTACAGACAAAGCAACTTTTTTTTTCTTTTCAATGCTTTTATTTTAAATGAAAAAAGTGGAATGGCAGAATAAATGTTTTTCTATAGGTATTGGCCCCCTTTGTCTGCAAGGAAAAAAAATCTGGTGTTTGCTTTTTTTCACACTGTCTGTGTGTGAGATCAGTCTATAGCATAATCTCAGCCCTGCCCCAAGCTAAACACAGGAAAGCCCTGCTGTGTTTCAAAAAGGACAGCCCCCCCTACTTCTCTCTAGCCACCTACCCACAAGCCGCCTTCTCTCTACCCATCCACACACATATACACACACACCCCTCCTTCTCTCTAGCTATCCACCCAAAGCGCCCCCCTCCCAAAAAGAAAACAGGCATTGGTTTTCTTTCAAAAAGGAGACAATCTGAATGCTTTATTTTGCTTTTAGCAGTGTGTTCACCTGAGAAACATTCAAGTTACAGATAAGCAAACCTCTCACTCTTTGCATCTTCCTCCCAGACCCCCATCTTTTTCTCATTTATCATGTACAGTCAATATGTTTTTATATATATGACACGTGGCAAAGCTAGGCATGTCTGGGCAAGTAAAAATATAATCAATAGCTATAAGGCAAAGTGTTAAAATTTTGAATCAAGACCCATCTAAAGCAGCTAGTTCTGGATTACGATCTGAGGGTGTCACTGAATGAACAAACTAAGATATCCATTCAGCAAAAAGCGATAGTCAGAAACAAGGTTCCTTGGCAGGTTAAATCTCATGTACTTAAAAAAATTCAAAGGGTCATGATAATGTGTCAGGAATGTCCAAAATCTTTGATATAGTTTTCCAAATTTGAGTCCAATATTCTTCTAATAGTGGGCAATGATATATAAGGTGATCCAGTGTACCTATGTTGGTGTTACAAGACCAGCAGGAATTTGATGAGCTTTTGGATATTTTAGATAGTTTGTTCAGCGTCCATAAAGCTCTATGTAACACAAAGAAAGAGGACTGTGTATATGCTGCTGATTTAGAGGACCAAACCTTTTTCCATTGATCCGATGTTAATGAAGTATTAAGTTCTTTATTCCATATGCGGGCAAGCTTTGTTAGGGACGTGGAGAGGGACGAATCAGATGCAGCTGTTGCAAACGCATCAGATGAACAGGCTATTGACATCCCAGCCGGTGTTACTGAAGACGTGTTTCATCACTATGTAGCTGTTGATTTCGATCTACAAACAGCTGACGACAGCACTGATGTCGAGATATGCGCCTACACACAGGCAACGGCTGATGATGAAACAGATGATGAAATGAGCAGCGAGGCACATGCTGACGAAATTCAACAACCTCCTCCTGTCACTTTTGCAAGAGCGCTGGAGAGTCTCAACACCATGCGGGCCTATCTAGAGGCCACTGGATGTCAGTGCTATGACAGCTTTTACTGTCTGAAAACCAAAGCGTGGCTAGTTTATAAAAAACTCTATACCAGTCCCCTGTAAATTCAAACAGATATCTAATTCGAGATTGGGTCCGGTAATTAGTACTATTAAAGCAAAGATCTTCACACTATTTTGAAATGTTCTGCTATTTAGACAGATAAAGAAGCAGTGTCTTAACTTTACTCATATATTCAGTTTTTTCAAAATTTTTTCTAAGGCAACCTCAGCGATGCTCATTACCAAAAATTTTTGATATGGCAATGTAACTAGCGTCCACTTCTTAATTGGTTAAGCCAATATATTTGTTTTTCTAAACTTCAAAACTCTTTTGCTATTTTATCAGTTTAATTACTTATCTTATATGATCAGACCAAAGGGTTCAATTGCCCGACATGCATGTTTCGCCCTCCATCGAGCTGTGTCAAGGGCTATCCCCTAAAAAATAGAAAACCCCAGTGTATTAGTAAATTTTCCTAGCAAATAGAAAACCTTCCTTCATAAGTTTTCAGTAATCTAGGTTATTTCACGCCGTATTTATCAAAAGCTCTTACCTACAGTCTCTCCCAGCGTCAGCTCTACTTAGTTATAGCGGGTTTACCCCTTCTCAAGATGGCGCCGGCGTTCTCATCTCTTACTTAAATATTCAAATTACCTCTGTCCTCATGGGTCCTCCCCCGGGCTCTATTGGACATCTAAAGTAAAGGATACACTGATCTACCCAATCAGTGACATCCATTCCAGCTCAGCATTTAAGCCAGCTGGTGATACCGTGTTTAAAGAAAAAATATAGAATTGTTCACGATAGTTTAACAGTTTTTTGACCGAGCCTCCCTCCTCCCCTGGGCCTACACATTCCAGGATTCTCCATCGTATTTCATCTACTGTATGATTTTTATCTAGCCAATGGGCTACTAAAGGAGCCTGCATATTCTGAGTAGTGATTCTGGATTTATGCTCCGTTAGACGGATCTTAATTGGTCTAGCACTTCGTCCTATATTAATCAATCCACAGGGGCATATAATACTGTATACCACGTTACTCGAATCACATGTAGCTCTTTCCCTTAGACCAATAATGCTGTCTTTACCAGGGGCACACCAGGTAGGGCCCATCATTCCTGTTTTACACCACTGACAATGGCCACATTCTACTTGTTCACTTCTTATTTCAGACCTACTGAAGTGGAGGAATTTTTTCTTTGTCAGCACCTCTCCCATTGTTTTTCCCCTGGTATATGTAATTCGAGGGGGTTCTGAAAAGCATGGAAATAATTGCAGAATATGCCAGTGAGTTTTAATACTTTGTATCAACTTCTGACTCATTGCAGTAAACGGAAGAACACAAGTTAATCTTTCTTCCCGAATTTCAGCATCAGGCGTATTCTCTTTCAATAGAAGGGGTCGTTGAGCAAAACGAGCACGTAGATAAGCTTTTTTAATCGATGATCTAGGATATCCCCGTGCCTGAAATCTTGAGAAGGGGTAAACCCGCTATAACTAAGTAGAGCTGACTCTGGGAGAGACTGTAGGTAAGAGCTTTTGATAAATACGGCGTGAAATAACCTAGATTACTGAAAACTTATGAAGGAAGGTTTTCTATTTGCTAGGAAAATTTACTAATACACTGGGGTTTTCTATTTTTTAGGGGATAGCCCTTGACACAGCTCGATGGAGGGCGAAACATGCATGTCGGGCAATTGAACCCTTTGGTCTGATCATATAAGATAAGTAATTAAACTGATAAAATAGCAAAAGAGTTTTGAAGTTTAGAAAAACAAATAAATTGGCTTAACCAATGAAGAAGTGGACGCTAGTTACATTGCCATATCAAAAATTTTTGGTAATGAGCGTCGCTGAGGTTGCCTTAGAAAAAATTTTGAAAAAACTGAATATATGAGTAAAGTTAAGACACTGCTTCTTTATCTGTCTAAATAGCAGAACATTTCAAAATAGTGTGAAGATCCAATCTCGAATTAGATAGCTTTTACTGTCTGGCAGACATAGTCTATGGAACTCACAGACACAAGAGTGTACAGAGGACTAAGACTGATTACTTCAAGTAAGCCTAACGTCAGTTAACGGAGACTGTATACTATACGTTGTAACCAAGTACCTCTAGGTGCAGCCAAGGATAGAACAATCTCCTCCAGCCACAGGCTCCTGGTACAGTCAAGAAATAAATGTCCACCCGCAACTTCAATCTTAAAGACTTTATTCCATGTAGGTTTCTAGTAGACCTGATACACAGTTCCAACAGCAGCATTCACCTTCAATCTTAAGCACATATAAGCCACCTAAAAGTGTGTGGCAAATAGTCCCCTTTAAGCAGTAGGCTATCAGCATATATCAGGATTCAATACAGGCTCACAGTCAGCTCTAGTCTGGGCTCTTTATCCAGTGCACAATAAGCAGTAGTTCAATTCCAAATAGAAGCAGTTCATTCAATTCATCATCACAGTTAAATCACAAAGCTGCAGTTTCTACCTTCTACTCTCTTTACCTTCAGGAGAGTTCAATACTTTAGGGACTCCTCATACCCAAGGGATTTCACCCTGCATCAGCTTCACTGGTAAATTCAATACTTTAAAGACGTCCCTTACCCAAGGATTTTCAGCCTGCAAATACTTTTGGGACTTCCTCACACCCAAGGGATTTCAGCCTGCTTCAGTACTTTAGGGACCTCTCTTACCTCAAGGGTTTTCAGCCTGCAACTGCTTCACTCCTCCCTGGGACTCCTTCCCACCTGCCTAATCAATCCCTGGCTTCCGCTACCACAACCAATCATTCTCCTTCCATTAGCTTCCCCCACACCTATACCAGCTGAGTTAAGCATTAGACTAATGATGAGCTCCTGCACATAGGGTTTCCTATCTCTCTTTCCCCCTAGTGGCAGCCAATCTACACATCCTGCCAGCTTACACCCATGTCTTCCCCTATTGCAGCTATGAGTCCAGTCTGGGTTTTTCATCTCACCCCCTGGCTCCTTGCCTGCAATGCCTTCTGGGACTTGTATTTCAGACTGAAACTGCCTTAACCCAACTATCCTGGATGTGTCTCTATCACAACGTATAATAAACAGTACTGTACATCAGGGGTGTAGCTGCTATGATTTCGCCCTAGACCCCCCCCCCTGCCGATGACCCTCTCAACCCCCCCTCCTGCCGCCAACCCGCCACCTGCTACCTTTGCTGGCGGGGGACCCCAACCCCCGCCAGCCGGTCTTCTTCCTTCGTATGGTTTCTGACTCCGACATCGCGCCAGACTCACAGAAACAGAACGAAGCCCTGCAGATCGCAAGGCTTCGTTCTGTTTCTGTGAGTCTGACGTCTTGCACGTACGTCAGACTCAGTCAGAAACCAAACAAAGGAAGAAGACTTCGGCTGGCGGGGGTTGGGGTCCCCCGCCAGCAAAGGTAGGTGACGGCGGGCGGGGGGGGTCGAGAGGGTCATCGGCGGGGGGGGGTCAAAGTTGTTGGAGGTGTCGGCAATGGCGGGCGGGGCGGGTCGGTGGGGGGGGTCGGAGTCAGAAATGGCTGGCTGGCGGGCGGTGGGGCGATGGCGCCTGGGGGGACTAAAATGTGCCCCCTCACCTCAGCTCTGGACCCCCTACCGTTAAAGTCTGGCTACGCCCCTGCTGTACATATGTTTATCAGATGTCACGCTCCAGTTAACTGCATGTATTTCTTTGGTCCCAGACCCTTGCACTTAAGCGGATTGCACTGTATTATGTAATGGAAGTATCATATTTTTTGAACTAAGTACATTAACAGATAACATAACAGTGTGTGAACAACAAACATGATATGTTCCAACCATGAGATATGGATACCCGGATGACCAGCATCCCCTCACTGACTCCAAGGTGTTAAGGAAACCATATATGGTATTAGGAATATCAATAGTAATGAAAGAGGTAGGTAGACAATCATATGACTACTATAATTCGTACAAAAATATCAAGAAAACTTTAGATCTGAATGAAACTAGCCCTGTAGAAAAGAAAAGCAAAAAATACAGTGGTTAGTGAACCTCACAGGTAAATTACATGATAGTCCATATAACGACTAAACTATTATAAAAATGTAAGCTCAACTTGCATCAATTTTGCTTGAAGCTACTTCTTCCAGGTAAGAGGCCAAGGTGTCAGGAGAAGTGAAATCTTTGGTAACGTTATGTTACTCGCATTAATCTCTTTCAATTTAGGACGGTAAGCCAGAAGTTGTTTCCATGCTTGAACCGTTGCCTTGCAAAGGTCCGGCAAGAATCGAAGGTCTTGGCCTTCATATTTTACTGGGGCACGAATATGAGCCCGCTGGAAAATCTCAGTGACGTGAGGGTATCGTAGTACTCGTATGATGATAGGTTGCGGGTATTTGTCTTTAGGGCCATGCTGAGATGGTACTCTGTGCGTTCATTCCAGGTCGAAATCCTTGGCAAATTGAAGGCCCAGAATGTTTGGTATGAATTTCTCTAGAAATTGCACGGTGTCAGTGCCTTCCAGATTTTCTGACAGGCCTAGTAAGCGGATGTTATTGCATCTGTATCTGTTGTTACTGTCCTCCATTTCCCTCTCAAGCAGTGTAATCTTCTTAACTTGCTTTTGTATCGTTTTGATGTTAGCTTCCAATACGTTGAGCTTCTTCTTCAGTGTAAGCACTTTGGAGTTTAACATAGATAAATCCGATCTGATGAGTGAGAGGTTCTCCTTTATGTCGCTTAGACCTTCCTTAGTGTCTGTGATTAATTCTTTAAGTACTTGTATTTGTTCCAAGATGGCCGCCATGCCGGCATCGTCAGATTTTCCAACCTGCCCTTTCTGTGGCGAAACGGGTTCAACCCGATGACGTTTACTATTTTTACCAGAAGCCATGAATTATAGGGCTAATAATGCAGTATATAGATTGTAATTAGTTACATGTAGGTATTTGATATTCCGATTGATTGTAGGAGTCTTAGACAGCTCAGTGATTATGCTGCCATTTTATTCGGTGCTCCACAGCGCCCCCGGCACAACATATTTTTAAACATGTTTTTTGAGGGTAGGAGGGGGTTAGTGGCCACTGGGGTAGTAACGGAAGGTCATCCCCAATTCTCTCCGGTGGTCATCTGGTCATTTCAGACATCTTTTTGTGCCTTAGTCATAATAAAAACACGTCCGGGTGAAAACATCCAAGTGTTCATCAGGGACATCCTTCTTATTTTCGATTATGGGTCAAGGACGTCCAAGTGTTAGGTATGCCCAAGTCCCGCCTTCGCTACGCCTCTGACACGCCCCCTTGAACTTTGGCCATCCTTGCGACAGAGTGCAGTTGGAGACGTCCTAAATCGGGTTTCGATTATACCAATTTGGACGTCCCTGGGAGAAGGATATCCATCTTCCGATTTATGTCGAAAGATGGACATCCTTCTCTTTCGAAAATGAGCCCACTAGTCACCCAAAGGAGGATCCCACTCACCCTCCTTCTTTACAAAAATGCCAAGTCTGTATCGTGATAAAGGCAGCACTCTTGTAAAGTGTCAAGAACCTTGTACAGCTCTAGCTGAGCATGCATCATTGTAAAAGAGGCTATGAAGATGTTAGTGTTATCCGGTGATGCACAAAGTTCCTTCGTGCGCTTTCAGGTGATGCAAGCCGCATCATTGTCTATAAGATCGCAAGACGACATGGTGTATTCGGGGGAAAAAAGGTACATATACAAGTCGTCATGTTCTCTTATGATGCTAGTGGCAGTTAGATTTCATCTTTCACCAAACTTTCCCCATAAAGAGTTTAAGAACAGTTTTGCAATTTGTCATTTTGCAGGGTTCACAGTTATCTGATTGGCATATAAAAGCACACCTTCTTTCTGGTAGAAATAATCTGTGTACCGGTTTTGTTGTTCAGAATCAATACCCCACTGAGGAATCCCTGATGCTTCCTGCTTTTGTCATAGATGCATGTTTATGTATTCTGCAAAGAGTTGTGTAGATGTCTCTGAGCAGAACCGCATCACCCAAACTTTTAGTTCCACGAGATGCCCTTTTTGGAGGCAGAACGAATACTATGAGTCTGTACTATCAGGTTAAGCAGGGTGAAAAAACACACTATTATGATTTTACCAGCCTGTACCCTTTTGTCAATAAAACTAAAGAATATCTGATCGGACACCCCAAAATCACCTATGATAATTTGTGAATACATGGATAAGTAAACATTAGAAATTAAAAATGACTAAAGTACTAATAAAACATAGCAGGCATATAGCCAAAATTAGTACTTTAGTCATTTTTAATTTCTAATGTTTATTTATCCATGTATTCACAATGTTTCCACATTCATATTTATATCTTAAAGACTAATTGTACTTTTTGTCTGACAATTTTATGGTCAATTCATTTATTCCTTTTGGTATTTATACTCACCCCCACTATGTGCACTTTCTGTTTTAAAAACACATACATTTCATCTTTCTTAGAATGTTCCTTCTTTTTTATGCACTTTTTAAGGCTTAATCCATTTATTTATGTATTCATGCATTTAACTCACCTCCACTTTAGGCACTTTAAGCTCATACATACGTCTCTTAGTGCAAGGAAAAGGAAGACCCATAGGTGCCCGGTATGGGAGGCTTGGGGAGGCTAAGAGGGGCATAATTGAACGAAAACGCCTATCTCCATGGGCGTTTATCTCCGAGAACGGGTCAGTGAAGGGGCGGACCGAACCGTATTTTCGAAAAAAATAGACACCCATGTTTTATTCAACAATGTGTGAGCTGGGCGTTTTTGTTTTTCAGCGATAATAGAAAATGAAAGCGCCCAGCTCAAAACGAATAAATCCAAGACATTTATTCGTGGGAGGGGCCAGGATTCATAGTGCACTGGTCCCCCTCACATGCCAGGACATCAACCAGGCACCCTAGGGGGCACTTTTACAAAAACAAAAAAAAAGGTCAAAGAGCTCCCAGGTGCATAGCACCCTTCCCTTGTGTGTTGAGCCCCCCAAATCCCCCTCAAAACCCACTGCCCACAAGTCTACACCATTACTATAGCCCTAAGGGGTGAAGGGGGGCACCTACATGTGGGTACAGTGGGTTTGGGGGGGTTGGACGACTAATAAGCATTAAGCAGCACAATTGTAACAGGTAGGGGGGGATGGGCCTGGGTCCACCTGCCTGAAGTCCACTGCACCCCCTAACAACTCCTCCAGTGACCTGCATACTGCTGCCAGGGAGCTGGGTATGACATTTGAGGGTGAAAATAAAAATGTGTGAAACATCATTTTTTTGTGGTGGGAGGGGGTTAGGTACCACTGGGGGAGTCAGGGGAGGTCATCCCCGATTCCCTCCAGTGGTCATCTGGTCATTTAGGGCACTTTTTGGGGCCTTATTCGTGAAAAAACAGGGTCCAGGAAAAGTGTCCTAAATTCTAGCTAAAAACGCATACTTTCTTCCCATTATCGCTGAAATGCGCCCATCTTTGTTCGGCAGATAACCACGCCCCAGTTCCGCCTTCGCCACACCTCTGACACGCCCCCATAAACTTTGTCCGCATCCGCGACGGAGTGCAGTTGAAAACGCCCAAAAATCGGCTTTCGATTATACCGCTTTATTCGTTTTTGTGAGATAAACGTCCATCTCCCGATTTAGGTCGGAACTTGGGCGTTTTTCTCGTTCGATTATAAGCTGGTAAGCCTCCCCAGCTCAGGTCCGCTCACTTGCAAAATCTTTTACCTGAAGTTGTGATTTTCCTCTCTCCCCTGCCCAAGTTGTCCTGGCGACGCAGCAATGCTCACTGAGGCAGGCATGCTCTGCTGAAGTTGTTTAAAAGAATACAACCAGTGCTATATATGTCTTTGGTGTGGGAAGAACTTCTCATTCGGAGTGAGCTTGAAGTGAACAACATTCAAATTAAAGAGAACAGGTTTGGAGGGAGGTGTGCAAGTGAGACTGGGGAGAAATAAAAAATAAATAGTGTAATTGTTAAAATCTTTAAATGGTTCAAAGTTTTTGTTTTTTTTCTGAGCATGTACACAGAGAGGAGGGCATGACTGCATTGATGTGTGCATAATTATCAGGTAACCTGGAATAGCTACAGCTAAAAGCCATTTCATTGGCTGATGGTTCCAACAGTACGTTCAAAGAGGAAGTTTAGCTGACGTATAGTGTTGACAGAGCTGGTAAGTGAAAATCTGATTGCTTTTTTTGGATAGGAAGAGTTTGTGGTATGTGAAAATACATTTTGCTTTAATGAAATTGCTAAACTTTAGAGTCAGATACTTATCAATGAGAGATACCTACTGTACAGTGATTTTTTTGTGCCGTCACTGAGTAGGGAAGGCTCAAGGCTGGTTAAGAGTGGCTGTCTGAGGTGTTCCCACTTCCTTCCCAGACCCAGACCATAATAATTCAAGGAAATTGTGGCACGCAGCGCACATTGGATTTCAGGAGAGGTAGGTGCTCACTCTGAAGGGTTTAAGTCAAAATTAAAAAAATTAATATTTTGTTTCATGCAGATCTCTTTTGTTTAAACATAACTAAATGGGCTATAAGCCCCTAATGCTTTTGGTTTTCCTATATTTTGTTTGTGATGACTTATACTGTGCCAAAATTGAAATTTGAAAACTCTTATCTCTATCTGGTCATTAATAAAAGGAGCTCATTGTGAACACTATCCACCCTAAAAGGGTGTTTTGTGGCTCTACATGAGAATTGTGATATTATGATCCCTTGTTTCATATTGTTGATGGTCTGCATTTTCCGTATGGGTGGTATATTGGTGTATTTGTTGGATTATTTGTAGTAAATAATTAGCAGATTTTAGTACACACAGCTTCAGCTTTAGAAATGTTAATTTCTTTCTTCATCTCTCTCTCATTCACCCCTGAATAATTCACTGCTGAGTCACTTTAAAGTTGAAGTAACAAAACATCTGTTTACTCACAGTTTGTAGTTAGATTATAATCAGACAGGCTTATATATACATATTACTATACATTTGTATTATCAGCTCCTTCCATGTGCTTAGATGGTAATGGATGCTCACACCACCATAGATCCTCTCAGGTTAGGAGAGATCATGAGCTCCATGTGCTCCATGTGCTGCATGTGCTGCATCTATCCCCCACAGGAAGTTGCATAGCAGTGTGACCTCTCTAAGTAATTCACATCAGAGATCACAGAGTAATCACAGAGAAATAATAGGTGACAGGCAATGCATGTAAAATACAATTACATTCCAACAAACCCCTTCTCATGCATAACTGTCATGCAATTATTTATTCATACAAAGTCCAAGCTTTATACGCAGATTCACAAAATGTTCTCTGGGTAACGGTTTGGTCATGATGTCAGCTGTCATCTCACTGGTGTGACAATAGTGTAGACTGATGACCCCTTCTTTCGCCAACTCTCGCACGTTGTGGTATTTCGTTGCGATGTGCTTGGTGCGTGACTGAACCTTGTCATTCTGTGACAGTCGGATGCAGCTCTGATTATCTTCCATTATCTGGATTGGTCTCTGTTCAGCTATTCCAAAATCCAGCAAAAGTTTTTCAATCCACATCAGTTCTCTGCACGCTTCCGATGCTGCCACATATTCAGCTTCTGTAGAAGACAGACTCACAATACTTTGTTTATGACTGGCCCATGAAATTTGTACATTTCCATACATAAACACATATCCACTTGTGGATTTATAATCAGAATGATCCCCTGCCCAATCTGAATCACAGTAACATATTAGTTTTGGATTACTATTGGCTGAAATCTTTAATTTACAATCAATGGTACCCTTTAAATACCTTACCATCCTTTTAACTGCAGTCCAATCTGATTTGGTAGGTGAGCTGACCCTTCTGCTCAAAATTCCTACTGCATTTGCTATATCAGCCCTGTATGTGGTAGCTAGATATAAAAGCTTACCTATGGCTGATCTATATTGGATGTTATCTGGTAAAGGTTCTCTTACTGTTTCATCCTTCAGAAAATCAGTGATCATGGGAGTGCTTACAACTTGGGCATCTTGCATACCTAAACTTTCAATAAGCTCATTTATTTTCTGCTTCTGGCTTAGAAGATAAGAACCATCATTTTGTTTCTCAATTTCTATACCAAGATAGTATGACACATTACCCAGTTCTTTTATCTCAACATTGAGGTTTAAACACTTTACAATGTCCTTGTACTCTTGCTCACTTTTGCTTGCAATGAGCAGATCATCAACAAAAGCTAAAATGTATGCATATTGTCCATTTGTGCACCTAGTGTACAAGCATTTATCTGCTTCACCTTGCTTAAATCCTAAATTTGTCAATATTTCATGCAATTTTTCATTCCAACATTTTGCACTTTGCTTTAATCCATAAAGACCTTTGTTTAATTTACACACTAGCTGTCTTTGTTTTGTATTTATGAAACCTGTTGGCTGTTCCATGTACAAGTCTTCAGTTATATCTCCGTGAAGAAACGCTGTTTTCACATCAATGTGTTTGACTTGCATGCCTTTTGAGACTGCAATGCTCAGAAGTGTTCTTATTGTCGTGTGTTTCACTACAGGTGCAAACACTTCATCAAAATCTTCTCCATATTTTTGAAGATATCCCTTTGCCACTAATCTGGCTTTATACCTTTCCACTTTTCCTTGTGCATTCCTTTTTAACTTGAATACCCATTTGCATCCTATAGCTTTCTTGCCAGGAGGTAATTTTGTAAGAATCCAAGTATTATTTTTATCCAATGCATCAATTTCTTCTTGTGCAGCTTTATGCCATTCAGCAGCTTCTTCTGCTGGCATTTTCTCAATCTCATCCCATGTTAAGGGCTCTTGAGCTTCTGCTGACTTTGTTAGGTAAGACAGTCTTGGGGGTGGAACACCTTTGTTTTCCCTGGATGAGCGTCTGACAACAGGTTGGTCTGACCTTTCCGCATCCTCTAAATCTGAGAGTCCTTCTCCAATTGATTCCCCTTCTCCAACTGTACTGTCTTCTTCAATGATCCTTTCTGTGTCTGCTTCCTCTGCCTGTTCCTCGTTAGATACAGGTGAGTTGTGTTTTAATTTCCCCCTCTTGGACCTCTTTCTGACTCCAGATCACACGGGGGACTAAAGATACCTATTTTACCTAACAGATTCTGTATGGTTTCTCCAACCTCCATTGTCACCCAATCACAAGGAGGTCTGCTCTGGGTTTGCATTAGGGGCTGTAATCGAATTCTAATTCCCATAACTACTGCTTTCTGTCTTCCTGGATCTAGGTATACTCTGGGCCATTTATGTTCCCTGATAATGCTTATTAAAATTCTGTCTAAGTTTCTCCAGAAACTTAGTGTATGTGATCTGCCTTGTAAGCTAAATGTAAGGTAAAGAGAAGATAGAATAAAGACAGAGATAGGTTTAAATAGATAGATACATTTTATTTCTTACCCAAAGACAAGTCTTCAAGTTGGTACAAGTACAGGCATCAGACTTTAATCAGGTACATTCAGCAGATAGATTCTGGGTACAACCGGACAGAGCTTCGCCGTCTGAGATAAGCGTTGGGGCGGATACCAAAGCTATGGCAAATTGTCCCCTCTTTTATACACAAACTCTCCATAGAAGTCAATGGTGAGATACCTAGCTCTCAATTTCTGAGATGATACTTTCCCACACAGTCTTATCAGCATGTTTTGGGAAGCTTTGAGATAACAGTTCCACATCTGTCTGTGTCGCAATACTTTTCACGCCATCTTAAGAACCCTGTATAACCTCTGTAGCCTTCTATACAAAACTAATAGACTCCATTTTGTTCATCTGATTTAAGGTGACAGTTGTACCTGTTTGTGTCAGAACTCATGGTTCAGACCTGCTTTTTACAGATATTTGGCCTAGTCAGTACTTTAGTTATTTTAGGCTTCATAGCCTTGGCCCTCACTATTCCAGTGGTAGATCCAAAGCTAGACCATATATTAACATTCCCCTCTTCACCCTATCCCATAGGGTGACACCAGGGTTAACATACCGTGGTACCATCCATTCCAGAAGGTATTCTAAGAGGCCATCAAATTATCTGAGTCTTAAGGTCAACTGGCACAATGTGGTTCGCTTTTGGTGTGAAATTATCATCTTGGCAGTACTTCTATTATGCCAATCCTACTAAAACTTATAGTTACTACTACAATATTTTTTCTTCAACCTTTTAATATGCAGGTTCTATTATATTCTTATCTATATGATTGTAAATACATTGCTATAAATCAAAAATCTTTGGTTATATACTGATTGTATCTTAATTATTCATTTGCATACATTTGCACAATTTATCACTTATAAAGCTTTATATGGTTATATTATATCCCTATGTGCTATTATCTGATTATACAGTTGTAGACATCTCTCCAGTGTCTCTAACAATTGCATAGGGATTGGTCCTTCTCAGAGGGAGATAGTCCAATTTGTTAGCTCCTGTGGTGTTAGGAAGGAGATTCTCATACAGGGCATATTGTCCTGCTGTTGTTTTTTTCATTATTGCGGTTTCAATTAAGCGTTCTACTAAACCTCTAGCACAAGGGATTATGCAACATCCTACTAAAACAAAAATTGCTACCACTATGAGTATAGTCGTGGCTGCTGAAATGATAAATGTCTTCCATGTACCAAACGCTCTGTCCATCCAACCTGTCCAGGATGTATCGACACCAGAGTTTTCTGCCAATTCTTGTGACAGTGAGGTTAAGCCTTCCAAAGCTCTGGTAATCGATCCATCCGGAGCGGTATTGTTGGGGATAAAGGTGCAACACTGGGTACCTATCTTGTGGCACACCCCTCCATCGGCTGCTAGAAGTTGGTCAAGAACTAATCTATTTTCCAACGTCATCCGGCTAGTGGCATCTAATTGTGTTGCAATGCCTCGAACTGCATCCCTAGTGTAGTTCACAAATCTCTGCTGGTTGTAATATATATAGTTGATCCAGTCAAGATTCTTATTGATAGTCGCCCACCAAAAGAAAACTGATTCAAATCCTGCGGCTATTTGGTTTCTGGCTTTGAACTCATCGGGAACCCCTCTTGGAACTCCAATAGCATCTATATAGACCCGATCATCAAAAGATCCAGGCATTGCATTTCTCTTCACTCGTGAGGAAGAGCTGCTGTGAGGGGGAAGCAAGGATGCTATAATAATTGGAATGACCAATTTGACTAGGGCACATCTACCTGTCCAATTGTTAGGAAGTGTATGGAGGATAGTACGAGTTCCACAGTACCACCATATGTCTGCTCTAGCTTGTGAGAACCGAGTTAGGTTCATGTTATGCAGAGTCCCCTTTCCTAAGGTTGTGTTACAATTGGTTAAGTTACCTAAAAACCGTGTCTTTTTAATCCCATGGCGCTCCAGACATGTATGATATTTGGTAGCAGGATGTGGAACCCTGAATGCAGGTGGAACCCTCATCCGTGGGGGTAAGTAGGGGTGGTGCTCGTCAAGATGTTGACAAGACTGATTTATGTCGTCTTTAACCTGCAATAACTGCAACATACACCAAAATCCATCTGGATCATTGTGGAGATCTAAAGGGAAAGGAACTACTGTTGGTTCTGCTCTGGCATGGGAACAAAAATAACAATTAGAGACGTTCAAACTCTTTGTAGTATAATGTGCCCATTCAAGCCATAAGTTTGTCTCTCCAAATCCTGTTTCCAGTGCCACCAAATCTTTAGCATTATTAATTGGTACTATCTGGTAAGGAATTTTTATTTCTGGGATCTTTGTTGGGACCAAGGGATTGGTCGCTGTAGGTTGGGCTGGGGGTGGAACAATTTTGAATTTTCCAATAGGGTCTCTACCTGTGGCATCTATTCCTATGGAATAGGTTCTGTATGTAACAATCGTTACTCCTCTGAAAGTGATAGCCACTTGATTACATTTGGTCATATGGCAAAGGCCAGTGACTCGCAATTTCATGATGGAAATACTCTTTTTGAGATCTGGGCTCTCACTACCGGAGTAGGGAACCCATGAACCTGTGTACCACCATACCTGAGCCCAACTTCCGCAATTGGGGAAGGGACACAGGTATACTTCATAAGCAGACAAATATTGCTGCACAGGTTGTTCCCCACACACTGTGTAAGCACAAACATCAAGGGTGATTGTGGTTGTGTCCTTAGTAGTGGGTAATGTTATTTCATAAGTGGTTATAAATTGGGGTAGAGAATTTGCTAGGTACTGTGTTCCAGGTAGCATGGGTGTGGTGAGCACACATACCAGGAGGGCTAAGCACTTCATGTTGGTAGGTGACATCCCTAGTGTTTTAGCGAGAGATGTATGGGTATGGGGGGTAAATTCTAATAGCCCCTATTTCAGTAGGATCTGGGATTTCGAAAAGACCATATATTTCCAAGGGTTCCAGTCCAACCTCTCTGATGAACAGGATGGGAATCTCAGCAGTACCCAATACGGTGTATGTAATTACCCAAAAATCTACGACGTCACCAGTCTGTGGTCTTATTAGGAGGTCGTCTGTTTGTTCAAGGTGTAAGCCTAAGGTGCCTCCAAACAGTACCTGAGTGTGTATAACCGTACGGCTAGGACCTAATGTCCAACTGTCAAACAAAGGCTCACACAGTATGTGGTATCGGGTGAAGGGGTCCCAATTGGGATCGTCTTCTGGAGCAGGGTCCCAATAAGGATGAAGTAATTCTCTTAGATATTCTGGGGGTTCAGGGATCAAGTGTGCACTTAAATTTAAAGGCGACGGTGGGGGAGAATCTGGTGGAGAAGGCGGAGTGTCTGGTAAAATCTGGGACATATATGGATGGTCAGTTAGGCGTTGAGCTATCTATGAGGACGAGTGACTGGGACGGTGATGTTTGGCGTAACTACAGTAGTATTCGTGGGAAGAGGAGCGTCACTAACAGGAACCAAAGAATAAGGAGAAGGGGTGGGTCGTAAATCAAGCAAGGTGATATTATCCTCAAAAGTACTTGTACGATTGGGGACAATATGGACCGAGCTACTGATAGGAGTGGGAACAATTGTAGAATACAAAACAGGAGGATCAGTGAGGAAAGGAGTAGTCGCAGAGGTTTTAATGGGCTCTGGAGGATTGCCAGTTGAAAAGTCTGTTGTGGCAGATGTGTCTGCCCAGGGGGTGGGATGACTGGTGGCAATGGGGTTGACCTATATCAAAATGTATGGGGTGTACTGGTGGAGCTTTGTGTAGGTTGCTGTAGTAGGTGGTGGAGCAGGAGAGGAGGCAAGTACAGAAGTAGTTGCAAGTACTGCTGGGGTAGCTGCAAGTACAGAAGTAGTTGCAAGTACCGTAGCGTTTCCGGCAGGCAAGATAACGTTGCCAGTGGGAAAGGCGGTAAATGTGATCCAAACAGCAAAAAGGTAAATGTCAGCAGTATAGGTAAACAAGGTAGTGAGAAACAAAACCAAACCCATACACAGTAAAATCATGCACAAGAGTCCAACAGCAAACAGTCTGGTCTATGGGAAGCAGAAGAAAAGGGTGTACTGATGTAACACCGTAGCTGAAGAGTGTCAATTTTCACAGTTGTAGTACAGAGAAATAGTCTGTAAGGGAAGGAGTGAACAGCGGAAGATGCTGTGGCATTAGCTGGCCTGATTCGGAAAGTACAAATGTAGAATGTCGAGCAGCTCACAGGCGTTGCTGTGCAAAATGGTTACTGTTGAAAACACAATGGACTCCTGGTGTACTGGATTTAACTGGCCTGCTAAGTTGCGGACTTGGAGGAGATCTTCTGCCAGATTACGGATTCTGATGAGACGGATGCGAAGATCCACGTAGGGAAGTGGAAGAGCAAGAACTGTGGGAGGTGGAGGTGAGGATGGCAACTCACGTACGGGTTCGGATATGGGTGGTTGTTCAGAAGGTGAGTCTGGAGAATCTGTGAAGGTTTGGAGGACTATATCAGCCAGATCAAGGAGTTCTGATTCAGGAGATTGGATAATGTGGTTAAGTCTTTGGTCAAGTTGATCCAAAAGTGTTGGGTGCGGGGTCGGTGGTCTCGGGCTCAGTGGCGGAGGTGACCGGGTTCGTGGTGAGACTGGTCTCTCCAGTGGCTGCTGTGCTGGAAACAGTGGCGGTGGAGATGGGGTTCGTGGGAACATCAATGGAAACATCCAGGAGACCTGATGGGATATTCGGATAAGCTCGTATATCTTTCAGATGGACCCAAGATGTGTGGTCCTCCAGCTTTGCTGCTGTGGCTGACAAGGCTTCTATCTTGAAGGGCCCAACATAGATGGGATCTCGCCAGGTCTTGTGCGTATAATAACGCCGGTGCACTAGATCACCCACTTTGTAAGGGGGGGATCTAGTGGCATCACAATCCCCTCTTCTGTCCGAAATAGCCTGTGGAATTGAGGACAGAGAACTTACAATAGTCTGCAAGATATCCCAATATACAGAGTATTGATCGGGTACTTGAGTGTCTGGATTGCCGGGTAGCAGTCGCATTTGACGACCTGTACATAATTGGAACGGCGTCAGTTTAAGGGAAGAGGATGGAGTGGCACGGAGAGATAACAGTGCCAAAGGGAGGGCATCAAGCCAATTCTTTATCCCATTTGCCATAAGCTGACGCATTTTTGTTTTAAGCAATCCATTATACCGTTCAACCAAACCATTACTGGTGGGTTTGTAAACACAGACAGTTCTGTGAGTAATGCCAAGTGCAGGAAGAAGGTTTTGGAGAAGTTCATTTACAAAGTGGGTACCATTATCTGTGGTAATTTTGCCGGGAATACCAAATCGAGGAATAATTTCAGTGCACAGTAAGTGTGCCATAGTTTGGGCGGTTTCTCTAGGGCAAGGAAAAGCTTCCACCCATTTCGAGAAAGCGTCCACGCAGACAAGCAGATACCGTTTAGCACGAACGGGCGTCTGCATATCTGTGAAATCCATATACCAATGTTGGCCAGGTCCCTGGACAACAGGCAAATGACCTGAAGGAATGACAGGTCCTCGTTTAGGTGTGTACAGAAAACATTTGTAACAGTTATGCACTACGGTGTGACACATGGGCATCATTTGGGGAGCCCACAATCTGGAAGACAATTGATCATACAGTGTAGTACCGCTTAAGTGTAAGGGGTAATGGAGGGCATGCAAAAGAAGAGATAAAACATGCTGTGATACACACAATTGCCCATTAGGATGGGTCCAAATGCCATTCGGATTTAGGAAACATCCAGCCTGTTTCCACAAAGTGAGTTCTGCTTGTGAAAGGGAGGACGTGAGGGCAGTAGAGAAGTCTGAGATTAAGGATTCTGATGGCGGGGGTGTTACAGGGGGCTCGGATGCAGGAGATAGTAAGGAGGGAATGACAGGAGGGGTATTGAAAATAGGTGGGATGTCAGGAGAGGGGGACGCAGAGGTTGGTGATTCCGAAGGAGTTGAAGGGGGCGTGTCAAAGGGAGGTGGTTCGGACGCGAGTACAGGAAGTGTAACATCGGAAGTGGATACGGTCGGAAGACTGGAAAAAGAAGTGACTTCACGGGCTAGTTCATCTGCAGCATGGTTACCATTAATGGCGAAAGAGAAAACTGTCTCCTGATGTGCTTTAATCCAGGAGATACTGGTGCGAAGGCCTTTTTTATGGCGCTTTCAGACATCTGCCTTGGTATGGCATTTATATACACTGGCATGTCTATTATGGTTCTAGTTTCATATTCTGGATGATAAGGCTCATCTGGGATAATCCAGCCTTTATCAACCCTTTTGTTTTCATCAAAATATGTAACATGTCTTATGCCAACAATGCCAGTTTTCAGATTCAAAATTCTATATCCTTTGTGTCCTGGAGCATAGCCAACTAAAATGCCCCTTTCTGTTGTGGAATCCAGCTTATGCCTTCTTTGTTTTGGTATATGAGCATATGCTGTACTCCCAAATGTTCTTATGTGTGACAGGTTTGGCTTCCTACCATGCCATGTCTCATGTGGTGTGCGCTCAGCGCCTTTAGTTGGCATTCTGTTTTGTAGGTACACTGCTGTGAGAATGGCTTCCCCCCATAGTCTTTTAGGGAGATTGCTATCTGACAGCATACATCTGGTCATTTCCACAAGTGACCTAAATTTTCTCTCTGCAACAGAATTTTGCTCTGGTGTATAAGCTACTGTTGTGATATGCTGAATGCCTTCTTGTTCTAGAAATGTGCGCATGCTTTGTGAAGTGAACTCACCACCATTGTCGGTCTGAAGAACCTTTGGTTTTCTTTCAAATTTATTGCTCACCATGGCTACGTATTTCTTCAGCATGTCTGTGACTTGACTTTTCTCTTTCAGCAAATAGGCCACACAATATCTAGAGAAATCATCCAAGAATATTAGCACAAATCTGTTATTTCCCAATGATGGGATATTAAACGGTCCACATAAGTCACTGTGTATTAAGTCCAGTACTTTATTACTCCTATTTCCTGTGTATGCAGGAAATGAGGGTCTCACACCTTTTTGAGTAACACAGTCTATGCATTTCTCCATTTTACCAGCATCTGCACTTATCTGAATGCCGGTGGCCAGTTGCTTACTGTAAAGATCCTGGATCACCTTAGAATCACGATGTCCCAGGCGGCGGTGCCAGATTTCCAGACTACATTTACCATCATTCTTCCTTACTTGCGCCATATGTGAGGCTTCACCTGAAATGTTCAGCTTATAAACATCATTATGCATAAAAGCTTCAGCATACACTTCATCATTTTTAGAGATTGTGCACTTACTGTTTTCAAAATGAATCACAAATCCCTTCTTATCTAATGTAGATACACTAAGCATATTGCAAACTGCTTGGGGAATATACAAGACATCACTTACAGGAATTTCTTTAACTTCATTAGACACTTTGCATTTTAAGAATCCAATACCTTTTGCTTGGATCTTAGCAGTCCCTGCGTTTGCAGTTTTAAGAATACCTTCCTCTGGACACATTTCCTGAAAGAAATCTTTACAATTGGTTAAATGGCATGTGCTCCCCGAATCCAAAATCCAAGTACTTTCATTTGAATTATTATTTACCATAGTCAAAGATTTTTCTGCCATTAGAAAGCCCTTGTGTTTATCTTTGTCCTTCATACATTTCCTGGTTTGAAAATTCTTTAGTTCCATTGGCTTAGGTGAGCTAGAGGGAGTGTTTTGTGTTTCCTTACACCATTTAGATACATGTCCCTCCTTTCCACATGAGTAGCAAATCAGCTTGCCCTTGGGTGGAGTTTTCCCATAGCTCCGCCTTCCTCTGTTCTTTGCCAAGAAATTTGTTTCATTTCTCTCTGACTGACTTTGAGAACACATCTCCTCAGAATCATTTATTATGCATTCCTGCCTTAGTTTTGATGTTGTCTGTTCAAAAGATTGCCCTTCAATGGCCTCATTTACAGACCTAAAACATCAAACTTCTTTGATAGTGAGGTAAAAAGAAATGCTCTTTTCAATGCATCACACATGGGAATTCCTGAAAGTTCTAACTTTTGAAATGAAGACATAAGATGCATAATGTGATCATTACATTTACTTTTATCCCTTAATTTGGTTTCATTCAACTCTGCTAACCAAATTGGTTGCTGCTTTGCATATGTAGTTGCATACATAGTTCTCAGTTTATATAAAATGTCCTTTGGTGTATCTTTTCCCTCCACTAATATGGCTTGTTTCTCTGAGAGAGCTTCCAAAAGCATGCACTTCACATAATAGTTTGCATTGTCCCATTCAGCCATATTTTCAGCTGTTCTGTCTTGGTCTAAGCATATATTTAATCCTTTTGCTCGAAGGAGACATATGAATCTTAATTCCCACTGCTGATAATTAAACTCAGTTAATTTAGGCACCTTGAGAGAATAGAACAATGGTGAATTTCTTCCCTCAGCCATTTTCTTAGCCTTCTGTCTGCTGTGTGGGGGGAGAGAGAGACAGACTGAATCTTTCCTTTAAAACTTAAGAGAAAAATGTGGCCTTTTTTTTCTGCCTGGTAATATTTCTCTTCTTTTTCAATTCCTGGCCCTGGGCCCATAACCCTTTTGTTGGATTATTTGTAGTAAATAATTAGCAGATTTTAGTACACACAGCTTCAGCTTTAGAAATGTTAATTTCTTTCTTCATCTCTCTCTCATTCACCCCTGAATAATTCACTGCTGAGTCACTTTAAAGTTGAAGTAACAAAACATCTGTTTACTCACAGTTTGTAGTTAGATTATAATCAGACAGGCTTATATATACATATTACTATACATTTGTATTATCAGCTCCTTCCATGTGCTTAGATGGTAATGGATGCTCACACCACCATAGATCCTCTCAGGTTAGGAGAGATCATGAGCTCCATGTGCTCCATGTGCTGCATGTGCTGCATCTATCCCCCACAGGAAGTTGCATAGCAGTGTGACCTCTCTAAGTAATTCACATCAGAGGTCACAGAGTAATCACAGAGAAATAATAGGTGACAGGCAATGCATGTAAAATACAATTACATTCCAACAGTATTAAGGTCTGCTCAGTGTATTTATGGTACAATAAGGTTCTGAGTGTGTTTTTGCACAAAGTTGTGCATAGTGTTTTGCAGTTGAGTGATTGTGGTTAGTATATGCTTTGAGCAACCACTTTATTCTTTGACATATGATACATATCTAATATCTAAATTTAATAAAAGGTATTAATTGTGACTATTTTATTTTTACTTTTTTTTCTGTGTGTTGTCAGACAATTAAGGATGTAAGCTCCGCCCCTGACCACACCCCTAACCCCACCCCCTTTAGCCTCCCCAAACAGTTCGGCCACCAACCTCCTATGGGAAGACCATTCTATCTTTGTTACCCCCCTTTTCATTTAATTAATTTATAAGCACACATTTTTGATGGCTTCTTTTTCCACCATGTTGTATTTATTTATATACCCCTCTGTTTACTAAGCCATGCTAGTGGCTGCCATATGCTAATGCCAACACACCCCATTCACTTTGAATGGGCTGTGTCGGCATTGCAGTGCGGCTTAGTAAATAGGAAGGATATTGATTGATTGATTGATTCATGTATGTAACTTTGTTCTGTTGAGGACTCCTGATGAAGACATAGCCCGAAACACAGACCGTGTAGAGTCTATGCTCCACTGAATGTTTTATTGAGCTGGCTTCAAGTGAACATACAATACAAACATTTTAACTTTTCTTGACTCATCGTCTTGGTCATTCCCATCGCTTAGCTTTCTTGTGCTGACCTTTGTAGGATTGCTTGTCTTTTCTTTTATTCCATAATTCACACAGCAGAACTCACAAAGGCATTCACAGAGTGTATGAAGGGGGAAGATGATGTAAAACCCTTTCATCTTTGTCTATGCACTTTCAATAATTGTATCTTACCCTAAATCTCTTTAATCACCTTCCATAACTCACCCCTCTCCTCCACTTAGCATCAAATTTTCCTCCCTAGAAATTACCCTCCACTTCCTTTTAGCTGCTTGCTGCCCAGTCCATGCAGGAGGAGGATATGTGAGGGAGCCCAATGGAAGCCTAGTAGCAAAAAGCAAGAATTCCTGTTGTTCAAACTGTTGAGTCTATACCAGACATTTTGCAACTGCCAAGGACCTCCAGCCCCCATGTCGCTGACTTGGGGTGGGGAGTCGGGTTCCTCTGGGAGGAGGCTCGAGGGTCTCCTGTGGGGGGCATTTCCATTAGGGGATTGGGGGCTCTGCTAGCATGCAAATGCATGCTGGACAGGGCTCACCATTCCTCCCCAATGTTCTTCAAACCCTAACACCAACTTTGATGTTTGGCGCATGCATTTGCATGCTGCTTGCGGTCAGAGCCCATGAACATGTTGTTTTATGCACTCGGGGGCTCTGATCGTGGAGCAGTAGCAAACGCGGGCACTAGTATGGCGCTAATAGCCTCTGGCACCCACGTTTGCTTCTGATCATCGGCCTATTAGTTCTCAGCCTGCTGTTCTATCCATTATACTACTCTGCTACTCCCTTTGCTCCATCCTGTACTCCACTCAGATTTACATAGATTAGCTGGAGGGTGGGGTTAGGGAGGCACATTTTCTCTTTCCTATCATACTCACTCACTCAGACACACCAGCTCTTACACTATCACCCACTCCTACCCAGTGACTCAGGTATTCTCTCTTTCTCATTCCCCTCTTCCGCAACCCTGACCCTCCCTTCTATAGAAAATGGCATTTGGTTTTCTTTTTTTTATTTGCAACCCTGACCCTCTCTTCTGGAATGCAGCCTTCTTTACTATGCTTTTTTCCCTCTGGTTTTATCCATCCTTGTCTTCCTTATTCCACTTAAAAGACTAATATTTTCCTCTCATGTATAACCCCCCCCCCCCCCCCCTCTTTCTTTTCTTTCTTCTTTAGTTTTGGGTTTAGATTGTTCATGTTGTGCTCCCCCTTTAACCATTATTTTGATTCTGTAAACTGCTTCAATGTCTTTGTACTTATTAGCGGTATATCAAATAAAGCTGAATTTGAACTCCTCTACAATCCAATCCAGGCTTTCTCTCCCCCATCCTTCCTCTCCATCCCAGTCCAGATACTTTTCCACGTTCATCACTTTCACCTCTAAGACTGTGGGTCCCATCCCATCCTCATTTATGCTTATTTATTTCTATATACTGCATATCAACAAATATCTATGTAGTTTATAAATTTAAAATATAATATAAATAGAACAGTTGAGCCCCTGTCTCTGCTCTGCCTCTATCTCCTTTCCACTTTATCTCCTTCTGGCCCTGTAGCTATTCTGTTTTCTTGCTCTGCTTTCTTACAGTCTGTGCTTGTTTTCTGGCCCATATTTATTTATTTAATTTATTTATTGGTACTTGTATCCCACATTATCCGGAAATACATACACCAGTTCAGTGTGGCTAATAAATTAACCTGAGAACATTACAATGATTGTAACTTATACAAAAGGGGTAGCTAATACATTTTCAAACAAATAGGGAAGATTGACACTGAAATTTCAGATTTAGCTGCAAATATAGGATGCAGTTTGATTATGCCTGTATAAAAGGACAGAAACTTGTTGAATAGATAGGCTTTCAGGAATTTACGGAAGGATAAGTAGTTATTAATAAGTCTGATTTCTCTCAGGATGGAGTGCCACCATTTAGTACTTAGATTAGAGAAATCTTTAGTCAGTATGGACTTATATTAATATTTTTGTAACAGGGAAAATGTAGTGCAAGATAGCCTCTTGTGTCTGGGATAGTACTGCGAGAGGGAAGTTCAACCACATCTAGCATGTAATCTGGTTCTAGGCCATAGAAGATCTTGTAGATAAAAGTACAGGTTTTGAAAATGATTCTCACTTTTATAGAAAGCCAGTGCAATTTAATGAGAAGGGGAAATACCCTGTCGAATTTAGAGACTCTGTAAATAAGCCTAGCAGCAGTGTTTTGGATAGTTTGAAGTTTCTTGATGAAACATATCTTAGTATCTAAGTACACTGCATTACAATAATCTAACTGTGACAACACTAGAGATTGTACAAGTAAACGAAAAGTTGTTGTTGGGAAGAAGGGTCTGATTCTTTTCAGTCTTCAGAGAGTCTTGAAAGCTTTAGTAATCACAGACAGGGCCGTGCCAACACGGTAAGCGGGGTAAGCACCGCAGGGGGGCACCGACCTCTGGAGGGCGCCGCCGCGGTGCTTACCCTCGCCACTTACCTCAGCTCTGCACCACCCTGGGGGCTTTAAATCCTTTACCTCTGACGTCACAGCAGCGTCAGTGAAAGTGCTGCCGACGTCTCACTCCTCCAGTCCACACCAAACCATCAAGAAGCAAAACTGAAAATGTTTGTTTGAAAGCGCCTCCAGCCTTCCCTTTGCGTTCGCGCTGCCTCGTTCGTTCCCTCAGTGTCCCGCCCTCGCAAGGAAATGATGTCAGAAGCGAGGGCGGGACACTGAGGGAACGAACGAGACAGCGCGAAGGGAAGGCTGGAGGCACTTTCAAACAAACATTTTCAGTTTTGCTTCATGATGGTTTGGTGTGGAGGAGTGAGGCTGAAATCAGAACATGCCATCGACCCTTTCACCACTGCTGCTGGGTTTCATGTGAGTGATGGATAGAAAGCCTAGGTTGTGGTTTCCAGTTAGGACTGGTCAGCGTGGACTAGGGTCCCTGCTTACTGGTCCTGGACAACCTGTACAAGAGATTTTCATTCCTCGCTGTTTGCCAACCCTGTAGTTCTTTTCCTGCTTGGTGGGTAGGGCAAGATGGAAGCTGTGGCTTAGATTGTAGTAGTCTGGGATGGATTTTGTGCATTGAAGTGCCCATTCTTACCGATAGATGAAACTTGCAAGCTCACTCCAGGCTGGTTCTATGATATTTGCATTCTGTGTAGCTTATGGTGCTATACTGTAATACCTGTTGTCTATTCCTTGTATGAAAAACAGGGCAGTCCTGCACTTGGGGAGAGGGGATGCAGTTTAAAATGAAAATGATACCCAAAATTGAGATGTCCCAGGCTTGATCTGCTGAAACGTTTGTACTTTAAAGTGTGGTAGGGGCCAGTTGAAAGAGTGTTAAGGTACATACGATTTGAAAAAAAACATTTGAAGGAAAATTTGACCAATTTTTTTCCCGGTGCATACCAAATACAGCCAACAGACAATAAGTTAATACACAATTATCTTTCCATCGCCTCCTTTAATTTTGCTCTGCCCACAACCAGAAGATAGCCTGGCTCATAAATTACATGTTGTCAGCATTAGGATGGGAGGGAGGGCCCAGGGAGAGGAGAAATTGCTGGAAATGGAGGGGAGGAGAGAATTGCTGGATATGGATGGAGGAGGGAAGGCCAGAGAGGGACAAGGATGGACATGGATGGGAGGTCAGGGCCCAGGGAGAGAGGAGAAATTGCTGGACATGGAGGGGAGGGGAAAGAGGAGAATTGTTGGACATGGATGGAGGGGAGGGAAGAGAGAGGAAGGAGATGAGATGAGGGAAGAGGAAGAGAGTAGAAAAACTGCACATGGATGGAGAAAATAGGTAGAAGCTGGATCCACTAGACAGTCAAGTCTGCGGAGGACCCAGCTTTTACTTATGGATATAGAGCAATAAATGAAGAAGAAAGGAGGAAAGTAAAGAAATAAATGGAAAGGAAGCCCTGGAAATGGAGTTAAGAGGACAGATAGCATGGGCCAGCATGCTGGGCCAGCATGATCAGAAAAAGAAAGTCACCAGACAACAAAGGTAGAAAAAAAATCATTTTATTTTCATTTTAGTGTTTGGAATATGTCCACTTTGAGAATTTACATCTGCTATCTTATTTTGCAATGTATAGCAATTTGTTTCTAAGAATATTGCTGACAATTCCTGTCAGTGTGGCAAGTGGTGAGCGATCATTTTCACGGTTAAAAATCATAAAAAATTATTTGCGATCAAGTATTTCGCAAGAAAGGCTTGTAAGCCTTGCCATGATTGCTATTGAGAATGATATATGTGCCCAGTTAGATATCAAAGATGCACTCCATCTTTCAGCTCCTATTTCCTTTGCATCTTGTGCCACATGGGGGGGGGGGCACCAACTGATATTCTGCAGGGGGGCACCAGAGACCCTAGGCACGGCCGTTAACCAGATCCTCACAATTTAAGAATTGATCTGTAATGACCCCTAATATTTTAAGCTTTGACTCTAGTAGATAGGTGGTATGATTAATAGCACTACTGAGTTCTGGTGGACTGTGAGAGTTTGACACAATTAAGAATTTTGTTTTGTCTCTATTTAATTTGAGGAGGAAGGTGGATGCTCAATTCTCCATGTAGTCCAGGATTTCCAGGTATTTAGGATGTCCTTAACTTGATTTTCAAATGGAACATAAATGTGACATCATCAAATGGAACATAAATGTGACATCATCAGTGTACATAAATGAATTGAATCCCTTGGCTTCCAGGAACCGTTCTGGTAGTTCCATAATGATGTTAAAGAGTATGGGTGAGATAGGTGGGCCCTGAGGTATTCCGTAATTGGGGGGACCAAGCTGGAGAGGTTGTACCTGACATTTTAAGTTGATATGTCCTAGATTTTAGAAAACCCTCAAACCAGTTGTAGACTGCTCCACAAATACCTATATCATCCAATAGTGTTAATAATATTTTATGATCAACGCTATCAAAGGCACTTGACATATCAAATTGTAGGATAATAATTTTCTTTCCAGAGCTCACCAATCTTTTGAAGTTGGATATAAGAATGGTAAGCACTGTTTCTGTGCTATATGTGGATCTGAATCCGGATTGTGATTTATGTAACAATAAAAAATGAAAAATAGGAGAAGTATGACATAAGTTGCTTGGCTACTAGATCCTCCAAGACTTTTACAAACAAAGGGACTGAAGCAACTGGTCTATAGTTTGTTACGTCATTGATTTTGGCAAGAGGAGTTTTAGGAATAGGGGTCAGGATAATGTTACCATATTTGACAGGGAAAGTACCAAGTGTTAACATGTGGGATATAAAATTATGAAAGTGGTCAATGAATGTATCAGGAACATCAGACAGAATATAGTTCGGGCAAACATTTAGAGTACAGTGAGAACCCCCAATATTGAGCTAACTCATTGACTGTGAGCAGGGAGAGGTAACTTCCATTTGGTTTAGCCCACTGAACCCCCATAATTTTTGGTTGATGCTGCTCACCATCTTCTTGCTCTTGCTGTGTATGGGTTGTGGTCAGCTGTGTACGCTTCTGTTGCCGGAAGAAGAAACTACCAGCACAGCCTTGCCCAGCTCGCCCATGTAAAGTCACAGTCATCACTGTGGATAATGAGAGCACCAATCACAGCACAGTGAGTTACCTCATACAGTTCTGTGCAGTATCCTCACAACTTTCTATTTGGAGAAATGGACAGAAACTCCATGTCCCCACCTGCTTATAGCCTTTATGCAATGAATTGCCACCAGCTTAGGAAGAAGCCATAAAAATGGCCAAGCCTGGCTTTGAAAATGAAACAGCTGTTTTGAGCCATAAACTGACAAATAACACCAAGGCTACAATGTCAAAGGAAGGGTCAATGCAGCAGCCAAGAGACGAATGCCCTAGTGATTCAGCAGTACAGATTTCTAATGAAGATGGAACCTGGACTAGTGCTGACTTCTTTGTTTGGGGCATATTCCCCTTTCCATATCTCCAAGCTCTACCCATATCCATAAGAATTGCTTTGTACCCCCATTCAGGACCCACTCTAGACAACCAAAACCCCTTGTTCGGTAGAGTGGCCTCTTCTGGTATACTGCATTGCTTTAGTTCTTGCTTCTTTGCTTCTTATCTGTTTGGCACTGCCGACAATGTCTGTTTCTCTGACCTGCTGGAAATGAGTCTGACAAAGGCATTCTCCCCAAGGAATGCTGCAATATGTGGTGGGGAAGAGGGTGCAGAGCCATTTAAGCAGTAGATTTTTTCTAGCGAAAAAGGTGCTGCTATTCAAATGCCAGGCCATCCTTCAGGGGTGGGGTGATCACTGAGGGACCCACCCCACAATAGCCAGACCCCCTGCAAAGGACTCAAATACAAATCAAATACAAATCAATCTACGCATTCAGTTTTTCTTACATCAGCACACAACTGTGGAACGCACTACCAAAAGACTTGAAAACCACACACGAACATTTACACTTCAGAAAGTCACTCAAGACCCACCTGGTTAAAAAGGCATACCCTAGCGATCCAACGTAAATGCCTGATCTCTGCGTCACAACAACACTAAAGTTCGTAATGATCTTCATACAACCCTCTGCCGACTGATTCCTCTATGTGGTCCTACCACATGAACAGTATCTTACTACTACACCATATTGTATTTGTTTACCCCGGAGTCTAGAAACAGCTCTCCGGCACTATGTAAGCCACATTGAACCTACAAAGGGTGGGAAAATGTGGGATACAAATGTAACAAATAAATAAAAAAATAAATAATTGACAAATATGCACATAAGTGCTAGGGTTTTATTCTATAAAAATGGTGCTTATGTCACTTAGCACACAATAGCAAGTAGACCATACCTGTGGGTGGAGCATAGGGCATGTCATGAGTGTTCTGCTTAGCAATACATACATCTTATAGAATACTATAATCCAAAGTTGGCTCAGTTAGAATTCACCGGACACCACGCATTCTTTTTTACTGCTCCTTTCTTTTTGAACTCTCTACCTCTTTCCCTTCAGGCTGAGTCTCCTTTAAGAATTTTAAGACAGTCCTAAAAACATGGCTTTTTATACAGGCTTTTTCCTTGGAATAATTTGTTGTTTTTCAGTACTTCACATAGATTGTCACCATTCCCCTTGCCCATTTTTCCTTTCCTCTTCCTGCACTCCCTGCTTCCCTCTCCCTCCCTCTTTACTTCTGGTTCCATTCCCAAGCCTTTTCATAACATAGTTTGCTGTGAATGTCTTGGTCTGATTATGTTACTTTTTTTCCTATCAGATTTTGTAGTTCCTTTCCACTCTTTTTAATATAATTTTATTGATTGTAAACCTCCCAGCTCCGTGAGTCAGCATGGGTGGTATAGCAAGTTTTAATAAACTATAATTATAACAACTATGACTTGTGTGTGCTGCAAGGCACACTTAAGTGCAGCAACATACATCTGCCATTGATGTGGCATAGGCAGTCATGCCTAGATATTGGCACACCAAGGCCTCTTTGCCCTAGTATTCTAACAGGTTAGGTTATGCTAAGTACCATAGATTTTTGGCTTTTTTCCATTAACTTCTGTCATCCAAAGCACTTGACTGAACAAGGGATCTGTGTTTTCTTAGGAGATCTCTCTTCCACTGTTGCTGTGCTGGTTAGGGATGTCTTGTTTCCATGGGCGTAGTTTGTTTCATTTAGGGGGCAAAAGATGGGGCAGGGCATATATATGCAAATGAATATGCTAATATGGAGGTTGCAAGGAAGGGAGAAAGAGCTGGCTTTTTCGGGAATAACCAAAATGAATATGTATGAGATATCTCATACATATTCATTATGGTTATTCCCAAAAAAAGACACCTTCCTTCCTTCCTTCCTCCTTACCAAGCACTCCCTCTTCCTCTCCAGTAGTATTTCCCCACCTCCTTTCCCATACCATGCCACTGTTGACCTTAGAAATGCATGATTTAGGCTCTAAAACCCTTTCTGATGTTTTGGTGCGACCTCAGTAAGGCTAGCACACAATCTCTTCATACACAAACTTGTGTAGATCCTTCAAGAGGTAGTGTGTCATGATTTAGGCTCTAAAACCCTTTCTGATGTTTTGGTGCCATCTCAGTAAGGCCAACACACAATCTCTCCACTGCAAAACACTATACACAAACTTGTGCAAAAACACACTCATAACCTTACCAAACCATAACAGCACTAATTCCAAGGACAGAACGAGCTACAACCTTATGCATGGAAAAGCAGCACTGTAATTACACCGGGCTCTAAAACAACAAAACAAAAAGGGCTACACGCTAGCAGAATACTGCACCTTGATCACACATGAAAAACACATGACACAACAGATATGACACAAGGAACTAGAAATCAAAAAGTATGAAGGCAAAATACAGAACTGGAATGTTACCTCAAGAAGTCAGACTTGGCATGCAGCAATACTAGAGAAATTGAAACTTACATGCAAAATATCACAGATGCACATTTCCAAAAGCTGACATAGTCCAATTAAAAAATTCTGAATAAAATACTTTTTTCTACCTTTGTTTCCTGAGCATTTAGTTTTTCTATTCGCTTTGGACCCAGTGTCTTCTGTTTTATGCAGTGTCTTCTTTCCATTTCATATTTTTTCACTCACCATGTTCACCATCCTCCTGTGTCCTTAAGCGTCCCATCTTCCATCTGTAGCCCTGTCCCTATCCTTCCTCCAGTTTCAGCATCTGCCCTCAAAGTGTTCTGATCCAGCCTTTAAATTCAGCAGTTTCCCCTCCATCCGTATCTGTCGCGTCTCTCGCGCTTGACGTGCTCTCGAGGACCTTGGCATACCTTCAGGCTTCTTCCCCGGGAGCGCGGGGTTTGTGAGTCCATAGGCCACTACCGTGGAGTGGCAGTGGCAGGCAAAATCACCTTCCAGGTAGAGAGGGAACAAGACTGGACCGGAACTCCGGACTGGAGTTCTACACCGGAACACTCGGAACTGGAACGCACCGGACGGGTGCGCACTGGGGAGTGGGGCCCGCTGGACTGGACACACTGGAGTGGCCCCACTGGACTAGAACATACAGTAGTGAAACCCGCTGGGCTGGAACACAGCCTCTGAAGGTGGCTAGCGAGGACGGCTAGCTGAAGAGGACACAGTCTCTGGAGGTGGCTAGCAAGGACGGCTAGCTGAAGAGAACACAAGCTCTGGAGGTGGCTAGCAAGGATGGCTAGCTGCCGAGGACACAATCTTGGGAGGTGGCTAGCAAGGACGGCTAGCTGAAGACAACACAGTCTCTGGAGGTGGCTAGCAAGGACGGCTGGCTGAAGAGAACACAATCTCTGGAGGTGGCTAGCAAGGACGGCTAGCTGCAGAGGACACAATCTTTGGAGGTGGCTAGCAAGGACGGCTAGCTGAAGAAAACACAGTCTCTGGAGGTGGCTAGCAAGGACGGCTAGCTGAAGAGGACACAGTCTCTGGAGGTGGCTAGCAAGGACGGCTAGCTGGAAAGGACACAATCTCTGGAGGTGGCTAGCAAGGACGGCTAACTGAAGAGGACACAGTCTCTGGAGGTGGCTAGCAAGGACGGCTAGCTGGAAAGGACACAGTCTCTGTAGGTGGCTAGCAAGGACGGCTAGCTGAAGGGGACACAGTCTCGGGAGGTGGCTAGCCAGGGCGGCTAGTCTAACACTAGGAACAAACACAGTCTTGGGATAGTGGCTAGCAAGGGCGGCTAGTCTAACACTAGGAACAAACACAGTCTTGGGATAGTGGCCAGCAAGGGCGGCTAGTCTAACACTAGGAACAAACACAGTCTTGGGATAGTGGCTAGCAAGGGCGGCTAGTCTAACACTAGGAACAAACACAGTCTTGGGATAGTGGCTAGCAAGGGCGGCTAGTCTAACACTAGGAACAAACACAGTCTTGGGAAAGTGGCTAGCAAGGGCGGCTAGTCTGACACTAGGAACAAGCACAGAGAACTAGCAGAGCTATGCACAGGCTACAAGCCAGACGGTGCCTATGCTAACTAGTCATGCACTGGAAACAAACACAGAGAACTAGCAGAGCTATGCACAGGCTACAAGCCAGACGGTGCCTAAGCTAACTAGTCATGCACTGGAAACAAACACAGAGAACTAGCAGAGCTATGCACAGGCTACAAGCCAGACAGTGCCTAAGCTAACTAGTCATGCACTGGAAACAAACACAGAGAACTAGCAGAGCTATGCACAGGCTACAAGCCAGACGGTGCATAAGCTGGCTAGTCTACACTAGGAACAAACACAGAGCACTAGCAAAGCTATGCACAGGCTACAAGCCAGACGGTGCCTAAGCTGGCTAGTCATGCACTGGAAACAAACACAAAGAACTAGCAGAGCTATGCACAGGCTACAAGCCAGACGGTGCCTAAGCTAACTAGTCATGCACTGGAAACAAACACAGAGAACTAGCAGAGCTATGCACAGGCTACAAGCCACACGGTGCCTAAGCTGGCTAGTCTAAACAAACATAGAAACTCACACAGAGCAAACACTGAAACTGTGTACAGGGCACTCTATACACCAGGACCTTTAGATGAGATGCAAAGGCCAGGACTGTAGTCTCCAAGTGATTAATAAAGCCCTTCAACACCAGAGCCACAGCTGCAGCAATCACCTTGCAACCAAACAGAGGCTTGACACACAGAGCAGTCAGCCCATAGGAAGGAACAGCGGGGGCCATCTTGGATACTGGCAAAGAGGAGGAGGCGGCAGCCATCTTGGAAGAGGCAAAGCCCACACAGGTGAGGTTCAGTAGGGCAATCAGCACACAGAGCCAGAGAGAACCTAAGACAGACACAGACACAGAGATAAGCAGAAGCCAGCACAGACACTGACTCCCAGAAACAGGGTAAGTCTGAGGGTTGTCACGGCCACGGACGGGACAGTATCCAGCATTTCTCCTCACTTCCCTCCCCTTCCATCCATGAGCATCTACGTCCTCTGTCTTCCCTCCCCTCCATCCATTACCATCATTTCTCCTCTCTCCCTTCCCCTCTATTCGTGTGCATCTCCTTCCTTTGTCTTTCCTTCCCTCCATCCTTGTCCAACATTTCTCCTCTCTTCCTTGCCCTCCATCCATGTGCATCTCCTTCGTGTCTTCCCTCCCCTCCATCCATCCATGTCCAACAACTTTCCATTCTCCCTTGGCCTCTCCTCCATCCATCCATATCCAGCAAATTTTCTCTCCCCTTCCCCCTCTATCCATCCATGTCCAGCAATTCTCCTCTCTCCCCTGCCCTCCCCTCTATGTCCAGTGATTTCACTTCTCTCCCCTGCCCTCCCCTCCCCTCCATGTCCAGCGATTCTCCTCTGCCTCTGCCCTCCCCTCCATGTCCAGTGATTTCTCCTTTGCCCCCTATCCCCCCTCCCATCCATGTCCAGTGACTTGCCCCAGCTCCCCCTTTTCAGTCCCCAAGTTCTAGTTCCCTCCCCTCCATCTATCCATCCATGTCCAGCAACTCTCCATTCTCCCCTCCATCCATCCATCCAATCCAGCAAATTTCCTCTCTCCCCTGCCCCCTCCATCCATCCATGTCCAGCAATTCTCCTCTCTCCCCTGCCCTCCCCTCCATGTCTAGTGATTTCTCTTCTCTCCCCTGCTCACCTCTCCCCTCCATGTCCAGCAATTCTTCTCTGCCCCTGCCCTCCCCTCCATATCCAGTAATTTCTCCTCTCTCCTCTGCCCTCCCCTCTCATCCATGTCCAGCGATTCTCCTCTGCCCTCCCCTCCTATCCATGTCTAATGATTCTCCTTTGCCCCCTATCCCCCCTCCCATTCATGTCCAATGACTTGTCCCAGCTCCCCCTTTTCAGTCCCCAAGTTCCATTTCCCTCCCCTCCATCCATCCATGTCCAGCAACTCTCCATTATCCCCTGCCCTCTCCTCCATCCACATCCAGCAAATGTCCTCTCTCCCCTGCCCCCTCCATCCATCCATGTCCAGCAATTCTCATCTCTCCCCTGTTCTCCCCTCAATGTCCAGCGACTTTTCTCTCCCCTGCCCTCCCCTCCACATCCAGTGATTTTGCCTCTCTTCCCTGCCCTCCTCTCCCATCCATGTCCAGCGATTCTCCTCTGCCCTCACCCCTATCCATGTCCAACGATTCTCCTTTGACCCTCACCCTCCCATCCCATCCCATCCATGTCCAGGGACTTCCCCAGCTCCCCCTTTTCAGTCCCTGAGTTCAGTTCCAACTCAGTCCCACCTGCCTGCCCTCAGCTCCCCGACAGCCCTCCTCTCCGTTCCTGCCGCCCTGCGTTTCAACCTTTTATTTTTAGTCGCAGCAACGGCACTGGAAACAGCACAGCAGGCTCGTCTCCAGCCTTTCCCTTCCCTCTCAGTGTCCCGCCTTCCTCTGATGATGTATTTCCTGTTTCCATGAGGGCAGGAAGGAAAGGCTGGGGAGGCGAGCCCGCTGTGCTGTTTCCAGTGCCATCGCTGTGACTTAAAATAAAAGGTTGAAATGCAGGGCAGCAGGAACAGAGAGGAGGGCTGTCTGGGAGCTGAGGGTGGGCAGGTGAGACTGAGAGCTGACTTCAGCCCGGTGGGGCCGGCCCTGTGTTTGGGGGGGGGGGTAATGCCCCCTCACCCCCCCAAACTACGCCCATGCTTGTTTCATATCATTTTAAGCTTAAACTTAGTAGTACTGAGGAGCTGAGTATTGGTGAATTTATGGAATAGCCGTGCCATGGATTTAAGGAATAGTGCACTATTGCTTACATTTGTTAGAGTCACTTAATGAAATAGGTCCTAAAGAAAAAGGTTGTTTATGTTTTTATTATTTATAGCCCACTTTTATCCAAGGTGGGTAAGAATACAACACACATAATTAAAATACAATCAACAAACAACTAACACAGATACAACAATGGAACAAAAACATTGGGGCACAGGCAGATCATGGTAAGTTAAAGGCTTGGCTTAAGAGTTAACATTACAGTATCGATTTAAATGATGCAACATTCAGTTGTGATTTTAGTGCTAAGGGCAGCTTGTTCCACTGTGAAGGGCCAGCTACAGAGAATGTACCAGTTCTTGTGATGCCCAGGTGTAAATGTCTTAAGTTTGGCATGGCAAGTGCGCAGGCACTCGCTGAATACAGTAACCTAGATCAGTGTTTCCCAAGTCGGTCCTGGAATACCCCCTTGCCAGTCAGGTTTTCAGGGTATCCACAATGAATATGCATGAACTTGATTTGCATACACTACCTCCATTATTTGCAAATCTCTTTCAAACATATTCACTGTGGATATCCTGAAATCCTGACTGGCAAGGGGGTACTCCAGGACCGACCTGGGAAACACTGACCTAGATGGCACATGTCGTTGCAAAGCACTACATAGATAAAGAGAAGAGTCCTGATATAATCCCAAATGAACAAACAACAGTAATTTAAATTTAAAGTTCAAAGAAAATGCTCATATACTGTCCCTTGGTATCATGATAAATTGAAAGTGTTGAAAAGATTACTTTGTAAAAGTGAGCACGAATGGAGAAAATATCTTTCCAGACCAAACTTAGAAAATTATAACTTAATACTACAACAATATAATGCTTCTACTTTAGAAGCTAAAAAGCAGAACTTCAATTAAAAAATTGAAAACTCTCCATCACAGTCAAGGGAGATTTTTGCTCCAGATAATAAGTTTAGTTAACTATCAATAATAGCCCAAATGATGAGATCTGTAGTCAAGATTTTGTAATAAGATTTTTGGATAAAATCCTGAATATTACAAATGAGTCTGATGATGGCAGTCTACCATTGGAGATCAATTGTCTGTTGAGTAAAGAATCACAATGGTGGTCTTCCTTTTCTGATAGCATTGATAAAATTAAAACTTCTTGCCTAGTGTTGAACCCTCTTTTGTGTTCTTGATTCATGTCATCCTTCAATTATAAAAACTATGAAAGAGGTGTCTAATAAAACTATCAGATTGTAAATAAATCATTTATGGAAGGAAGTAAGCCACATTGAGCCTGCAAAGAGGTGGGAAAACGTGGGATACAAATACAATAAATAAATAAATACATAAATAAGAATGCCTATTGCATTGAACAAGGCCCCTGTTAGGTTTTTACTACAGAATAAATCTTTAGATCTTTTACTGATAGGAAATTATAGACCAATCTCATCTTAACTTTTTTTTTAGCGAAGATCAATGAAAAAGTTATTCATGATCAACTAATTGAATTCCATGAATTATATCAAGTATTAGACAGATATCAATTTGGTTTTCGTTCAGATCATGATACTGAGACATTATTGATTTCTATGTCAGACATTGTTCATACTTGTTTTTTGTTAGTGTCCTTGGATATCTCAGCCGCCTTTGATTCAGTGAATCTTTACTGAACCGATTAAGTGCAATTGGGATAGATGGAAATGTACTTGTATAGCTTTGTTTTTAGATTCAAGACCCTTACTCAATAGGTGGCAGTAAGGGCTCCTCCCCAAAATGGCCACACAAGTGCTTTACTTGTCACTCCACCATTTCCTGTAGGAAAGTGAGAATTCCCTTTTATCAGCTGTGGTAAAAGGGGGCCTTGATGTGCATATAAAACACAAACTGATCCCAGCACCAGTCCCATTTTGCCGCAGCCTGGTAAAAGGAGCCCAGTGTGCACTATTTGAGCAATAGTGTGCATTATTTTGCAATGATGTACACTATTGCCCCTAAAACAAAAATCAAGTTTTAATCTCGAATGAAATGAAAAATCTCATCATCTACACCAGAAACTAAACAAAACAAAATGTTTGGTCTGCACACTCTTAATGCGCATAGAACATTTAGACAGAAGGGTAGGACTGGCAGATGATACAGTGACTAATAGGTCTTTCATTTGAAGTAGTCTGGGGAGCTTACATTAGTACTGAAAAATATCAATTAAAACAAAGCATGCTACTTTATTTTTTTTTTATTTTTTTGTTACATTTGTACTCCACACTTTCCCACTCATGGCAGCTCAATGCGGCTTACATGGGGCAATGGAGGGTTAAGTGACTTGAGAACAAAGGCATGAATAAAAGGCACACAGAATGCACAGCACACCAAAAGAGTTGCTTTGCCTCATTCAATCTTTATTTGAAGGGCTTAGTCTGGTTTGTTTGGGTTTTATTAACTTCTAAAACCCTGTAACAATACATCAGAAGAGCATGACTGCCATTAAGCACAAGCTGGTCCTAGAACTGGAGTTTTGACAAGTCATAGCGTGAAGAAATGCATGTTTTAGTAGATGGAAGAAATCCAGTCCAATGTTCTCTCAGGCTCTTGAGCCTACCCTTTTCTTTTGGCTTCCACAAGATTTTTTAATGATTCCAGTATACTAAAGTATGCCTTCAAGTATCTTTTGATTTTCAAAAATTAAAATGTATTTTCCTCACTGGCAGCACTAGGTTTTATGTCTAGCTCCTGAGTATGTTTTGCTCTATACAAGTTACTTTATCCTTTGTTTCTGAAGTTGGGGAGCAGCTTGCTAGCAAACACCTTCCCTTCCCTTCCCTTCTTCCTTTCTTGTGAGGATTTATCCCAAGGTATAATACCTTGAGGATTATCAGAGTGGGTTTTGCGCTGTGGGAGTATGCATGAAAAATAACTTTATTTCATGTCATTGTGTTTCATTTTGGTTTTTATATCATTTTGTTTTTTCATAGATATCATTTACTTCATTTATATTTTAGAACACACTTTTAGGTTGATTTAATTGGGTTAAATCACAAAGGCCAAATGCTTGTATTCAACAGCACTTAACTCTCCAGTTAGTGCAGGGCAGTTCAGGGGTGGAGAAAAGGTAGAGCCGGAATTTATCCAGACATTGCTGATATTCAATGCTGGTGCCTGGATAACTATCTGGGTAAGTAGAACTGCCCAAATAGCTGTCCTAACTTGCCCAGATAATTATCTATTTACAAGCACTAAATATCAATGGTCCCTGCTGGTAACTTCCAGTGCTCACCGAAAACCTGTCAGTATCTTCAGTGCCAGTAACCCGATATGGCTTGGCATTGAATATCAGGTCCCAAATTTGACCACAGTGGTCAGTATTTCCAAAAATGTGAACAGTCGTAGGCTGAATATCAATCTGTATACTTTTACAACATATGTATTTTTGCTAAATTTTATGAAAAGTATGTGCTGAAATTATTTAGCACCTGCTACAATGCTTAACAATATTTTAATTTTTGTGTGTCATTTGGGATTGGAAACTGCACAAAATAATATAGGGGGTCTTTTACTAAAGCTTAGCTCGAGTTATCTGCAGCAGGGTCCATAGGAATAGAATGGGCCCTGCTGCAGATAACTCAAGCTAAGCTTTAGCAAAAGACCACTATAATAAATATTATTGATGAGTTCAGGTTGTTTCAAAATGACAGCACATCCCTTTTGCGCTGTAAACTGAGATCTGTAAGATTCAATAGAAAACCTTCCTGCTGCTATCAGCTGCCTCCAGCCACTGCTCTTCATGCCCCCACCCAGTGGTAACTTTTGTTAAAACTTAGCAGGTTGGGGACAGCAAAGGTTACCCCTTTCATTCCAGCTGCAATGGGAGAAATGGAGCAGGTTAGAAAAGGTTTCAGATTAGTGAATTGGCAGATAATAACCTCTGTCCCCATCTCTATGCCTCCAGCACTTCTCCTCACCTCTCCATGCCTCCTATGTCCCAATGGCTTGATTTTGTGCGTTTTTCACTTGGACATTTTTTGGGGGAAATGGTCCAAAAAGATAGACGTACTAAGCACAACAACATCTAGGAAATGGTCATTTTGAAAGAAAAAAGATTGACTTTTACTGGTTTGAAAATGGTCATTTTCACTACTTGATTTTTGGACATTTTAAGCAAAATGTCCAAAGCTGGATTTAGATGTCATATCGAAAATACCCCTCCATGTATCTTATAAATAGTGACTACTTGTCCTCTTCAACTAGGCACCCTATTATAAAATTACTCTCTACAAGGGCAATGACAAATTCCCTTCATTTACAGTTAAAGGCAGAAAGAAAAAAGGGTCCCTGCAAGCAGGGCCGCGCCGATATGGTAAGCGGGGTAAGCACCGCAGGGGGGCGCTGCCGCGGTGCTTACCATCACCGCTTACCTGAGCTCCGCGCCACCGAGGCCTTTAAACCTTTTACCTCTGAGGCTCGACGGTCGAAGCAGCGTCAGTGAAAGCGCTGCCGACGTCTCCCTTCCCTTCGCGCTCGTTGGTTCCCTCAGTGTCCCGCCTTCTTCTGACGTCAGAATAAGGCGAACCAACGAGCACGAAGGGAAGGGAGACGTCAGCAGTGCTTTCACTGACGCTGCTGCGACCAGAGGTAAAAGATTTAAAGGCCCCAGGGCGCGGAGCTGAGGTAAGGGAAGGGCAGAGAGGCATGGATGGGAGGGCAGGGCCCAGGGAGAGGACAAATTGCTGGAAATGGAGGGGCGGGGAGAGAGGAGGATTGCTGGCTATGGATGGAGAAGGGAAGGGCAGAGAGGGACAAGGATGGACATGGATGGGAGGGCAGGGCCCAGGGAGAGGACAAATTGCTGGAAATGGAGGGGAGGGGAGAGAGGAGGATTGCTGGCTATGGATGGAGGAGGGAAAGGCAGAGAGGGACAAGGATGGGAGGGCAGGGCCCAGGGAGAGGACAAATTGCTGGAAATGGAGGGGAGGGGAGAGAGAAGAATTGCTGGCTATGGATGGAGGAGGGAAGGGCAGAGAGGGACAAGGATGGACATGGATGGGAGGGCAGGGCTGTCAGGGGGAGGAATGCTGGCTTCGGCCTAACCCCTGGTAAGCCTTTCCTCAGCTGAGAGGTGCCCAGCTCTACCACCGGCTGCCTTTCAGGTGCTGTGGAGGACTTGCAGCTCATCTGCATATCCTTACAGCCTTCTCCGGGGTGACACCCAGGTCCACTCCGATCCACTCAGGGCCTCCGCTCTAGGTGCCGAGCACCTAACAGCACGCGGGGCATTTTTCTCTTTACATCTAATCTTCTTCCCAGTTGCTAAAGTACCTCAGTTGTTTATGGCCCCTATTCACATTCTCTTCCTAGCCCTGTCCCTTCCTAATCTTTTCCCTCACCCCCTACCTCTCTCCGCTACAGGAACTCACTGCCCATCCATCGATTTCATCACCTCACCTTCTCTCCTACCCTCTTCCTCCCTCTTGGCTTTTAATCTCCGTCTCTTTCTTCCCTCCATTTTACCTTCCCCGTTCCACCTAAATACCTCTCGCCTTCGACGCCTTCGTGGTCACACCTCTCCTACTCTCCTCCGCTCTCTTTTACTCCCTCTCTTACTCTCAGCCGGTGACATCAATCCCAATCTTGGCCCTCCTCACCAACTATTATCCCAACTCTACAGATCTCACCGCGACCTCTCTAACATCATCTCTATTCCTCTACTCCCCTCCTCTTCTCTGCCCTTCTCTTGCGCCCTATGGAATGCCCGCTCTATCTGTAACAAGTTCCCCTATATCCAGGACCTCTTTATCTCGCGTCACCTCCATCTGCTTGCCATAACAGAAACCTGGCTCTGCCCTGATGACTCTGCTTCAGTCGCAGCCCTCTGCCATGGCGGTTATCTTTTTTCATATACTCCTCACCCTGTTGGTCGCGGGGGTGGTGTTGGACTACTTCTCTCTCCCTCCTCCAGACTTCAACCCCTTCTTCCACCTCAATCTCACTGTTTTTCCTCCTTTGAAGTCCACTCCATCCGCCTTTTCTCTCCTCTGCCTCTTCAAATAGCGGTCATTTATCGTCCCCCTGATAAGTCCCTTTCATCCTTTCTCAGTGACTTTGATGCCTGGCTTGCCTTCTTCCATGATCCTTCTTCCCCCTCTCTCATCCTTGGTGACTTTAATATTCCTGCTAATGATCCTTCCAACTCTTATATTTCCAAGTTACTCGCTTTAACATCCTCCTTTAATCTCCAACTATGCTCCACCTCCCCCACTCATCAAAATGGTCACTGTCTTGATCTCATCTTCTCCTCCAACTGTTCACCCTCTAGTTTTTTTGCCTCTGATCTTCCCCTCTCTGATCACCATCTTATAACTTTCACACTTAAATCTCCTCCCTCCCAGTCCCGTCCTATCTTATCTAATTTATCTAGGAATCTTCACGATATTGACCCTTCATCTCTATCCTCCCATGTTTCTAACCTCCTCTCTACAGTGGCACCATCCACGTCTGTCAACGAGGCTGTTTCTTCTTACAACAATACTCTATCCTCTGCCTTAGACACTCTTGCACCTTTGATGACCCGCCCTATAAGGCGTACAAAACCCCAACCTTGGCTGACTTCTAATATCCGCTACCTACGTTCCTGTACCCGCTCCGCCAAATGCCTCTGGCGGAAATCTCGGGCCCTTGCTGATTTCTTACACTTTAAGTTCATGCTGACCTCCTTCCAATTTGCTCTTTTACGCGCCAAACAGGATTATTATATCCAACTGACCTCTTGGCTCTAACCCTCGACTTCTCTTCACCACATTGAACTCTCTCCTGAAGGTGCCCCCTCCCCCAACTCCCCCTTCATTATCTCCTCAGACCCTTGCTGAATTCTTTCATGACAAGGTTCAAAAGATAAACCTTGAATTCTCTACCTCGCCACCTCTCCCTCCACTAGTCCGTTCCCCTCTCTCTCCTTCCCCTCATTCCTTTTCCTCCTTTCCTGAAGTTACTATAGAGGAAACTACACTTCTCCTTTCTTCCTCAAAATGTACCACCTGTTCCTCTGATCCCATTCCCACCCACCTTCTTAATGCCATCTCACCTGCTCTTATTCCTTTTATCTGTCACATTCTCAACCTCTCACTTTCCACTGCAACTGTCCCTACTGCCTTTAAACATGCTGTGGTCACACCTCTCCTTAAGAAGCCTTCACTCGACCCTACTTGTCCCTCTAATTACCGACCCATCTCCCTCCTCCCTTTTCTCTCCAAATTACTTGAGCGTGCTGTTCACCACCGCTGTCTTGATTTTCTCTCCTCACATGCTATTCTTGACCCACTACAATCTGGTTTTCGCCCTCTCCGCTCAACCGAAACTGCGCTTACTAAAGTCTCCAATGACCTATTACTGGCTAAATCCAGAGGTCTCTATTCCATCCTCATTCTTCTTGATCTTTCCGCTGCTTTTGACACTGTCGATCACAGCATACTCCTCGATACCCTGTCCTCACTTGGATTCCAGGGCTCTGTCCTTTCCTGGTTCTCTTCCTACCTCTCCCTCCGCACCTTCAGTGTTCACTCTGGTGGATCCTCTTCTACTTCTATCTCTCTGCCTGTCGGCGTACCTCAGGGTTCTGTTCTTGGTCCCCTCGTCTTTTCTATCTACACTTCTTCACTTGGTTCATTAATCTCATCCCATGGCTTTTCCTACCATCTGTATGCTGCTGACTCCCAAATCTACCTTTCTACCCCTGATATCTCACCTTGCATCCAAACCAAAGTTTCAGCATGCTTGTCTGACATTGCTGTCTGGATATCTCAACGCCACCTGAAATTAAACATGACCAAAACCGAGCTTCTCATTTTTCCCCCCAAACCCACCTCCCCACTCCCCCCGTTTTCTATTTCTGTTGATGGCTCTCTCATTCTCCCTGTCTCCTCAGCTCAAAACCTTGGGGTTATCTTTGACTCTTCTCTCTCCTTCTCTGCTCATATCCAGCAGACCGCCAAGACCTGTTGTTTCTTTCTTTACAACATCCGTAAAATCCGCCCCTTTCTTTCTGAGCACTCTACCAAAACCCTCATCCACACCCTTGTCACCTCTCATTTAGACTACTGCAATCTGCTTCTTGCTGGCCTCCCACTTAGTCACCTCTCTCCTCTCCAATCAGTTCAAAACTCTGCTGCCCGTCTCGTCTTCTGCCAGGGTCGCTTTACTCATACTACCCCTCTCCTCAAGTCACTTCACTGGCTCCCTATCCGTTTTCGCATCCTGTTCAAACTTCTTCTACTAACCTATAAATGTACTCACTCTGCTGCTCCCCAGTATCTCTCCACACTCGTCCTTCCCTACACACCTTCCCGTGCACTCCGCTCCATGGATAAATCCTTCTTATCTGTTCCCTTCTCCACTACTGCCAACTCCAGACTTCACACCTTCTGTCTCGCTGCACCCTACGCCTGGAATAAACTTCCTGAGCCCCCATGTCTTGCCCCATCCTTGGCCACCTTTAAATCTAGACTGAAAGCCCACCTATTTAACATTGCTTTTGACTCGTAACCACTCGCCTCCACCTACCCTCCTCTCCTCCTTCCTGTACACATTAATTGATTTGATTTGCTTATTTTTTTAATTTTTTTTTGTCTATTAGATTGTAATCTCTTTGAGCAGGGACTGTCTTTCTTCTATGTTTGTGCAGCGCTGCGTACGCCTTGCAGCGCTATAGAAATGCTAAATAGTAGTAGTAGTAGTAGTAGCCATGGATGGGAGGGCAGGGCCCAGGGAGAGGAGAAATTGCTGGAAATGGAGGGGAGAGGAGAGAGGAGAATTGCTGGCTATGGATGGAGGAGGGAAGGGCAGAGAGGGACGATGGACATGGATGGGAGGACAGGACCCAGGGAGGGAGGAGAAATTGCTGGAAATGGATATAGAGCAATAAATGAAGAAGAAAGGAGGAAAGTAAAGAAATAAATGGAAAGGAAGCCCTGGAAATGGAGTTAAGAGGGAAAGCAAAAGGAGCAGATCGTGTAAAAGGAAAAATGTAATTTATTTCAAACAATATAACAATTCTTATATAAATACAAACAGCCCGACACAGGCCGTGTTTCGCCCAACTGGGCTGCTTCAGGGGCTATAAAAAAACATATAAATTGTCTGTTATAATATCAAAATACATATATATAAATAACATACATACATGTATATGCACATACAACAAATATATCGTCTATATAGATGTATATACATAAATCTAAAATGATACATACCAAAACATGCTCTGTATAAAAACTTATTGCTTAAAAAATACCTATATAGAAAATACATATATAGAAAACATCATCTCAAATTATATTGAATATTGATAAGAAAACAAAAATTGAAATTAAATAATAAATGAAAAGAACAGCTATATCCTATAATTATAGTGGTTTATCTGCACATTATATATCTTATAATTACAGTGATTTATCTGCGCATGTAATAACAGGCAAATATAGGTTAAGACACCCACCTATACAAGAGTCCTTTGCTACCAAATATAAGGCGTATTGAGAATGTCCTGTCAATAACTACAAGATAAAAAAGAGTTTTTGTATTAAAAAATTTTTTTTTGGATAAACAACAATGTTATCTGCTAGTGCAATACAAATGGAGTTAAGAGGACAGATAGCAGCAGAATCAGATACTGGGCCAGCATGATCAGAAAAAGAAAGTCACCAGACAACAAAGGTAGAAAAAAATCATTTTATTTTCATTTTAGCGTTTGGAATATGTCCACTTTGAGAATGTACATCTGCTATCTTATTTTGCAATGTATAGCAATTTGTTTCTAAGAATATTGCTGACAATTCCTGTCAGTGTGGCAAGTGGTGAGCGATCATTTTCATGGTTAAAAATCATAGAAAATTATTTGTGATCTATTTGTTGAGCAATCCCACAAAGATGCACTCCATCTTTCAGCTCCTATTTCCTTTGCATCTTGTGCCACACGGGGGGGGGGGGGGGGCGCCAACTGATAGTCTGCAGGGGGGCGCCAGAGACCCTAGGCATGGCCCTGCCTGCAAGAAGCTGAGCTTCTATAGATGACACATCTAGATAGTTAAAGGAAATCAGGTGGACTGGGTCTTTATCTGCCAACTTCTACTGCATTTCAATGTAACCAGCACTTGCTGCCTGCATCCCACAGGTTCTGCTTTCACTGCAGGCAAATTCCACAGTCGGGCCAAAACTGAGTGTAAACATGCTCATGTCTGAATGCTTCACCGCACTGTGCCCAATACTTTTGCCAACAAAGAAATTCAGATGGTGTGCACAGAAAAACTTAGGAATGATTCCAAAAGAAAGTTTGGGGACAGGCACCAACAAATCAAACATAATAAAAAAGGAAAAGGATTCTAAGTAAGCCAAAAATATATTAAAGTCTGATTATTAGCGCCCAATTATCAGCACTAATTGGTTTGTTATTGAATTAAATTGTGCACGGAAATTGGGCGCGCACCCAAACTTCCACATGCAATTTTGAGCTCCTTATATAGAATCCGGGATTTAGTGTGTAACTGCAAGAAGCATGCACGTGTGGGCAGAGCTCCTGATTTATAAAATACTATAAGATATACACATCACAAGGCACTTTGGTGCTTCTGTTTACACCTGCCATTGACCTGGTATAAACGGTAATGTCTAAATGTAGGCACAACAGTTTGGATTTATGCTAGTATTCTGTAACATTGCTGGACAGATGCTAATTTACAATTAGTGCTCAGCATGTAGCATCGACCCCAGCTGGAGGCACCAAGTTATAGATTTGATCCCATAGCCTAATGCATGTGGGATTCTACAAGGTGAAAGTCATTGTCATCAGAAACTCATTTGGTGACCTTTGTGAAATGGTCTGAATGGTGATCTCAGTCCAGGTCCTAGTGTATAAAAGGATAATTTACACACTGCCTGCAAGTACTCATGGATTTTGCACCACTTTTCAAAGTGAAAGTACGCACATACTTTCACTTTGACAAGCTTCAGAAAAAAAGTTCCCATAGATGCTAGCACTTACTTTTTCTGGCCAAAATTGAAGTAGTCTTTGTACTAATCAGGGACATAACTACCACTGCACAAGCCCAGCAAAATGCCCAGGACCACACAATGGAAAGAGCTGCATGCTATCAGACCTGTGGCAGAGATATCACCCCAATAGGCATTCAGCAAGAGTATGCCTGCTCCACTGCCCTGTGGTCCAGTATCTATCCTCCCATCCTTTCCCCCTGACTATTTTCAAACTTACCTTTACTGCTGGAGGTTGCCAGCAGCGGCAATGTTTCACACCTGCTCCCTGTGGCCAGTGACATCTCTAGACAGAAATATTTGGGGTAGTACCAGGTATGGAGGGGCCACATCCAAGTGACATTTTCACACATCATATTCCTCTCTCCCCCTCTTTTAAATTAGCATTATAATTGATAGCCAATGACAGAGGAGAGCCTTGACAAAATCCTAAGAGACCTTTGACCAGCTACCTGCTCCCTCGATCCCTGCCCATCAAAGATAGGCCCATTCTTGCCACCTGCACTAATAGAAAGCACCACAAAAATTGTGAACTTCTCTCTTTCTATGGGCAGCTACCAACAGCATTAAAAAGGGCAGTGGTCCACCCTCTTCTGAAGAAAAACAACCTTGACCAGGATAAACTTGAAAATTACAGGCCAGTATCCAGCATCCCATTTCTAGGGAAACTCATAGAACAAACAGTCTGTGTTCAACTTAATGACTGGTTAGAAAAGAGAAACTGGCTAGATCCATGTCAATCTGGATTCAGACCTGGTTATGGTACAGAAACGGTCCTTGTATCCCTACTAAATGATCTTCACAGAAACCGAGACAAGGGATTTGCCTCGATGTTAGTACTGCTTGACTTCTCAGTAGCTTTTGACACAATGGATCATGATATCATGCTAGCACGACTGACAGAAATAGGTATCAATGGAATGGTATTTGCTTGGTTCAGATCCTACCTATCAGACAGGCAACAATCCATAATGTTTGGCAGCATCTCATCACCACCATGGACACTGACCTGCAGGGTACCACAAGAATCGATACTGTCACCTATTCTGTTCAATATCTACCGCAAACCACTAGCTGAGCTGATTCGGTCAACGGACACTCAGTTCTACATCTATGCAGATGATGTGCAGCTACTCATACCCACTGAACCTGACACCTACAGCCTTGAATAAACTGATTAACATCAATTCAAGAATGGGCAAAACACAACAAAATTTTGCCTGAACCCAAGTAAAACCGAGCTTCTCTGAGTCCTTAACAAGAGTGGATACATACCTGACATCAAAATCCCTTTTGGGAAGTATGAACTCTCCCTCAAATCACAAGTCAGGAACCTTGGAATACAGTTAGATTTAACACTTACTCTGATTCCCCAAATCCAAGCAACTTTCAAGAGCTGCTTCTACTATTTGCGACAGCTGCACTGCCTCTCTCCTTCCATCAAGAAGGTAAATCTTATGCCAGTTGTACATGCCATGATAACATCAAGACTGGATTACTGCAATGCACTATACAATGGTCTGACTACAAAGGGTCTGCACCAGCTCCAGTTGATTCAGAATGCAGCAGCAAGACTCATAGAAGGTTGCAAGCGACGTGACCATATCACACCATTTTTGCAAAACTTTCAGTGGCTACCAGTACAATATAGGGCTAAATTTAAAACTCTATGTCTGATCTTCAAGGCCTTTAAAGGAAATGGCCCTGAGTACCTGAAAACTAGGATGATCCTCCACACACCGCCAAGGACACTAAGGTCCTCCCAAGGACTTTCACGTCCTCCCAAGGACTTTCACTAACCACACCCTCTCCAAAAGACATTACAAGATGTGATACCCGCAAGCGAGCCTTCTCCGGAGTAGCCCCCACACTCTGGAATGCACTGCCTGAAAGGCTGCGCTTAACACAAGACTATCTCTACTTCAGGAAACAGGTGAAAGTTTGGCTCACCAACCAGGCCTTTAATGGAAGAAGTAACTAACTCATTAGTCTCACTCACACACACAAGGAGTAACTCAGGCTGCATATACTGCAGCCGGACATGTTTATCCACTCCTACCCTAGCTGAGATAATATTTAACCATTTCTCTGACCTCATATGCAACTTTCTTTAAATCAGTCACCTTACTTTCTAACTCTTCCTACTTTCTTATCTATATGTTACATCTTTGCTTTACCCTTCGCTATCAATTATAATGTTCTATTACATATTATGTTGACATTGTAAATGGTATACCATGCTGTACTTTGTATTGTTTTTGAATATTTTTACTGCTGTAATTGTCTATTGCTTATGTTTGATCTTTTCTTACTGTATACCGCCTTGAGTGAATGCCTTCAAAAAGGCGGTAAATAAATCCTAATAAATAAATAAATAGATAGCTAGATAGCATTATTCAACAAATTCTTCTGTATGTGAGTGGTCTGGATTCTCTACAGGAATGGTCAGAATTTTTAATAAACCCTGAAGGACCAGTTCTATATTTGAAACTTCATATTCCCCAAAAATGGAGCTATCCCTCTTAGAACTCACCATACAGAAAATATTTAAATTGTGATTATCATCTCATGAACAGCACATGCTCCTTCCACTGCCAGACACTTTGTTTAAAGGAGACAGGTATTCTTTTGTGTGGTAGCTCTATAGGATGGTGAGATCAGTAGTCCTGAGCATTTTTATTTGGGGTGACAGTGGCCGCCTTTGGCAGCTATTGCCCCAGAGCCCTCTGTCTGGCCTGTTTGAAACTTTGCAAAATAACACAAAACCCTGCAAAAGACACTTAAAACCTATAGGAAAAACTTACCAAACCATAACAGCTCTGCCCCACTTATGAACAGACAGTGATATAAATATTACACTGAGTCCTAGAGCACCAATATACCAGCTACTGGGAAACTAGAACAAGCTGGGCTTACACATTCCTATAGACAACACATGCTAGCAGAATCCTTCATCTCAAGTCGCACATGCAGAATATGGATACTTTCATCTGGTACAAAATAGCAGATCACAAAAAACATGCAGAAAAAAACTGAAATGGCGACCCCCCCCAAGAAAGCCAGATGCAATAAGCAGTGAAAATACTGATAAAAGAAACAGAAATGCATTTTCTCCTGTACTCTTCTAAATGCAAAAATAGAAAAGATGTACATTTCCCAAAGCAGTCACATATCAATCCTTAAAAAGGTATTAAATTTTTTTAATTTCCACCTTGGTTGCCTGGGCACTTTTCTAATTGGGTTGGTCTCAGTCTGTTCCACTTTTTTTGTCGGTCTCCTAAATTCTTTTCCAGGTTAGCCTTTCTATTTCTTCTGTCTGTCCTCTTTCCCTTCCTTCTCTATATTTGCCTGGTACTGATCTCTTTTTTGTGTTCCTTTTTTTCACTTTTCTCTGCCTCTATATCCACCCATATATGATTTTTACCTCTCATTCTCCATTTCTCAAACCCTCTACTACTTAGTCGTTTTCTTTTCACTTCTCTTCTACCTACCGTCTTTCCTCGTCTCCCTCTCATCATCTGTCCAGCAATCCCATTGCCTCCTCTATCTTTCACTTTCCCCAGTCTGCTAATCCCCCCTCTATCTTTCAGCCACTCCCTAGTTATTCATTTGTACAGCGCTGCGTAACCCTAGTAGCGCTCTAGAAATGTTAAGTAGTAGTAGTAGTTCCCCATTTCTATCCTCTGTACTCACCGTCCCAGCCCTCACCTACCCTCCACTGCCTCTCATCTCATCACCAGCCCCAATTTTATCCTTTTCTTTGTTTCCAGGCCATTCTGTCTCTTCTACCCCACCACCTATTGCCTCTCCTTGACCATATTAACTCCATTTCTACCCTCACTCAACCTCTTCAGAGACCTATCTCATATCCTTCTACAGCACCCCATCCTGGCCTCCATCACACATGCAGAACACAGATAGCCCCTCTTCAAATACAGGACAAGTGACCACAAACTAAAAGTACTAATGTAGACAAAAATTCAACTAAAACTCGAGATGCCAGTCTCTGTCCTCTACAGTGTGCAAATAACACCAGCAGATGTAAATTCTCAAAATTGACATAATTCAGTCACTAAACTGAAAATAAAATCATTTTCCTACATTTGTTGTCTGGTGATTTTATTTTTCTAATCTTCTTGTTCTCAGTGTCTGGCTCTGCTTCCCTGTTTTTACTCATAACTCTGTTTCCAAGGCCCCCTGTCTATTTGCATTTCTTTTCTCTCCTCCCTTACTCTTCACTCCCTGCTCTACATCCATCTTTGGCACAGATAGTTCATGTTCAGCTTTCTTACATTTTTCTGTCTCCTTCTCAAATCTATATGGTGCTCCATTTCTTCCCTTCCCCTCCATTCATGCAAAGCATCTCCTTCCTCTCTCTTGTCTACCTTCCCTCCATCCATGTGTAGCATCCCCTCCTCTCTCCCCTTCTCCTACACGCTATTCATGTGCAGCATCCCCTTCCCTCCATCCATGTGCATCATCCCTTTTTTCTCTCTTCCTTTCCCCTCACTTCCATACATATACATACATAGCATCTCCATCCTTTTGTCCTATCCCCTCTATCTATATGAAGCAGCCCCTCTCCCCTTTTTCTCCATCATGCACAGCTTCTCTTCCCTCTCTTCTCTTCCTCTCCCTCTCTGCTCCATGCATATGCAGCTTCTTCCTCTCCTCTTTCATCCATATGCAGCATGTCCTGCTCTCTCTTCTCTTCCCTTCCCCCTCCATCCATCATTGCCGCTCTGTGTCTCTATCCCTCCCTCTGTGTCCCTGTCTCTATGCTCCCTTCTTATCCAGCATCTCTTTGCTCTGTTCTGACTTTCCCTGTGTCCAGCTTGTCATCTCTGTATTCCCTTCCATCCTCACCCTCATATCCCCCCAGGGCCAGCATCTCTCTCCCCCACACACACAGTCTGACACTTCTCTCTCCCTTCCTCCCCTCTTTCACCTCCCTCCCTAGTCCAACATCTTCCCTTGCACCCCCTTATCTTCTTTCTGAATTTTAGCTGCAATTGTGGTTGCTGGTGCCTGTCACTGTTTTACCTCTGCTCCAGCCAGGGTCTGGGCCAATTTTGCTTCCTGTTGCTGCCCTTGCTGTTGCCACAGCCTGCCACTGCCCACACCTCTGCTCAGCCTCCTCTAGGCCCGCTGGCCACAGCCGCAATCAAGCTACTTCATGCTCATGTGATCTCAGCTCCTGAAGGAAGGCCTTCCTGATCCAACCCCTCTGACACATGCTTTCTGTTGTGTATGGTGTGGCAGGGCTGGTATAACAAGTAAGGTGGTACTTGACCTGTGGCAGCTTTTGGTGCCCTGCAAAGGTTGGCTTTCCCTGCTACAATACTATATTTAGCGGGCTGCACCAACCCTGACCAGAGGGAAGGAGTCAGACCAGAAGGAAAGGGAGGGGTGGAAAGGTATCATAATGGAGGATGAGGGTATATAATAAGGGAAAAGTGTAGAAGAAGAGGGTTGAAAAGGTAGAAGGGGTGAAAGATCTGGTGGGGGTAAAAAAGGGCTGAGAGACACTGGTAAGGAACAGATGAAAGGAACAGATCTGAGCAAAGGTATGAGAAACAGGGTAGCAGGTAAGAGAAAGAAGGGAGATGTTTGTCTATAATTTTAGCTAAAAGCTATAAAGTTTTACTTCAGGTATACTGCATGCACTATGTCCCATCCCCCATCTCTCTTTTCCTATCAGCCACATGAAGGAATTTCTGGCTGGTCACATGCTCTAATGGTGAAAATATTGCTAAGGCAACTGGCAACTCAGATACCTGGTATATCCTGTTACAAAAGTAATTTACTGAGAAGAGGAATGGCAAGAACCAATTGCAAGCCTCCAGCACATACGAAAGTCCCAATTACAAGTCTCCAGCACATATGCAGCACCTATGATTGGTCCAGGGTAGAGGAGAGGTGGATGCTCACCACAGCCTATAAAACCATGCTGCAGACAAAGGAACTCTGAAAAACTAGGCATGCTTGGAGAGAGAGTTTCAGATCCGTCCAATGGCCTATGGTTTTTCCCGAAGGGGTGCTCTCCCCCCTTCGTAGAAACTAATTCTCTATATCTAAGAATCTTTCTTTCATTCATTCTTTCTTTCTCTGCTTTCTCTCTGTTCTGTGACCTTTGTATGAGGAACAAACTTTTCTTCCTTCTTTTTCTCTTCTTTATATAATTAGTCTAATTACTTATAATTACCAGAGGTGATGATGTTATATGTTGTAAGTTTTGTTATAACTTTACAACTGATATCTGATGCTGTGATGGTGGGTGAGTAATTAAAGACTTCTAATTCTCTCTGATTCATGTACAACTTTTTTCTATAATATTTTATAAAATTTCATAAGTTTAGAGAATAGCAAACCAAAAATGCACAGCCTAGTACAGGTTGAATGACAGGTAAAGAGCAGAGGTTGGTGAGGGAATGAAACATGGAGGAAGATAAATGAAGACTGGGGAGAGGAAAGAGTGAATGATGGAAAGCTCATTGGTAGCTAAGATGTGAAAAGAGGGAAACAGGACTAGAGGGTGAGGGATGGGAAGAATGAAGGGTAAAATCTAGCTGATGAGTGGAGATGCACAGAAGAAAGAATTAGAGAAAAATGATTAAGGGGAACAATGAATGTCAAGACAGAAGAAAGAAAGAATAAATAATTATGAGAAACTAATTAGATGAAGCAACTCAAGAAATGTTGACAGGAGAGGCCCAGACAACAAAGGTAGAATACATATAATTTTGAATTAAGTGACTGTCATCTTGAAATGTGCAACCCTGAGAACTCTATGTATTTTACATAGTACAGAAGGAAAAGCACTTTTGTTTCTTCAATGTTGCATTACATTCAGACTATCGGGGTTCCTATTTCTAGTTTGTGGTGGCTTATTCTGTATTTCACTTTCTGTTTGTATCCTGCAGGAGTGATAGAAGTGAGATATTCTGCTAGTGTTTAGTTTCTATGTAGGGATCTGTAGCAGTTTGGTTTGTTCTGTTTTTCCAGTAGGTAGTATGTCAGAATTCTAGGGTGTTACTGTTTAAAGGTAGTGTTGTTGCCATTTGAGTCCTGGATGTTAGTGCTATTTTATTATGACAGATTTTCTATATAGGTGCAGAATTTATTTATTTATTTATTAGGATTTATTTACCGCCTTTTTGAAGGAATTCACTCAAGGCGGTGTTCAGCAAGAATAAGTCAAACATAAGCAATAGACAATTACAACAGTAAAAATATACTACTCAGCTCAATACATAAAACATTTTAATAGATAGCATAGGTATAAGCAAAGAGGGAACATAGAGAGGAAGAGGAGTAGAAAATAAGGGCACTAATTTAAAGAAAGTTGCACATGAAGTCAGAGAAATGTTTAAATATTACTTCAGCTAGAGTAGGAGTGGATAAACATGTCCTGCTGCAGTATGTGCAGCCCTTGTCACTCCTTCTGTGTGATTTTAGTTCTTCCATTAAAGGCCTGGTTGAAGAGCCAAGCTTTCACCTGCTTCCTGAAGTAGAGATAGTCTTGTCTTAAGTGGAGCCTTCCAGGGAGTGCATTCCAGAGTGTAGGGGCTACTCCAGAGAAGGCTTGTTTGTGGGCATCACATCAAATAATGTCCTTTGGAGAGGGTGTGGTTAGGGATACTCCTTGGGAGGACCTTAGTGTCCTTGGAGTTGTATAGAGGGTGATCTTGTTCTTCAAGTACTTCGGTCCATTTCCTTTAAAGGCCTTGAAGATCAGACATAGAGTTTTAAATTTAGCCAGTGAAGTTTATGCAAAAATGTGCAATGTGGTCATGTTGCTTACAACCTTCTATGAGTCTTGCTGCAGCATTCTGAAATCAATTGGAGCTGGTGCAGACCCTTTGTAATCAGACCAGTGTAAAGTGAATTACAATAACCCAGTCTTGATGTTATCATGGAATGCACAACTGAGACAAGATTTGCCTTCTTGATGTAAAGAGAGAGGTAGCGTAGTTGTTGCAAATGATAGAAGCAGTTCTTGAAGGCTGCTTGGATTTGGGGGACCAGAGTAAGTATTGAATCTAACTGTATTCCAAGGTTCCCAACTTGTGATTTGAGGGGGAGTTCATAATTCCCAATAGAGATTTTGATGTCAGGTATGTGCCCACTTGTGTTAGGGACCCAGAGAAGCTCAATTTTACTTAGGTTCAGGCAAAGTTTGTTGTTTTTAGCCCATTCTTGAATTGATGTTAGCAGGTAGTCAGTTTATTCAAGGGCTGTGGGTAAGTCGGGTTCAATGTGTATGAGTAGCTGCACATTATCTATGTAGATGTAGAACTGAGTGTTCATCGACTGAATCAGCTTGGCTAGTGGCTTGAGTTAGATATTGAACATAATAGGTGACAGAATCCATCCTTGTGGTACCCCACAGGTCAGTGCCCATACTGGTGATGAGGTGCTGCCAAACAGTATGGACTGTTGCCTGTCTGATAGATAGAACCTGAACCAAGCAAGTACTGTTCCATTGATACCTATTTCTGCCAGTTATGCTAGCATGATATCGTGATCCACAGTGTCAAAAGCTACTAAGAAATCTAGCAAATCCCCTATCTCAGTTTCTGTGACGTTTATCTAGTAGGGATACAAGGACCATTTCTGTTCCATAACCGGGTCTGAATCCAGATTGACATGGATCTAGCCAGTTTCTAGCTTATAGCCAATCACTGACTTGAACACAGATGGTTTTGAATGTTTTGCAGCAGTGGCATACCTAGCATACTTGACACTTGAGGGAGATCATTTTTTATCATCCCTCTCTTATCAATGATTTTGGTAGGTTACCAAATGGCCACCTACTAGCCTATAATCTACTGTTGAGTTGCCAAACATTAGGTACAGCTAATAGTTATTATCTGTATTATGGCTAGAGTAGCAAGCTAAGAACTAGGGAAAACAGGATTCAAATCCCACTTCTGCTCCTTGAGATCTGGACAAGTCACATAACCTTCGACTGCCTCAGGTACAAAACAAAAATTGTAAACCCTCCCAGGACAGGAAAATACCTACTGTACCCTGAATGTAAAGTGCCTTGAGCTACTATTGAGAAATTTCTTTTTTCCAATGCTCCTACTTACCTTTCATCTTTGATAATTTCGTATTGGACTACCACTGTCCTTCAGTCCACCACTGCCGATCTTCTCTCCATACCACCTTTGTCACATGCTAAACTTCAGACTACACATCACTCTGCATTTTTCTCACTGAGTCCTTCTCTTTGAAATTCCCTGCCTTTCACCCTTTGTAATGAACAATTATATCAGCCTTTTAAAATAGCCCTTAAACCCCCCTTTTTTTTTTAAACTGAAGCCTTCTCATAGATCCTACCCCAGCCACTAGGCTGACTGACTGTCCAGCTCATGTGCTCTCTTTTCCTAGCTCTCCTTTGCTCCTAAGGTCTTTGCTATTTTCTCTTTTTTTTCTTTATGGCTGGTGATTCTATTCTTTTCAATATGTTTTATTGATTTTACTTGCACACCAGTTTGAGATTATGAAAGGCAGTATATTAAATAAAACGAAACTACACTAAACTAAATCCAAATCCAAAATCCAGTGCCAGGCATACTGTGAAGTAATACAAAACACTACAAGTGTCAATCAGGACCTAAAGAGCAATTCTGCCATACCATAATAACAGTAGCTTCCACGAATCACACAACAAGGGCCTACCTAGGAAAAGGTAGCACCATAAACATTGCAGTGGGCACTAGAACATCAATACACCTATTGGAAAACTAAAAAAAGCCAAATAAGTACAGATCAATCCTGCACTGTCAATGCTAGAAGAAAACCATGTCTCTTTTACACACACAGAATACAGATAGACCCTCACCCAGTGTAAAATAAGAGTAACCACAAGCTAAAAGTAGAAATATATAGACAAAAATTAAACTGAATCCCCAAGAAACCGGACTCTGAATACAGTGAACACCAGAGAAAGAAAAAGTGATACAGATTCCCCTGTACTGTGCAAAATATAAACAGATGTAAATTTCAAAAACTGACATATTCCAATCACTACACTACAAATTAATGCATACAAATAATAGAAAAAAATGGAAATTAAGATGATATATTTTTCAACTAAATAAAATTTTCAATTAACTTTCAGAAGCCAAAACCTCCTTCCTCAGTTCAGGAGAGTATACTGCTTTTATAGTATCTTCTCCTGACCTAGAAAGGAGGGTTTGGTCCCTAATGTTAGTCAAAAAATGTATTTAAAATGTATTAAAATTAGTCCAGTAAAAAGATATCACCCTATTTCCATTTATATTTATTAACATATTAACTCAATAACCATACTACTTTATTCTAATCTAGAGATAAAATTATTTTTTCTACTTTTGTTGTCTGGCATTAAACTTTTTCTAATTGTGTTGCTCCTAGTCTCTGGTTTCTGCTTTCCTAATCTTTTCTTAACTCTCTTGCCAGGATTTCCAGTCCATGCATCATTTTTTTCTCTCCTCCTCTTTCTTTCAGTTTTCTTCAATTTATTTTTCTGCCTTTCTGTCCATATCTAATTCTTTCTTCTTATCCAGTCTCCAATTTCCCTCATTTACTATCTACCTACAGCTTTCCATCTCTTTCCCTTACCTGGCTCTCCTATTCCACTTCCTCTTATTCTCCAATCTCTCAATAATGCTATCCTGTTCTCTTCTTCTGCCACCACCCAGTCCAGCATTCACCCTCTTTCTCTCCCCCTTCTATCTAACAACTACTCTCTTTCTCTGCTCCCTTCCATCCAGGCTCTGCCCACTTTTTCTCTCCCTTCCTTCCAACATCTGCTCTCTTTCTCTGCTCCCTTACATCCAGGCTCTGTTCTCTTTCTCTGCACCATTCTATCCAGCATCTGCCCCCTTTCTCTCCCCCTTCCATCCAGCATCTGCCCTCTCTCTCTCTCTCTCTCTCTCTCCCTTCCATTCAGCATCTGCTCTCTTTCTCTGCTCCCTTCCATCCAGGCTCTGCTCTCTTTTTCTGCCATTTTCTATCCATCATCTACCCTCTTTCTTTCCTTTCTTCCATCATCTGCCCTTCCTCACCCCTTCCATCCATCTGATCTCCTTCTCTTCCTCCTTTCAATTAGTGTTTGCCCTCATTCTCTCTTTCTCCTCTCCCCCTTTCATCTCAGCATCTACCTCCTATCTTTCCTCCTCTTTCCATAGGTATCTCCTTTGTCTTCCCCCTTGCCCCTGCTTATCCTCCGGATCTGCAGCAAAACCCCTCTGTCATCTTCCTGAACTGGGGCAGAGCTGGCAGCCATAGATATGGAGAGTGTGGCCCCGCGATACCTTTAACTTGTTTTGCTGCAGGTCTGGAGAAGAAGCAGCAACAGAAGCAGTGCGAAAGAGGGTGGAAAAAGTATGGGACCCCGGCTGCACAGCTTAGAGGGAATGCACCCCCTTACTGCATACACCTGGGGTGGACCACCCCCACTGACCCACCCTTGGTACATCACAAAATAAAAAAGGGAAAAGTCAGGTCCCCCACCCTCAAAGTAAAATACAAGCCCCTCCCCCAATTCAGCTTTCTTTCCTCTCATCTCTACCCTCTTTGTGTGCGGTGTGCGCCTTATGTACCAGTGAAATCTTCAGGGGCAGGAGCAATCTCTAGTACTTCCTGGCCCACCATTTCCATTTTTCAAAATGGTGCCACTGTGCCATGTAAACTTAGGCCAGTACAATTTTGAGTAAGTACTGTACAACAGGGCAGATGGGGCAAGAACAAATGGAGAGTCTTCTTCTCCCTGAAAAATCCACAGATGGGATAGGAAGGGCTGATCCTACCACTAGATGGACCAGGCATCCATATAGGGCCACATCAGTGTGACACTGGTAAGGCAGCACTTTAATACTGTTTTTGGTGCAGCATGGTGCTTTTCAACACAGTCTTGTGCACATGTGCTGCCATGTTCTGCTCCCTCTGATAGTTTGCATTAGAGGGTGAACAAGAGGCAGAGGTGCTTGAGGGCAATCCTGAGCTTAAGGCCCTTCACCACATTGAGTTTCTATAGCCTCAATCCAGACGGGGGTGGCTGTAGCAGCAGGCATGGCTGGGGAAGGCAAGAGGAAGGAGATGCTAGGGAGGTGGGGGGGAAGAGAGATGCTGAAGAAATGGGAGGGGGGTTGGGGATAGGGCCTAAAGGGGGGGGGGGGGAATGCACAGCTGAAGATCTGCCTAGGGTGTTAGATATCCTTGGGTTGGCCTTCAGGATAAGATACTGGAAGCATGGGGGTAGGCTAGGGGCGCAATTTTTCTTTTTGGCAGCATTAAAACTTCCTATTTCATTTCAAATGAAAACTCATCCCTAGTTTCTATTAGGGCTGTCGCTTTCAATGCCATGGGAAATATAAACAACATATTCTATGCTGTTGCATATCATTAACAAATGAAAATGAGCAGGAAAGAAATGATATCTTGTGGGGGTTTTTGCTGATAATAGTGCACACTCCCGATAGTGTACGCAAGTGTGCACTATCAGGAAAGATTGCACAGTCTTTCCAAAGGAGTGCACCTTCTATATAAATAGCACATACTATATATAAAGAGTGTGCACCAGTATCAGCAAATAAAAAACACAAAATGCATTTTTTTTCTGCTCATTTTTGTTTGTTAACGACATGCAATGACATGGGATATGTCATTGCAAATGACAGCTCATCTCTAATGGATATCACTGAAGTGAAATAAAAACATTGTCACATTATTCATCTTTTTACATTAATGCAGTACATCAGCACTTCACACATGGGCTCACAAGACCCACATTTGAGCAGACTGGAAACAAAACAAAAATCATTGGTCTGTGCTTCCTGAAGGTGGGGGATAGTTGCAGCAGCATGGAGAATGAAGTAGGCCTCAGGGGGTCATGATCACAGAAGGTTTGATAAGCGCTGAAGTAAATTTTATATTTGGAACAACCTGAACCAATGTGACTGTATGTTTTTTCTACCAATATACTGAAGAAGATGATAGTTTATGGCTCTTGGAAACTTGTTTTCCCTCCCTATCAGGAAGAATCTGGGAATCTCATGGTATATTAGATGGCCCCAGAGCTCCCTGATCTACACCTATGTCAGGGCAAGAAGAGGATCAGGGTTTACATAAATGGGCTCCTTGACCCATAATGGAAGAAAAGAAGGACATCCCAGACGAGCACTTGGATGTTTTCACCTGGAACTGTTTTTATGACTAAAGCACAAAAAGGTGCCTGAAATGACCAGATGACCACCAGAGAGATTCGGGGATGACCTTCCATTACTTCCCCAGTGGACACTAATCCCCTGCCACTCTCAAAAAAACATCATTAAAAATATTTTGTGCCAGCCTCAATGCCAGTCTCATATGTCATACTCAGGTCCGTGACAGCAGTATGCAGGTCCCTGGAGCAGTTTTAGTGGGTGCAGTGCACATCAGACAGGCGGAACCGGAACCAGCCCCATCCCCCCCTACCTGTTACGTTTGTGGAGGAAACAGCGAGCCCTCCAAAACCCACCACAAACCCACTGCACCAACATCTAGGTGCCCCCCTTCAACCATAAGGGCTATAGTATTGGTGTACAGTTGTGGGTAGTGGGTTTTGGGGGGCTCAGCACACAAGGTAAGGGAGCTATGTACCTGGGAGCAATTTATGAAGTCCACTGCAGTGCCCCCTAGGGTGCCCAATTGGTGTCCTGGCATGTCAGGGGGACCAGTGCACTAGAAATGTTAGCTCCTCCCACGACCAAATGGCTTGCATTTGATCGTTTCTGAGATGGACGTCCTTGGTTTCGATTATCGCCGAAAATCAGAAACGTCCATGTCTAGGGGGAAGACCAAATCTAGGGATGACCAAATTAAGGATTTGGGCGTTCCTGACATTATTTTCGAAACGAAAGATGGACGTCCATCTTGTTTCGAAAATACATGTTTCCCCGCCCCTGGATCGGGACGTTTTGCGAGGACGTCCAAATCAAAACTTGGATGTCCCTTTCGAAAATGCCCCCCCCCCCCCCCCCCCCCACGTATTCTCAACTGTATTTGGAACAACCTGAACCAATGTGACTATGGTTTTTATACCAATATACCGACGAAGATGATAGTTTATGGCTCTTGGAAACTTGTTTTCCCTCCCTATCAGGAAGAATCTGGGAAGCTCGTGGTACATTAGATGGCCCCAGAGCTCCCTGATCTACACCTATGTCAGAGCAAGAAGTGGATCAGGGTTTACATAAAGTATTCTCAACTAGTAAAATAAAAGTCAGATCCTACCAATTGTGAGTGCTGTGCTATGAGCCACTAGAAAGCTCACATACAGTGTAAACATACAGTTGAAGACTGCTTAACCTCCTCAGTGTTATATACTCGAGTTTGCGTTTGATTTGTCCCTGCCTTTCACAGGGCACAGACCGTAAAAGTCTGCCCAGCACTGTTCCTGTACTAAAAATTCCAAAGATAATGTTGAAACCCCTTAAAATTTACACTCCAGCCCATCCATATCTATTCAGTCACGATCAGGACACAGACCGTAGAAGTCCGCCCTGCACCGGTTTTACTCTTCAAATACCAGTGTCACCACCCAATCTCCGCTAAGGTTCCATAGATCCATTCCTTCTAAATAGGATTCCTTTGTGTTTATCCCACACGTTTGAATTCCATTACCGTTTTCATCTCCACCACCTCCCACGGGAGGGCATTCCACGTATCTATCACCCTCTCTGTGAAAAAAATACTTCCTGACATTTACTCCTGAGTCTGCCCCCCTTCAACCTCAATTAATGTCCTCTAGTTCTACCACCTTCCCGTCTCCGGAAAAGGTTTGTTTGCGGATTAATACCTTTCAAATATTAATACCTTTCAAATATTTGAACGTCTGTATCATATCACCCCTGTTTCTCCTTTCCTCCAAGGTATACATGTTCAGGTCGGTAGGCCTCTCCTCATACAAATCCCATACCATTTTCGTAGCTTTTCTTTGCACCACTTCCAGTCTTTTTACATCTTTAGCAAGATACAGCCTCCAAAACTGAACACAATACTCCAAGTGGGGCCTCACCAACGACTTGTAGAGGGTCATCAACACCTCCTTTCTTCTGCTGGTTATGCCCCTCTCTATGCAGACTAGCATTCTTCTGGCCATGACCGTCACCCATGGGCGTAGACTGGGGGGGGGGCGAGGGGGGGCAATGCCCCCCCAAACTGTTCTTACTGGAAGTCGCGGGGCGCCACTGTTAAAGCATCAAACAGGAAACACCTCGACTTTGTCCTTCGCTTCCCTGCCCTCAGCGTTCTGCCCGCCCGAAAAGAAATGACATCAGTGGAAGGCGGGACGCTGCTGATAGGGCAGGGAAGCAAAGGATGGAGTCGAGGTGCAGGTGCTTCCTGTTTGGTGCGTTACCGCCATTTGGAGTTCGCGTTCACCGCTCTGCTCTTCGCGGAATCGCGCCGATAGTAGTGGAGTGAGCCAGCCACCAGTCCACACACAAGGAAGAAGGGAGTAGTAGGCGCCGCGAAGCCAGGTAAATGAAATGTTTCCACTCCCCCGCGCAGCCAGCCGTCGCCGTTACACACAGCAAAGTTGATGGTGTTTACTGGATATAAAACCACAGTGTAATGTAATGTAAAGCCAAAAGCCTCCCAGCAGTGGCTGGCCCCGTTCCCAGAAGCTGCTCTGTCTACTGGCCCTCCTGCCTGCAGTGTCTAAGCCAGTATTCAGCAGGAGATAACTGGGTAGGAGAAACAGGGGTTAACTCCCAGCAGACTGCTAACTGTACAGATGTTCAGTGCTATCTGGCTAGGTACCAGTATTGAACATTCAGCTATAATTCAGCTAGCAGCAGCCATCATTTAAAAAAACATTGACTGCCTTTGGCTGAATCCCCCCGGGGTTTTTTTTTGCTGCAGCCTCCCTTAATCTCTACCAGGGAGCATTCCCTACCAAAAACAAAAAAAAGCATTACATTTGCATAACTTGAATTCTCTTGGAGCATATTCCTAGGTAAATATTCTCTCATTCAGTTGCTTAAAAAAAGTATATGATTGAAAACTGGCCTAACCAGTTTAATGCTTTCACCAAGTATCACATGGGGACATGGAGGGATGCTGGATTGAAGTAAGGGAAGGAGGATATGCTGGACAGAAGAGGGTGAGAGAAAGAGAATATACTGGTCAGAGGAGTGAAAATAGGGAGAGAGGGTGCTGTATAGAAGGGAGGAAATAGAAAGAGAGGGTGCTGGAAGAGGGGAGAATTAGCAAAATAAACAGGAATAACAGGATGAAGATTGGGGTGAGGGACACGTTGAGGGCAGATACTGAAACTCGAGGAAGGGTAGGGACAGGGCTACTGCATAAAACAGAAGACACTGGAACCAAAGCAAATAGAAAAACTAAATGATGAGACAACAAAGGTAGAAAAAAGTGTTTTATTCAGAATTTATTAATTGGAATATGTCAGCTTTTGGAAATGTGCATCTGTGATATTTTGCATGTAAGTTTCAATTTTTCTGGTATTGCTGCATGCTGAGTCTGTCCTTGGAATTAGTGCTGTTATGGTTTAGTGAGAATATGAGTGTGCTTTTGCACAAGTTTGTGTATAGCATTTTGCAGTGGAGAGATTGTGTGTTGGCCTTACTGAGGTGGCACCAAAACATCAGGATGTAGAGCCTAAATCATGACACACTACCTCTTGAAGGATCTACATATAGAGCTTATGCATTTCTAAGGTCAACAGTAGCATGGAATGGGAAAGGGGGTGGGGAAATACTACTGGAGATGAAGAGGGAGTGCTGGGTAAGGAGGAAAGAAGGAAGGAAGGAAGGAAGGGAGAAAGAGCTGGCTTGATATCTCATACATATTCATTATGGTTATTCCCAAAAAAAGCCAGCTCTTTCCCTTCCTTCCTCCATATTAGCATATTCATTTGCATATGTATATATGCAAATGAATATGCTAATATGCTCCACCCCATCCTTTGCCCCCCCAAATGAAACAGTCAAACTACGCCTATGCCGTCACCTTGTCACATTGTTTCTTCACCTTCATATCCTCCGACACCAACACCCCAAGTGACTCGAGCTTACTAATCTCTCCCCTCCTATTCGGTATCTCTCTTTTGGGTTTCTACACCCCAAATGCATCACTCTGCACTTCTTGGCATTAAATTTTAACTCAAAGAGATATAGAAACCTGATTCATTTATCAATATCTAAATAAATATTTTTTTATGTATGTGATAATGCTGAGTACCGGGTACATATCATTGAGCTAGTAGATAGCCCATTAAATAGCACCTACACCCACCTTCATTGCACTATGCATCCCTATCTTCCTACCCCTTGTTTTTTGGTTAATCACAGACCTCTCCGCTGTGCTATAACATTAAAGATTTTTTATATATATATATATACCTGTCAGGGATCTCTATGTTATACTATAACATCAGAATCTTGTGGCATTTCTAAAAATTCCACTTATCTTATAGGGGTGTGCTGTCTCAGGTATTCTTTTGCAGTGCCAGTTGATATGCACCCGATACTGAGCACTATCACATACATAAAAAAATATTTATTTAGATATTGATAAATGAATCAGGTTTCTATATCTCTTTGAGTTTACCAATTGAGAAACCAGAATTGTTATTAATTTCCCAGAGTCTAACAATTAAATTTTAACTGCCAGGCCCTCAACCATTCTTCTATCTTTCGGAGATCCCTTCTCATCGTTTCTACTCCCTCCAGGGTATCCACTCTATTGGCTATCTTCGTGTCATCTGCAAAAAGGCAAACCTTTCCTTCCAACCCTTCAGCAATATCTCTCACAAATATATTAAACAAAATGGGCCCCAGCACCAACCCCTGAGGAACCCCACTGCTCACCATCCTTTCCTCTTAGTGGATTCCATTTACCACCACCCTCTGCCACCTGTCGGTCAACCAGTTTTCTATCCAGTTCACTACTTTTGGTCCTAAGTTCAGCCCTTTCAGCTTATTCACGAGTCTTCTGTGGGAGACCGTGTCAAAGACTTTGCTGAAATCCAAGTAGATTACATCTAGCACATGGCCTTAATACATTTCTTTGGTCACCTAGTCAAAGAAGTCAATGAGATTCGTTTGGCAGGATTTTCCTTTGGTAAAGCCATGTTGCCTCAAGTCCTGTAACCCGTTGTCTTCTAGAAAGTTAAGTATCCTTTCTTTCAGCAGCGACTCCATTATAATCCATCGTAATCCTCTTTATATAAACAAAAGAAAAACAGATAATTAAAAATAAAGTCAACAAAGTGATAATTGTATCTCAAGTCCGCAAATAGGAGAGGGAGGCAAGGCATAATTCAAAGAAATATCATTAATAAGGAAAAAGGTGGAAGAGCAGCACTAAGCTAATCACACATAACGCCTGCAGTCCTTTCTATCATCAGATTTGCGGGCCATCTTTAAATTCTTTTTGTTGCCATTCATCTTATTCTCTATTTTTTTCTATTTCTTCCCCTCCCTTCTTCCTCTGTGCCTTTCTCTCTACTGACATTGTAATTGTTTCTTCAGTTCTTTGTAAGCCGCTTTGAGGCTGCTCTCAGTGGTATAAAGCGGGGTATAAATTTTCTGAATAAATAAAATAAATTATTTTTCCTACCACTGACGTGAGACTTACCGGTCTGTAGTTTCCCACTTCTTCCCTGTCTCCACTTTTGTGAAGAGGGATATACCACCCATTTGTCTACCTTTTTCATGCATCTCCACCAACTGTGCAAACTGAAAGGGCTATTTAATCTTGGCTAACATTAATTTATACTTTGTTTCCAGACAAGAGGTTCCATATAGGCCTAATTGAACCTATTTTCCAGAACATCCGTGATTGTAAGTGAATTCCCCCCATAAAACCCATCAGGATCCCCTGAGAGGTATTGCAAGTTTTCTGAGGACAGGACAGTATATACAAAAGCTATAGGGACTCACACACATACATTTCCTAAGCCTCAGCAGGTTAATAAGATTCTCTGGGGGTGCATTCCCATCAAGAAGTGCTAGTTGTCTGTAAAAGAAACTGGCGTTGTATTTGAGATAAAAGCTTTAGCTTCAGCAACAAGAGATTAAAAAAAAATAAAACATTCTTTCAATATCTGTAGAAAAATGTTGACCTTAACTGCGTAGTAATAGTGGAAACTTTCTTTTGGCCAGAAGGAGACCTGGCCAAAATGCTGTGTTAATCATGTAATATATGATCTAATACAAATTGGAGAAGATTTCCCTTCTAGATGGAGGGCCAGGCTGTAACACAAGTGCTGAGTGAGGATGTTAAGAAAGCAAGAAAAGTGGTCTGTAAGTAATTAGAATTATTTTTGTGATACAAGGGAATGTTGTTATTCAATAGATTCTGTTAGTAAAAAGATACCAAAATTTATGTGCCAGTACTTCAGGGCAGTATCCAGCAGCTGGGGAAGTGACTTTTACAAATCCTGCTTTCCACTATTAAAAGGATGAATCCAGCATTATTCCCACTCCAGCTTTGACTCTAAATATATAATCAGCATGAGAGGCAGAACCTGTGCTAAATGAACAATTGCAAGGCAAAACAAAACAAAAACAGGAAAAAAAAACCCTGAGAAGTTGCTACAGCTGAGATAACTGGCACCAGTACAGTATAAACAGTTACTACTACTACTACTTATCATTTCTAAAGCGCTACTAGACGTACACAGCACTGTACACTTAAACATGAAGAGACAGTCCCTGCTCGATAGAGCTTACAATCTAATTAGGACAGACAAACAGGACAAACAAGAGATAAGGGAAGAATAGCCATACTGGGTCAGACCAATGTTCCATCTAGCCCAGTATCCTGCTTCCAGCAGTGGCCAATTCAGGTCACAAGTACCTGGCGGAAACCCAATTAGTAGCAACATTTCATGCTATCAGCCTCAGAGCAAGCAGTGACTTCCCCCATGTCCATTTCAATAACAGACTATGGACTTTTCTTCCAGGAACTTGTCCAAAACTTCTTTGAACTCAAGATATGCTAACTGCTGTTAATGTGCTATTACCACATCCTCCGGCAACTAATCTTTGAGTGAAAAAATATTTCCTCCTATTTGTTTTAAAATTATTTCCATGTAATTTCATTGAGTGTCCCCTGGCCTTTGTACTTTTTGAAAGAGTGAAAAATCGATTCACTTCTACCCGTTTTACACCACTGAGGATTTTATAGACCTCAATCATATCCCCCCTCAGCTGTTTCTTTTCCAAGCTAAAGAAACTTAAACTCTTTAGCCTTTTCTCATATGAGAAGAGCTCCATCCCTTTTATCATTTTGATCGCTTTTCTTTGAACCTTTTCTAATTCCACTATATCTTTTTTGAGATACAGTGACCAGAACTGAATGCAGTACTCAAGGTGAGGTTGCATTATGGAGCAATACAGCAGCATTATAATATTCTTAGTCTTATTTTGCATCCCTTTCCTAATAATTCCTAGCATCCGGTTTGCTTTTTTGGCCACTGCCGTACACTGGATAGAAGAAATTCAAACAGGGGATGAGGTTCAGCATATACTGGGCAGGGAACAAGGTCAGAGAAACTGCAGTGCCTAAGAGGAACCAAACCTATACTGCACCATTAAAAAAAATTCAAATTTCTTTTTATTTTAAGCAATTTTCATACATGTTACAAAAAAACTCTTGAATAGAAAAGAAACAATATCATGATTAATAAAGTGTTACATTAATCATAGGAAAAAATACTGTACTTAAACCATCGTAATCCTCTTTATATAAACAAAAGAAAAACAGATAATTAAGAATAAAGTCAACAAAGTGATAATTGTATCTCAAGTGCGCAAATAGGAGAGGGAAGCAAGGCATAATTCAAAGAAATATCATTAATAAGGAAAAAGGTGAAAGAGCAGCACTATGCTAATCACATATTACGAAGTAGAAGTTACAGGAGCCAACAACTGAGGAGGAGGAATCGAGACTTGTTTGGAGTCCAAGAAGGTCATTACATTAATCGGTTCAAAGAAAAAATATATTGAGCCGACTGTAGTTTAATCACACATTTACAAGGACAATTAGGCAGAAGATGCCCCCTATGCAGAACACATGGACGCAGTCTCAGAAAGGATTGACACCTTCGTTGGGTTTGTCTAGATTAGAGAGTTGCATGGGGACAGAAATCCAACCCATCCCCACTGGAATCCAACCTCTCCCCATTCGTCCCCACGGGAATCTAACCCGTCCCTGCAAGAATTTAACCTGTCCTCACCTAGTCCCACAAGAATTTAATGGTACATAAAATAAATTTCTGTCGGCTCTCTCAGTCTCTCTCTGGGTTTGAGTCACAGCACTGCAGGCAAGGAAAGAATGGAAGTTGGAACACTCTGGTGCGCACCTGTAAGACTTCTCTGATTCACTGGCATTGTGTGCTAAGAGATCGCCACATGTACGCACCAGTAGGTCAGGTGACATCTGATGCTCGTGCCTATGTCAGAGCTGAGGTCTGCGCATCAGACTGGGAGCAGAGCGGATTAATAGTAACATAGTAAATGACAGCAGATAAAAACCGGATCGGTCCATCCAGTCTGCCCAATAGTCACAATCATTATCAATTCATGATTAAATCAACAATGAATGTGATATTATATACTTGATTATGGTCTTTCTGTGGCATTTCTGGGACATAGACCATAGACGTCCGCCTGGCCCTTTCCTTATGTTCGAACTGCTGGAGTTGCCCTCAAAGCCCACTCCAGCCTATTCATCTTCTCATTTGCAGGACACAGACCGTAAAAGTCTGTCCAGCACTGTCCTCATGTTTCACCACTAAAGTTGCTGTCTAAACCCTTTCCAGCCCATCCTAAACCAGATTGCCTCTTCTTACCCACTAGCCCCGCCTCCCCCCACCAGCTCTGCCACCCAATCTCTGCTAAGCTTCTGAGGATCCATTCTTTCTGAGTGGGATAAACATAAAGGAATCCTGCTCAGAAGGAATGGATCATCAGAAGCTGTGCTGTTAAAGCAAGCAGGAGGAGGAGGAGGAGGAGGAGGAGACAGCACTCAAAGAACTTGGTTCTCGGTAGGTGAGAGGCTGGCACAAGTGCAGCATACACTTCCGCGCGAACCCCACAGGAACTGCTTCCATCCCCACAGGAACCCTGCAGGAACTGCTTCCATCCCCATGGGATCCCCGCAGAACTGCTTCCGTCCCTGCGGGAATCCCACGGGTTCCGCGGAATTCCTGCGAACCCCGTTCCTGTGCAGGTCTCTAGACTAGATATATCAGGAAAACTTCTAATTCTGTAATTAAAAAATAATTCTTGTCTATAATGAGAAAAAACATTCTCAAAATCCAATCTTGGTCTGGTTGTAAAATAAAGTCTACAACTAAAGTAGCAGCTTAGGCTCCAATGGTTTCAAACTGTATTGTATGAGTCAAGTTTAACATCAAATGGTACCTCAGAACCCTCCGCTAATGATTGATCAGAAAACTTCTTAGTATAAGGCAACAAATAATAAATTCTAGAAACAGAAGGGTATGATTGTTCCGGTATTGTCAAAATTTCTAACAGATACCTTTCAAAAGTAATGCGAGAAGCTACTGCTGGTAATTTAGGAAAAATTTGTAAATCGTAATGTCTTCAATCTTTGTTGATTTTCCAAATTTTTTATTTTTCTTTTGTCACCCCCACTATCTAGTTTAAATGTCTAGAAACATAGCCTCTGAATTTGTCCCCAAGGATCCTTTTTCCCAACACAGAAAGATGTAGCCCATCTTTACAGTACAACCTGTTATTTTTCCATTCTCATATGTATCTAAAACCTTCTTCTTTACACCAAGATTCGAGCCACTTATTGAATTCCACTGTTTTGCGTAGTCTTTCCTCTCCCTTCCCACATGTAGCAATGACTTCAGAAAAAGCTGTAGTCCAAATCAAAGATTTCAGTCTCTCCCCAAGCTTTTGGAATGCTGTCTGTGCTGTAAACTTGCTATAGTTGGCCAGGTCATTTCTCCCCAAGTGGATTAAAACATCAGTAATTGAATCCTTGCTCTCTTCCCGGATCATGTTCAGTATTTGGTTGGTACTTCTGGTAACTGATGATTTTGGAAGGCATTTCACTAGGTTGGAGCCCTTGAACCATGTTCCTAAGTTAATACCTCTGAAAATGGAGTCTCCTAGCAGTAATAATTTTCTGCTTTTCAGCAAACTGTCATTGTTTAGGGGATGTTTCTTGGGTTGTGCTACCTTCCTTGCCTCTGGTTCCACCTCAGTATTTCTTTTCTTAGCATCAAAATGATGTAGGGCAGCAAAGGAATTAAACAGGGGCAAAGGTTGGAAGGGTGAATGCTTCAGATACAAATCAAGGTAAGGTAAACACAAAAAGTAGCACATATGAGTTTATCTTGTTGGGCAGACTGGATGGACTGTGCAGGTCTTTTTCTGCCGTCATCTACTATGTTACTATGTTCTGTGTGACATGTCTTAATCACAGAGCCTACTGTGACCCATCTATTCCTCTGTTTTGTTCTCTGTGGCAGTGGTGGTAAATTGGCTAGGAATTGTGTAATCCTGAATTGTTCCTTAATTATAGCCAATTCCTTCTTGAGTTTGTTGATCTCATTTTTCATAGATGATATTTGAAGACAGATAGGACAAGCTCCAAGGTTCCAGGTACTTTGCCTAAGGATTAAAGCGGAACATGTATTGCACTGAATGAAGGTCATGTTGATGTGATTCACAAGTGTGAAAAGGTGAACTGTGATAGGGGATATAAAGGAGTAGGATTGAGTCACCAGGTTCAATGTACCAATTTGGTAGGATTAAGTCACTGGCACAGAAGGGTCAAGATACAGTTCCATCAATACTACTACTGCTTACAGTGGCAGAAAGGACAGATATCTATAGAGTATAGATAAGAGTATGACTTCTTGCTCCCTTTTGAAATGGGGGCAAAGGATAATCCTGTGGTAAGGTGATGAACAAATTTAAGGGACAGAGAAAGTAAATTAATATCTTTCTATTGGTATATAAAAGCATAACAAACCTAGTATACATTAAGAGATCCTTTAAAACAGAAAAAGCACAGTACAATGCAGAAAGTTAGTGAGTTATTGCAATTAGAAATTATTTGTTTTCAAAAGCTCTTGTGAATTTGATAGAATAATTATTGGAGATAGAAGGTGTATTAGACAACCTATATAGGAAGTGTGAGCCCTGGGGTAGGTGGGCTGTGGCGTTGGGTGGGAGGGCCTAAACAACCAAGAATCTGTAAAATGTGTTAGCTGTGAAACCTATCTCCAATGCTTTATTAAAACCAGTGCTATCAAGTGTCAGAACATTAACACTTTTAAGATAGTGGCAACAGTGCCCAAATATAGGTAATCAATCTTATAGCAGGACTTTAACAGATTAATAGGAAGTAGTGCATAAGAAGCATGAAAGACAAGTTTGAAATAGTTGATTTATTGGGTTTTTTTGTTCTTAAATACAGAAAGAGTCTAGAGAAGCAGAACAGAAATGCAGATATTTCAAACAGATGATTAAAATGCTTATCTTAAGGCAGAGGTCATGTATTAACCTGATCACCCAAGCACTTTGTGGAAAGTAGGCTCACACTGCACAAGCTACACCTCTGCTGGGCAACAATGGCCCTGCCTCTAAGACCAGATGTCCGCTAAGAGAAACTGGGTGGGGGAGGGGGCAGCAGGAGTGTTAACGTATCTAACTTTATTTAACTTTCTAGAAGCTACAGGACTTGAGGCTATCTATCCAGGGCTACAGGACTTGAGGCAACATGGCTTTACCAAAGGAAAATCCTGCTAAATGAATCTTACTGACTTCTTTGACTGGGTGACCAAAGAACTGGATGAAGGATGTGTGCTAGATGTAATCTACTTGGATTTCAGCAAAGCCTTTGATACGGTCCCTCACAGAAGACTCATGAATAAGCTGAGAGGGCTGAACTTAGGACCCAAATTGGTGAACTGGATAGGAAACTGGTTGACCAACAGGTGGCAGAGGGTAGTGGTAAATGGAATCTGATCAGAGGAAAGGAAGGTGAGTAGTAAAGTGCCTCAGGGGTTGGTGCGGGGGCCGATTCTGTTTAATATATTTGTGAGAGATATTGCTGAAGGGTTAGAGGGAAAGGTTTACTTTTTTGTGGATGACACAAAGATAGGCAATAGAGTGGATACCCTGGAGGGAGTAGAAACAATGAGAAGGGATCTCCAAACATTAGAAGAATGGTTAAAGGTCTGGCAGTTAAAATTTAATCATACAACAAAAGCTCAGTATTTTATCCCAGCAGGGCTGGTGGTTGGGAGGTGGGGATAGTGCTGGGCAGACTTATACGGTCAGTGCCAGAGCCGGTGGTGGGAGGCGGGGCAGACTTATATGGTCTGTGCCCCGAAAAAGACAGGTACAAATCAAGGTAAGGTATACACAAAAAATGGCACATGTGAGTTTATCTTGTTGGGCAGACTGGGTGGACCGTGCAGGTCTTTTTCTGCCATCATCTACTATGTTACTATGTTAATTAAGTAAAATGAAAATGTGCTCAGTTCTAATAAATTCTTACCATTATACCCCAGGGGAACATTTGGTAGAATCAAAGGAACCATCATCACACATTTAGATGTTCCTGCTTTTTTTTTTTTTTTAATTTTTTATTTATCATTTTAAACATTTTACAAGCCTTCACTTGAGTAGGAAAAACAGATTTAACATTATTGTAAGAATATATTCAACAAAGAAATCTAATCTTTTCATCTTATCTTAGACCACTTCTCTCAGGAGAAGAGAATTAAAGAAACTATAAAGAAAGGCATTAACAGATTTCCACTGTATTTCTACATTCTTATCCCAAGGATTAATGTAGTAGTTTCCCAACAGTTTTCATGATATTTTTTTCTGATCTATAAATTGTTTTAAGTAATCCGGTAAAAGAAAAACATATTTAACATCCATATATTTTATAATGCATTTACACGGATAATTTAAATTGAAAGTGGCGCCTAACGCCAAAACAGCAGGTCGTAAAGATAAAAATTCTTTCCTTCTCATTTGTGTTATTTTAGTAAAGTCTGGGAAAACCCAGATTTTCCCTCCATAAAAAAGATTATGGAGGTTTCTTAGAGCCAGTTTCCTCACCAGCTCCAAGTCCTGTTGAAATACAAATGAGACCAACAATGTTTGTCTATCAGTTGTAGAAGTCAAAGAGGTTTCCAACAGTTCTGAAACATTTAAATCACTTTGCGGAATCTGTTGAACCTCGTTAAGATTTTTTGATGGCAGGTAATAGATTTTGTTCAGAGGTGGTATTTTGTCCGTAGTAAATTTTAAGTTTTCCACCAAATACCGTTTGAATATATCCATTGGCGAATACACTGCTATCTTAGGAAAATTTAACAATCGAAGATTTAATCTCCGATTGTAGTTTTCAAAGTATTCAAGTCTGTTATGTATAAGTGTATTGTCCTGTATTAACTTCACAGTTGTTTCTTTCATTTTGGTGGAATCAACATCCAATAGATTTATTTTCTCGTTAACCTCATCTCTCATTGTAGTAAATGCATTATTCAAAGTTTGTACATTTTCAAAAAGAGTATCAATCTTGCCTGTTGAGGTCCTAACTGCATTGTCCAAGCGCTGGAGCACCTCCCATATTGTCTCCAGCGTTACCTTCGCATTCAAGACCGTAGGAGTTATTGGCCTTTCCTGAGGAGCAACTGCACCCTCCGGCTCCATTTTCGAGGAAGCCCCGGCGGAAAATCCAACTTTCTGGCCCGGCGGTGGAGCGCTTTCTCCGACTTCCGGGGTCAACAATCCACCCGTCAAGTTGAGTATCGCCGGTTGCGAAGGTGGGCAGAGGGTCGGAGGAGACAACGACGTGTCTATTCCCTGGATTACGGCGTCTCCTATCGCCGTTACATCAGCGGGAACTCCGAACCTTGAGCAGTGGAATGCCATGTCAGGAACTGCTCAATCATCTGCTGGTCGGGCGTTGACGTTAGCAACGGCCGGGTCACCATCCTAACAATCCCTTTCCTCTTTGTGTGAGGCATATGGCAAGTAAGAAAAATTTTCTTTTTTAAAGTGAAAAAGAACAAAGAGGAATTTATCCCCAGCAGCGTTGAGCTAGTAACAAGCACGAGCAGTTGGTATCGCCGCCATCTTGCTCCGCCCCCTGAACAAATTCCGATGTTCCTGCATCTTAAAGAATAGTATGTACATAAATATTTGGTCTGTCCAAGGCATCAAGCCCAGCATCCTGTTTCCAACAGTGGCCCATCCAGGTCACAAATACCTAGCAAGATCCCCCCAAAAAGTACAAAACATTTTATGCTGCTTATCCCAGAAATAGTGGATTTTCTCCAAGTCCAATTTAATAATGGTCTATGGACTTTTCCTTTAGGAAGCCGTACAAACCTTTTTTAAACTCCACTAAGCTAACTGCCTTTACCATATTTTCTGGCAATGAATTCCAGAGTTGAATTACACGTTGAGTGAAGAAAGATTTTCCTCCGATTCGTTTTAAATTTACTACTTTGTAGCTTCATCACATGCCCCCTAGTCCTAGTATTTTTGGAAAGCATAAACAGACGCTTCACGTCTACCCATTCCACTCCACTCATTATTTTATAGACCTCTATCATATCTCCCCTCAGCCGTCTTTTCTCCAAGCTGAAGAGCCCCAGCCGCTTTAGGCTTTCCTCATAGGGAAGTCATACAGACATAAACAACTGCCTCCTGCTGTATAACAGAATAATATTGCACGTGCAAGTCTACCCTCTGTTGAGTGGGAGGCATCAACAAATGCATTCATAGAACCTTGTTTAGTGAAATGCAATGCCTAAACCTTTGTGCTAAACTTACATACAAACCTAACTGGTTATACATTCCATTCATTATTATGCACATTTGATGTTCCTACATATCAAAAGATAGCATATGCAAAAACTGCTGCCTCCTACAGTATGATAAGCTGGGAATATCGCATGTGCTGAATTGCCATTACCTAAATAAAGAGCAGTCTACTGATGACATGTACATTGATTAAACATTGTGCAATGCCTAAATATTGTATCTTGAGCTGATTTAGTTGCAGTTAGGGTTAACTCTTGTATTGCTTTCCAAATTGTTTCCAGTGTAGCCCCTGTGATAGCTTCTGTCTTTAAACTGAGCTCCTGAATCACACACTCTGGAGGCAACCCTTCAGTTCTGGCACTTCCGACTCAAGCCTCCACATCGATGTATCCTGCCTCCAATGAGTTCTCTGCCAGATACCTGATGTCTGTAGGATATGTTGGTGGGTTGAGCTCCAGAGGCGAGAGAGATGTTTCTGGCCTCAAAAGACCTAACGCTTCTCTGCCGAGACTCTCAGCAGGACTTGCTTCTCCGGTTACCATCTTGGGGGTATCGCAGTAAACCGGTCCAGCATCTGCTAGATCAGGGAAGAAGTTCTGGCCAATGGCAGGTGGTCTTTCACCATCCCCTTACATTTAGTATGAGGCATTGTTCAAAAGAGGTAAAAGGAAACAAAAAATGCCAGAAGAAGCCAGACTCCGATAAGCACCGCCAAAGACTCAGGCCGCCATCTTACCATGTCCCCCCAACAGCGCATACTGTTCAAAGAGGGTGAACTCTTCCTATAGAGTGTACACTACATGGTGAACTATTTGCAAAAGAGTGAGCACTCTTTTCCGATAGTGCACACATGGTTTGCACATGCATTATAGTTCACCAATGTGCACGCTATTGAGAAAAGAGTGCACTGTATTTGGAAATAGTGCACATATCTTTGCAAAGACTGTGCACAATTATCGACAAACAAAACATTTGCTAAGTACTGACACAAACGTATAGTAGATCACAGCTTCTCTAATGGGTTCCATATGTCAAAAAACAATCCAAATAATCAGTCACTTGGGAGATTTATTACTAATGTTCTTATAATTTATTACCTGCCTTTTAAGAAGAATACACCCAAATGGTGTACAGCATATTCAGTGGCAATAAATCAGATAATAGGGATTACATGGGGGAAAAAATCTGGTTCATTTTTTAAACCTTTTTTTTATTATTTAGTTCATTTGAAACATTTTTCTTCATGAAAAAATTGTTTTTGATGAACAAAAGTCAATTCTGCACCTGTTAATTCATAGGTTAAAGCATGTCAAATCAATTTTGTTCTTACTTAATTGTGTATTTAAAAAAAGTAAAGAATTAACCAGTGAGGTGAGGAGTCCATGACAAGGAACAGACCTGAAAAACAGCAGAAAGGATACAGTGAATTGAAATACAGATAGGCCTTTGTCAAATGCATGAAGAGTTCTCACCATATATCCTGTGGGCGTGCAGAAGGTTGTGGGGGGAGGTAACTGGAGCACCCGGCACAGTCAGTAAAGATAAATATGGTAGTCCTCACTGTAGGCTATTTCTTCTAGCTTTGTACTCCAGAAGAGCAGCAGTCCTTGGGATACACCCAGCCATTCAGGTTTTCAGGATACCCATAGTAAATATTCATGAGATAAATTTGTACACACTTAAGGTAGTGCATGAAAAATTATGTCATGCACATTTACTGTGGATATCATGAAAACCTGATTGGCTGGGTGCAGGGCCGTGCCTAGGGTCTCTGGTGCCCCCCCCCCCCCCCCCTCTGAAAATGATCGCTCACCACTTGCCACACTGACAGGAATTGTCAGCAATATTCTTAGAAACAAATAGCTATACATTGCAAAATAAGATAGCAGGTGTAAATTCTCAAAGTGGACATATTCCAAACACTAAAATGCAAATAAAATGATTTTTTTCTACCTTTGTTGTCTGGTGACTTTCTTTTTCTGATCATGTTGGCCCAGTATCTGATTCTGCTGCTATCTGTCCTCTTAACTCCATTTCCAGGGCTTCCTTTCCATTTATTTCTTTCCTTTCCTCCTTTCTTCTTCATTTCTGGTCCTCAGCTTCTGCCTATTTTCTTCATCCATGTGCAGTTTTTCTCCTCTCTTCCTTTTCCCTCATTTCATCTCCTTCATCTCTCTTCCCTCCCCTCTATGTCCAGCAATTTCTCCTCTCTCCCTGAGCCCTGCCCTCCCATCCATGCCCATCCATGCTCCTCTGTCCCCTGCCCCCTCCATTCATTCCTATCCAGCAATTCCCCTCTCTCTCTGAGCCCTGCCCTCCCATCCATGCCCATCCATGCTCCTCTGTCCCCTGCCCCCTCCATTCATCCCTATCCAGCAATTCCCCTCTCGCCCTGAGCCCTGCCCTCCCATCCATGCTCCTCTGTCCCCTGCCCCCTCCATTTATCCCTATCCAGCAATTCCCCTCTCTCCCTTCCATGAACCCTGCCCTCGCATCCATGCTCCTCTCTCCCCTGCCCTCCCGCTCACATGTCCCAGCTGCCTGCCCTCTTCTCCCCCCCCAACATCCCTACTACTACTACTACTATTTAGCATTTCTATAGCGCTACAAGGCATACGCAGCACTGCACAAACATAGAAGAAAGACAGTCCCTGCTCAAAGAGCTTACAATCTAATAGACAAAAATAAAGTAAGCAAATCAAATCAATTAATGTGTACAGCTTCCTCCACCAACGTCGAAGGGGAGTCGACCTGGGTGGCAGCTTTTTTTCTTTTAAATTTACCTCCGTCCAGCAGCGCAGGCGCAGCGTCAGTGAAGGAGGCGGCGCTCCCGACGTGTCTAGCCTTCCCTTCGCTCAGTGTCCCGCCTTCTTCTGACGTCATTTCCTTGATGTCAGAAGAAAGCGGAACAATGAGCGAAGGGAAGGCTAGACACGTTGGGAGCGCCGCCTCCTTCACTGACGCTACGCTGCCGGATGGAGGTAAATTTAAAAGGAGAAAAAAAAGGAAAGGGATCTTGCGGGAGAGAAGAGGATGGGCAGTTGGGCAATGGGAGCGGGAGGGCAAGGTAAGCATGGTGCGGCAGCGCCCCCCCCCCCCAGAGGACGGTGCCCCCCTGCTGTGCTTACCCCGCTTACCATGTTGGCACGGCCCTGGCTGGGTGTGTTCCCAGGACTAAGTTGAGAACCCCTGATCTATAGTTCTCAACCCAGTCCTTGGTACACACTCAGCCAGCCCCCTGCTTACTACTGCCATGGCTTTTTTCAGCCTGTATACATCACTGTGCCATCTATCCAGTTATATATCTCATTTAAAGTCTCTCATCAGCATATTTTTTCTGGTCATGCACAAGCCAGCCTGAGCCTTGATAATGTAAACTCCAGGTTAAAAGGCAGCCATCATCCAGGTAGATATATTCTGGTTCACATTAGGCTGCACAGATTAGTAAATTTCCTTAAAATGGTACAGGGAAATTTTTTAAAGGTGGCACTTAACAGTCTCTGTTCAATAGACTGCAAACGCATGTTGTTATGTCTCTGGAGGGTTGTGTCAGTTGTGTTTGGAGCAGCCCTTAACAATTTGCCTACTTCTATAGCTGCTCATGTAGCTTGAATTTGAAAAGCTTATGAGTTGCCAGACAGCTTTGATATCAGAGGCAATCTGAACCAGCCCTAGTTTTACTGCACTCTATGACCCAGATCCATCAGGTACATTTGATTTTAATACCATTAATTTGATCCCAGATGTGCTCCTTGCCAGGCCATAGCAAGTGGCATGTCCTGTGTTTTTACTTCTAATGTATATTGATATTTTAAGGCCATACAATCTCTATGTTCCGTGTATATGTGACGAAGGTAAGGTATTATGCATAAGTACATAAGTACATAAGTAGTGCCATACTGGGAAAGACCAAAGGTCCATCTAGCCCAGCATCCTGTCACCGACAGTGGCCAATCCAGGTCAAGGGCACCTGGCACGCTCCCCAAACGTAAAAACATTCCAGACAAGTTATACCTAAAAATGCGGAATTTTTCCAAGTCCATTTAATAGCGGTCTATGGACTTGTCCTTTAGGAATCTATCTAACCCCTTTTTAAACTCCGTCAAGCTAACCGCCCGTACCACGTTCTCCGGCAACGAATTCCAGAGTCTAATTACACGTTGGGTGAAGAAAAATTTTCTCCGATTAGTTTTAAATTTACCACACTGTAGCTTCAACTCATGCCCTCTAGTCCTAGTATTTTTGGATAGCGTGAACAGTCGCTTCACATCCACCCGATCCATTCCACTCATTATTTTATACACTTCTATCATATCTCCCCTCAGCCGTCTCTTCTCCAAGCTGAAAAGCCCTAGCCTTCTCAGCCTCTCTTCATAGGAAAGTCGTCCCATCCCCACTATCATTTTCGTCGCCCTTCGCTGTACCTTTTCCAATTCTACTATATCTTTTTTGAGATACGGAGACCAGTACTGAACACAATACTCCAGGTGCGGTCGCACCATGGAGCGATACAACGGCATTATAACATCCGCACACCTGGACTCCATACCCTTCCTAATAACACCCAACATTCTATTCGCTTTCCTAGCTGCAGCAGCACACTGAGCAGAAGGTTTCAGCGTATCATCGACGACGACACCCAGATCCCTTTCTTGATCCGTAACTCCTAACGCGGAACCTTGCAAGACGTAGCTATAATTCGGGTTCCTCTTACCCACATGCATCACTTTGCACTTGTCAACATTGAACTTCATCTGCCACTTGCACGCCCATTCTCCCAGTCTCGCAAGGTCCTCCTGTAATCGTTCACATTCCTCCTGCGACTTGACGACCCTGAATAATTTTGTGTCATCGGCGAATTTAATTACCTCACTAGTTATTCCCATCTCTAGGTCATTTATAAATACATTAAAAAGCAACGGACCCAGCACAGACCCCTGCGGGACCCCACTAACTACCCTCCTCCACTGAGAATACTGGCCACGCAATCCTACTCTCTGCTTCCTATCTTTCAACCAGTTCTTAATCCATAATAATACCCTACCTCCGATTCCATGACTCTGCAATTTCTTCAGGAGTCTTTCGTGCGGCACTTTGTCAAACGCCTTCTGAAAATCCAGATATACAATATCAACCGGCTCCCCATTGTCCACATGTTTGCTTACCCCCTCAAAAAAATGCATTAGATTGGTGAGGCAGACTTCCCTTCACTAAATCCGTGCTGACTTTGTCTCATCAGTCCATGTTTTTGTATATGCTCTGCAATTTTATTCTTAATAATAGCCTCCACCATCTTGCCCGGCACCGACGTCAGATGGTGGAGGCTATTATTAAGAATAAAATTGCAGAGCATATACAAAAAATGCTGATATGTAGTTTCTGTGTAGAAAATCCCTGTTTGTTGTATTTTTCCAGTGAGAGGTGTTTTGATATTCTAGAGACTGATGTAATATTTGCAATGCTGAAGATAAAAAAAAGCAGATCATGTAAAAAGATAAATATAGTTTATTTCAAACAATATATTGGTATTTGTATAAATATAGACAGCCCGACACAGGCCGTGTTTTGCCCAACTGGGCTGCTTCAGGGGCTATAAAAATATATGAATTATCAGTTATAATATTAAACTACACACTTAAAAAACATATATAATAAATATATATATATATATATACACATACATGTATATGCACATACAACAAATATAATGTCTATATCAGTGTACGTATATAAATCTAAAATGATACATACCAAAACATGCTCTATATAAAAACCATATAGAAAAAATCTTTTAAAATTATATTAAATATTAATAAAAAATTAATAAAAAAAAACAGAAGGATATCAAATAAAAAAATAGTTACATCCTATATTTATAGTGATTTACCTATACTATAAATGTAATGTTTCATTTGTACATATAGTGACAAGCAAACCGAGGTTATAAAAGAGAAGTTAAGACACCCACCTATATAAGAGTCCTTTGCTACCAAATATAAGGTGCATATGAAATGTCCTATTAAACACTACAAGACAAAAAGAAAGTTTCTGTAATTAAAAGATATTGTTATCTGCTAGTGCAAGTAGGGAGGACTGAATTAGTGCTGTTGAATAAATGCTGTTGAATAAAGACTCACGTGTATGAAGAATTGATCTGGTTTGAAAAAAACAGCTGAATCAGAGATGCCAAAAGCATAACTTGCTAATCTAATGAAAGAGAAAAAAGTTGATAATATGTATACATTCATTTGTGGCCAATAACGGCATACTATGTTCTTCTCATAGAGTAAACCATAATGGCATCTTTTATGCTTTAAACATCATATGATGCTTGCCATTTTTATAAATATGGGATTTTTTTACAAATGACCTGTGTATCTACTTATTCATTTATTTACACAATCAATAAATACTAGCGACACCTTGACCTTTGACCTCCTGGGCTCGGTCTTTTTTAATCTTTTAATTCCTATGATTTCTTTTAAAACATAAAGAAAAGGGTTCCAAATATGAAATACACTGTTTAGACTATCCCCTTTATTAAACTAGTTCCATATAATAGTTTGACAAACCAGCTACACGAAATGATCATCGTGACGTCACAAATCTTCTAATATATATTTTTAAAGATTCATTATCTCGCATGGCACCTTTTTCATTAGTTGTCCTTAGTTGTATTGTTTAAATTGGTACATTACCTTTTCTTATATAAAATATTGCGGGACCGTCACGTTTCTAAAACCTGACCCTTGAACTCTTGCTTCCTGTTTAAAGCTTCCTCTGTTTACCGCCGCTTTCTTTCAGCTACCTCGGAGATATGTGACTGTAATATTGACTCGATGTAAGTAACACCTCTATTTTAGAAGATATCACTTTCGGTTCCTTTGATGAAAATACTGAACGACGCTATAGAGAAAAGAGTTTTTAAAAAAATGAAATACACTGTTCAGACTATCCCCTTTATTAAACTAGTTCCATAGAATAGTTAGATTCATTATCTCGTACGGCACCTTTTCTCATTAGTTTTCATTAGTTGTCCTTAGTTGTATTGCTTAAATTGGTACATTACCTCTTTTAATATAAAATATTTTAATATAAAATATTGCGGGACCACTACGTTTCGAAACCTGACCCTTGACCTCTTGCTTCCGGTTTAAAGCCACCGTCGCTTTTTTTCAGCTATCTCGGAGATACGTGACTGTAATATCGACTCCATGTAAGTAATATTTCTATTTTAGAATCTTCACAATGGCAAACATTAAAATACTTTTAAAGATATCACTTTCGGTTCCTTTGAGGAAAATACTGAATGACGTTACTGATTTCACGCAAATAATAGCTTATGATAACACTGAACGACGCTATTGATCTCGTGCAAATAATAGTCCTGGTTTAGGATTTTTTAAATGGCAAGCATCATATAATGTTTAAAGCATAAAAGATGCCATTATGGTTTACTCTATGAGAAGAACATAGTATGCCGTTATTGGCCACAAATGAATGTATACATATTATCAACTTTTTTCTCTTTCATTAGATTAGCAAGTTATGCTTTTGGCATCTCTGATTCAGCTGTTTTTTTCAAACCAGATCAATTCTTCATACACGTGAGTCTTTATTCAACAGCATTTATTCAACAGCACTAATTCAGTCCTCCCTACTTGCACTAGCAGATAACAATATCTTTTAATTACAGAAACTTTCTTTTTGTCTTGTAGTGTTTAATAGGACATTTCATATGCACCTTATATTTGGTAGCAAAGGACTCTTATATAGGTGGGTGTCTTAACTTCTCTTTTATAACCTCGGTTTGCTTGTCACTATATGTACAAATGAAACATTACATTTATAGTATAGGTAAATCACTATAAATATAGGATGTAACTATTTTTTTATTTGATATCCTTCTGTTTTTTTTTTATTAATTTTTTATTAATATTTAATATAATTTTAAAAGATTTTTTCTATATGGTTTTTATATAGAGCATGTTTTGGTATGTATCATTTTAGATTTATATACGTACACTGATATAGACATTATATTTGTTGTATGTGCATATACATGTATGTGTATATATATATATTTATTATATATGTTTTTTATGTGTGTAGTTTAATATTATAACTGATAATTCATATGTTTTTTATAGCCCCTGAAGCAGCCCAGTTGGGCGAAACACGGCCTGTGTCGGGCTGTCTATATTTATACAAATACCAATATATTGTTTGAAATAAACTATATTTATCTTTTTACACGATCTGCTTTTTTTATCTTCCACCTTGGAGTTTGCAGACCGTCTGCCTTTGTGCTTTTTTGGACCCTCCCTTTTGGGCATATTTGCAATGCTGCCTTTTTATAGTCATAACATCCGTCATATCCCACTCAAAATTTAACAGAGCCCCGAAAACCTCAGCAATGCACCTTACATATAGTATTTAATGCAAGGATTTGTTGCACCTACCTCGTTACCGGTTCTCCAGAGGTTCAAATGCCAATTTATATATTGATTTCCCCATAAATAATATCTTCTTCATATAAACATTACAATGAAAAGGACTTTGACTATAAATGTCTTATAGCGTGCACTTATCTTAAGCAGAGCATGTTTCGTCCTCCAAATTCTTTAGCGCCAGCTCAGCTCCCACAAATCATTTATAGTCAGTCCTTTTCATTATAATTTTTATATGAAGAAGATATTATTTATGGGGAAGTTTAGAAATCAATTTATAAATTCACTATAAATTGGCATTTGAACCTCTTGAGAACTGATAATGAGGTGGGTGCATCAAATCCTTGCATTAAATACTATCTATATGTAAGGTGCACCACTGAGGTTTTCGAGGTTCTGTTAAATTTTGAGTGGGATATGACGGATGTTTTTTATTTATTTGTTACATTTGTATCCCACATTTTCCCACCTAATTGCAAGGCTCAATGTGGCTTACATGGTACCGTAAAGGCGATCGCCAGTTCCGGTATGAACAAATACAAAGTGATGTAGTGGTAGAATAAAGCAAAACAGCAAAAGTAGAGGCTGACAAATGCGCAAACCAATAGGGAGATAATCTCAAAAAACAGTTTATTCAGAATATTCATATCAATATCAAGGACCCGACACGGTCCGTGTTTCGGCGCCAAAGCGCCTGTCTCAGGGGTCACAATCAACTTTCTCTGAGGAGAAGCTGATAGGCTTGAATTCCTTTATGTATGCAAGTTAATCCACAGAGAGAACAAAGGAACAGCCAACCGATCAGCAAACACCATGTGGTAGAATAAAGATCATGTGTTACATACACATTAGGGAATCGTAGAGGAGAAGGGTTAATTTGTGTCCAGTACTAGCTTTGGTTTAGCTGTGTTGCAGTTGTTCAAGCATTTAAGTTGGGTCGGTGGGGTATACCTTTTTGAACAGGTTGGGTTTCAGTAATTTCCGGACGTTTAGGTGGTTATACGTTGTTTTCATGGTCTTCGGTAGTGCGTTCCATAGTGCTTATATAGGAGAAGCTGGATTCATAAGTTGATTTATATTTGAGTCCTTTGCATCTTGGGTAGTGGAGATTTAGGTATGTTCGTGTGATCCTGTTGTGTTTCTGGGTGGTAGGTCTAGGAGGTCTGTCATGTATCCCGGGGCTTCGCCGTAGATAATTTTATGAACCATAGTGCAAACTTTGAATATGATTCGTTCTTTGATTGGAAGCCAGTGCAGTTGTTCTCGGAGGGGTCTGGCGCTTTTGAACTACGTTTTTCCAAATATAAGCCTAGCTGCCGTGTCTTGGGCAGTTTGAAGTTCCTTTATGATTTGTTCTATGCATCCTGCATAGATTCTATTGCAATAGTCTACATAGCTTAGTACTATAGTTTGTATCAGGTTGCAAAATGTTTCCCTCGGGAAGTAAGGTTTCACGCGTTTGAGTTTCCACATTGAATAGAACATTTTCTTTGTTGTAGATTTCACTTGGTTCTCTAGCATGAGGGTTTTGGTCGATTGTAACTCCAAGAATTTTCAAGCTGTCTGAGATTGGGAGGGTGTAATCTGGGATAGTTAGGTTGGTGGATTTGTACGTGTTGTATTGGGATGAAAAGATGAGACAGTGTGTTTTTCTTGTGTTTTTTAGTTGAAATGCATTCGCCCATGAGTTCATGACATTCAAGCCGAGTTTGATTTCCTTGGTGATTTCTGTTAGACTGTGTTTGAAAGGGATGTATATTGTGACATCGTCTGCGTAAATGAATGGGTTAAGGCCTTGGCTAGTGGGATCATCATTAGGTTGAAGAGAGTCGGTGATAGTGGTGAACCTTGAGGTACTCCGCAGTCTACTTTCCATGGTGGTGATATATTCGAGTTTGATTTCACTTGATATGTTCTGGTAGTTAGGAAGCCCTTGATCCAACTGAGTACACTTCCTCCAATCCCGAAGTACTCTAGGAGTCTTAGTAGTATTTTATGGTTTACCATGTCGAACGCACTAGACATGTCGAACTGGAGGAGTAGTATGCTTTTACCTGTTGCTATTTCCTGTTTGAATTTGGCTCGATTAGCTTTTCCCACTTTAGTTGATAGTCTATCTTTGAGTCTTTTTATATATTGCATGGTTGATGATAAAGACATGGCTACTGTGGGGCTGTCACAACTGTAGGGGCAGAGACATGGATAGTCATCCCACCCCCTAAAGAAACACTGACTACTGCTGCCCCAGTTCTCTTTCCACATACCTAAAGCCCTGATCTAGGTCTTCACTAAGGACTAGATTTTATATATGGCGCACGAAAAATTGGCACTGAAAATACTTCCACCTAGGCATATTCTCTAAACTGCTCCTAGATTTAGGTGTGGTTTATAGAATGCACCTAGCGGCCATGCCTTTGCCTAACTCTAGGCACATCCATTTTTGCTAGGTAAACTAGCTAGTGTAAATACCGGCACCTAAGTTAGGTGCGGAGCAAATCTATTCTATAACCCTGCACATAGATTTTTGGAACACCCGGGGCCGGCCCATTCCATGCCCATGACCAGACCCCCTTTTTGGCACCACTTTAAAGAATACGTTTACCCCAAAATTCTATAAAGGGTGCCTTAAGTTGTGCATGCTAATTTGGCTCAACGCCAAATTGCGTGCACAACTTAATTGATTAACAAGCCTATCAGTGCTGATAATTGGTACTTAACCAATTAGTGTCACTAATTGTCTTTAATTAGAATTTATGTGCACAACTTTCTAGGCATATTCTACAACATGGTGCTTGTAAATTCTAATGCGTGCAGCCAAAAGGGGGGGCATGGCTATGGGTGTGTAATGGGTGGGTTGTGGGCCTATGTGAACGATTATGGAGCACGCCTGATCTGCGCCTGTTAGGCGCAAGTATTTAGGCCTGGTTTTAGGTGGCCTAAATGGGTGCGCCTAAATTTTAGTTTCAAGAATGGCATGTGAGCATATTCTATAAACTACGCCTAACTTTAGGCATAGTTTATTGAATCACGCTAAGCACATGGTTTTTCGGCATGGATTTTTAAGGTGCCATTTATAGAATTTGGCCCTTAGCGAGTTTTGCATATAAATTCTAATTAAAGCTAATTAGTGTCAATAATTGCTTAAGTGGCAAATTATCAGTGCTGATTGGCTTGTTAAGTAATTAAATTGCACATGCAAATCCAGACTATGGCAGGTGCACTGGAACTTCAGGGCACATGAAGAAGGAAAAAACACTGCAAGTCTTCTGCTGCAGAGAGTGTATGTTCTGTTAGCTCTAGTGCATACCTAACACACAGCAGAATGCACATTATAAGGCAAGATAAGTGCACAGCTGGCTCATTAAGTATTTATATACTCTTAAAGTGATTTTAATAGCACTGTGGTGAAGGGAAGCAAAGCAAAGTAAAAAAAAAAAAAACGAGCAAAATGCTGCTCCCTAAAAAAAACAACATTTAGAGTAACCCGATGAAAGAAGTGCTATACCACTATATGGCACCTTTATTGTCTGCATAAATTGTGGGTAAGATCTGAGGGTACTCTATATATAAAAAATTTATATTTGCCAATATACTTGAGCTAGTTGTGACACACATATATATTGTATGTATGAGTGGTCTTTAGTCCTGGTTTGTGTTTATGCTATTGAATATTACCAGAGACAGTGATATTCTGAAATCGTTTTATGCTGGCCCTTCCAGCATTCAGAGGTTTGGCCTATGTAATTTACAGCCCTGGCATTGTCATTCATAACCTAGAGCTCTCAGGTATGTGCCTGGAAAAAATACCTATCAGACTATCAAGCTATGATAGTTAATATTTGCTAAGTGTTCTAGAAGTTGCGTCTAGAATAAAAAACTTTAACATAAAGCACTGAGAAGCAGAAATGAGTGGGAGTCACCTCTGCCCCCTTTGGAGTTCAAGGATACACATAAAAGGTAAAGGGGTGGATGCAGGGATGAGGTGGAAACAGTGGGGAGACAAAAGTAGGGACCTGCCTAAATGAAAAAAAAAAAAGAAACAAACCAAAACCAGGAAAAAAATACAAAATGAAGTGAAAATATGATTAAAGACCCCTTCTAGTCATATGATATAGAATCGAGAATTGTGCCAAGCTTTTGTTTAAATCAATTCAACACATCACTCTCAGTCAATCAAGCTTTATACGTTATATTCCTCCACATTCACTTCTTTTGGCTCTGCTTCTTTGTTATCTAATGTTAGGTTTTCATTTCTCTATCACTGTTTCTATAGCAACCAATCCACAAACTCTCCCCATAGAACAGTAAAGAGGTCAGTGTTCCTATTGCTGCTTGTGTAGGTAACTAAGCATTACATTCCTATCCTCAATGGCAGCCATTTACTTGTTGCAAGGAATTATTTTCAATCCACCTAAGATCCAGTGATAACCTTCAATTACATGCTTTTGTACTGTCTTAACCCCATCTTCCCAACAGCAATAAGAATATATAGAAAGGTATTTTGCATTTCTCCTCTGTACAAAATGTGTGAGGTTTCCATAGACACATAGCTTAACAATGCTAGTACCAATAAAAATGTCACGCCTGTGGGGCAGCACTTTACAAAACCAGAGCACTATAGCAGTGATTTCATGGTAAGAATCATGGGTTGTACTTCTCTACTTTTGTAATTCATGTAAGCCACATTGTGCCTGCAATTGTGGGAAACTGTGGGGTATAAATGAACCATAAATAAATAAATAATAATAAATAAATAAAAAGGAACTTTAAAACAATACAGGAATGTAAGACCAGGGCCGCCGAGAAACTAGGCCCGGGACAATGCCCCCCGAGGTCGCCACCACTCCCCCTCCACCCACCCACCCCCCTCCGCCCGCCACCGGGCCGGGCCCCTGCATTGAAATCACAGCACCTCTCACCTCCATGTGAAAGCGCTGCAGGCAGCAGCAGATCGCCTCCCTCCTTCGGGCCTCCTTTCCTCCCTGTGTCCCACCCTCGTCTGACATAACTTCTGTGAGGGCGGGACACAGAGAGGGAAGGAAGCCCAAAGGGAGGCGATCTGCTGCTGCCTGCAGCACTTTCACAAGGAGGTGAGAGGCGCTGTGATTTCAATGCAGGGGGCCCAGCCCGGTGGCAGACGGTCGACGACGGACAGGGCCGGTCTTAGCAACTGCAGGGAGCTGTGCAGACCAGTTCGCTGGGGCCTACCCACCCCTCCCCGCTCCGGTATACCCAAAATGACAGAAACCAAATTAGCATACAGATTCTGCATGCAGCACAATACCAGAAAAACAGAGCATTGCTATACATTGCAAAGTAAGACAGCAGATGTAAATTCTCAAATTGGACATATTCCAAACACTAAAATGAAAATAAAATGATTTTTTTCTATCTTTGTTGTCTTGTGACTGTTTTTCAGATCATGTTGGTCCCAGTCTCTGATTCTGCTGCTCTCTACCTGCTCCCTTAACTCCACTTCCAGGGTTTCATTTCCATTTATTTCTTTACTTTCCTCCTTTCTTCTTCATTTCTTGCCCTACATCCATAGGTAAAAGCTGGGTCCTCCGCGGACTTGACTGGAGGAAGTATAGAGTGGATCCAGCTTTTGCCTATTTTCTCCAGCTATGTGCAGTTTTTCTTCTCTTTTCCCTTTCCCTCATCTCTGTCAGGATGCATCTCCTTCCTCTCTCTTCCCTCTCCTCCATCCATGTCCAGTATTTATCCTCTCTCTCCTCCCCTCTATCCATGTTCATCTCATAGTAACATAGTAACATAGTAGATGACGGCAGAAAAAGACCTGCATGGTCCATCCAGTCTGCCCAACAAGATAACTCATTTGTGCTGCTTTTTGTGTATACCCTACTTTGATTTGTACCTGTGCTCTTCAGGGCACAGACCGTATAAGTCTGGCCCAGCACTATCCCCGCCTCCCAACCACCAGCCCCGCCTCCCAACCACCAGCTCTGGCACAGACCGTATAAGTCTGCCCAGCACTATCCCCGCCTCCCAACCACCAGCCCCGCCTCCCACCACCGGCTCTGGCACAGACCGTATAAGTCTGCCCAGCACTATCCCCGCCTCCCAACCACCAGCCCCGCCTCCCACCACTGGCTCTGGCACAGACCGTATAAGTCTGCCCAGCACTATCCCCGCCTCCCAACCACCAGCCCCGCCTCCCAACCACCGGCTCTGGCACAGACCGTATAAGTCTGCCCAGCACTATCCCTGCCTCCCATCCAAGAAATCCATTAATTTGATAAGAAAGCACTGCAAAAACACTCATATCCATATTAAAAAGTATATAGACAATAGACAACCATCCATGTCAAAAATATAATTAAACATATTAGGTAAGACATATTCATTGTCTGTTTTTTTTCCCTTTCATTCCAGATCATTATTGAACATATTTTGAAACAGATATGTTTTCAGAAACTTACGGAAATGAATCTAGGACTCTTCTAATAATTTTTGGAAGACAGTTCCAGAGTCAAGGGGCTAGAAAAAAGAAAGCTGAAGTTCTAGTGGACTCCCATCTAGCCTTTTGGGGTGACAGAATTACCAATCTATTATCTGTAAGTGATCGAAGTATTCATATGGGAGAGTATGTAAGGGAGCTACTCATGGCAGAAATAGTATTTAAGAACAGAGAGGAACTGAAAGAAAGCTCAGTAAACCTGGGAAGATATAAATTGACAAATTAAAGCAGCAAATCACCTGTAGTGGACGGTATACACCACGGGGGACTGAAAGAATTTTTAAAAATGTTCAGATTACTGGCAATCTGTATCCTGTCATTAGAATAATCTATGGTGCCTGAAGATTGGAATGTGGCCAATGTAATGCCAATTTAAAAAAAAAAAAGATTCTGGGGTGATCTGGGAAGTTACAGACTGGTAAGTCCAATGTCAGTGTCAATAAAAATAGTAGATTTTTCTATTTTCTAAGCATCCAGAGAACATAACGCTGTAGACTAATCTGTCTGGTTGGTCATTGCTGAGCTGGGTCAGGCTGTAGCTAGCTCCAAAAATAGATGAAGTCTCCTATACTACTACTACTTGACATTTCCAAAGCGCCACTAGGGCCACACAGCGCTGCACAATTCAACATAGAAGGACAGTCCCTGCTCAAAGGAGCCCACAATCCAAAGGACAAATGTACAGTCAGTCAAATAGGGGCAGTCTAGATTTCCTATAGCAAATGAACATGAAAAAAAGCTTCATGAATATGTTCTTATACAGAGACATGGGGAAGCAACTGCTTGCCCTGGATTGGTAGCATGAAATATTGCTACTATTTGGGTTTCTGCCAGGTACAATGTTGCAATTCTTTGAGATTCTGCATGGAATCTTGCTATTCTTTGGTATTCCGGAATCTTGTTACTCGTTCAGGTTCTGGAATGTTGCTACTATTTGGTTTTCTGCCAGGTACAATGTTGCTATTCTTTGAGATTCTGCATGGAATCTTGCTATTCTTTGGGATTCCGGAATCTTGTTACTCGTTCAGGTTCTGGAATGTTGCTACTATTTGGGATTCTGCCAGGTACTTGTGACCTGGATTGGCCACTGTTGGAAACAGGATATTGGGCTAGATGGACCATTGTGGCTATTCTTATGTTCTTAATATAAAACTGAGATATGCGGTTTAAAGCAATGTTTAGAAGATTGTAATAAAGTGGAAGAAGTGAAATTACTGGGCATTACTTTGATTAGAGACAATTTAAGCAGAACTAAAAATGAAATTCTGGAGAACCAGGCAAGAGCTTCTAACCTACGTTTGCTTAATTTTCCAAAACTTCCAATGCGTTCCCCGCAGTATTTAAACAATAGTCAACTGATGCACTGAAGATTTCAACTGAAAGTAGTTCAAAATATCTATGTTTTGCTAAAAAGAAAGAAGAAAATGTGTCTAATACTTCTTTGCCACCGGCACTGGACATCTCACATATTTTGGAGTCTTCAGATTCTGCCTTAGCAACAGGGGTAACTCTTATAGTTTCTCTGGCTTTAAAATCTGACCAAGACTGGCTTCTTTGTCTATTTTAAATATAGGGACCATCTGTTTTTGAATACCAAGAAAAGAATATTTCCTGATGTTACGTGAGAAACTCAAAAATATAGAAGAGGATTTCTCCTATTTAGAACAGGGAATTTGCAGCTTAGGGCCCTGTTTTTTCTTAAATATCCCTGTAAATGTATTGTTAAATATGTATTTTTTTCAATCTGCACAGCTGCCATCTTTCTGGCTGCTAACCAACTTATGTCATCTGTACTGGTAGGGTCTTTTGTGAACAGGGAGACTCCTCAGAGATGTTTGCATTTCATTTGATTCAGTTCTCCTGCCTTCTTTTGTATCTTGTAGATTAAATTAGAATTGCTTGCATAAGTACATAAGTAATGCCACACTGGGAAAAGACCAAGGGTCCATCGAGCCCAGCATCAGCGGCCAATCCAGGCCAAGGGCACCTGGCAAGCTTCCCAAACTTACAAACATTTTATACATGTTATTCCTGGAATTGTGGATTTTTCCCAAGTCCATTTAGTAGTGGTTTATGGACTTGTCTTTAGGAAACCGTCTAAAACCTTTTTAAACTCTGCCAAGCTAACCGCCTTCACCACGTTCTCCGGCAAAGAAGTCCAGAGTTTAATTACGCGTTGGGTGAAGAAACATTTTCTCCGATTTGTTTTAAATTTACTACACTGTAGTTTCATCACATGCCCCCTAGTCCTAGTATTTTTGGAAAGCGTGAACAGATGCTTCACATCCACCTGTTCCACTCCATTCATTATTGTATATACCTCTATCATGTCTCCCCTCAGCCGTCTCTTCTCCAAGCTGAATAGCCCTAGCCTCCTTAGTCTTTCTTCATAGGAAAGTCGTCCCATCCCCGCTATCATTTTAGTCGCCCTTTGCGGCACCTTTTCCAATTCTACTATATCTTTCTTGAGATGTGGTGACCAGAATTGAACACAATACTCAAGGTGCGGTCGCACCATGGAGCGATACAACGGCATTATAACATCCTCACACCTGTTTTCCATACCTTTCCTAATAATACCCAACATTCTATTCGCTTTCCTAGCCGCATACAGTGGGGGAAATAAGTATTTGATCCCTTGCTGATTTTGTAAGTTTGCCCACTGACAAAGACATGAGCAGCCCATAATTGAAGGGTAGGTTATTGGTAACAGTGAGAGATAGCACATCACAAATTAAATCCGGAAAATCACATTATGGAAAGTATATGAATTTATTTGCATTCTGCAGAGGGAAATAAGTATTTGATCCCTCTGGCAAACAAGACCTAATACTTGGTGGCAAAACCCTTGTTGGCAAGCACAGCGGTCAGACGTCTTCTGTAGTTGATGATGAGGTTTGCACACATGTCAGGAGGAATTTTGGTCCACTCCTCTTTGCAGATCATCTCTAAATCATTAAGAGTTCTGGGCTGTCGCTTGGCAACTCGCAGCTTCAGCTCCCTCCATAAGTTTTCAATGGGATTAAGGTCTGGTGACTGGCTAGGCCACTCCATGACCCTAATGTGCTTCTTCCTGAGCCACTCCTTTGTTGCCTTGGCTGTATGTTTTGGGTCATTGTCGTGCTGGAAGACCCAGCCACGACCCATTTTTAAGGCCCTGGCGGAGGGAAGGAGGTTGTCACTCAGAATTGTACGGTACATGGCCCCATCCATTCTCCCATTGATGCGGTGAAGTAGTCCTGTGCCCTTAGCAGAGAAACACCCCCAAAACATAACATTTCCACCTCCATGCTTGACAGTGGGGACGGTGTTCTTTGGGTCATAGGCAGCATTTCTCTTCCTCCAAACACGGCGAGTTGAGTTCATGCCAAAGAGCTCAATTTTTGTCTCATCTGACCACAGCACCTTCTCCCAATCACTCTCGGCATCATCCAGGTGTTCACTGGCAAACTTCAGACGGGCCGTCACATGTGCCTTCCAGAGCAGGGGGACCTTGCGGGCACTGCAGGATTGCAATCTGTTATGTCGTAATGTGTTACCAATGGTTTTCGTGGTGACAGTGGTCCCAGCTGCCTTGAGATCATTGACAAGTTCCCCCCTTGTAGTTGTAGGCTGATTTCTAACCTTCCTCATGATCAAGGATACCCCACGAGGTGAGATTTTGCGTGGAGCCCCAGATCTTTGTCGATTGACAGTCATTTTGTACTTCTTCCATTTTCTTACTATGGCACCAACAGTTGTCTCCTTCTCGCCCAGCATCTTACTGATGGTTTTGTAGCCCATTCCAGCCTTGTGCAGGTGTATGATCTTGTCCCTGACATCCTTAGACAGCTCCTTGCTCTTGGCCATTTTGTAGAGGTTAGAGTCTGACTGATTCACTGAGTCTGTGGACAGGTGTCTTTCATACAGGTGACCATTGCCGACAGCTGTCTGTCATGCAGGTAACGAGTTGATTTGGAGCATCTACCTGGTCTGTAGGGGCCAGATCTCTTACTGGTTGGTGGGGGATCAAATACTTATTTCCCTCTGCAGAATGCAAATAAATTCATATACTTTCCACAATGTGATTTTCCGGATTTAATTTGTGATGTGCTATCTCTCACTGTTACCAATAACCTACCCTTCAATTATGGGCTGCTCATGTCTTTGTCAGTGGGCAAACTTACAAAATCAGCAAGGGATCAAATACTTATTTCCCCCACTGTATGTTTCTTTATCTTTGCCTTCATTATATTGTGGACTTGATATGGATGATAATTTATTTTGCCTGTTTTGAAAGTTCATTTCATTAATTGTATAGCTTTCTATATCATATCAGACTTTCTATGCAAGTGTTTAATGCTTGATTATTGTTCTTGTTAAAATTTCTACAATAAATAAATTCCTGGAGGAAAAGTCCATACTTAAGTCTCACTTGTTTACGGAGGGCTTGGCAATGATCAGTCACAGACAGAGAACTGTGCAACTTCTGATTCTTTTAATCTGGGAATATTGAAAGAAATTAAAAACTAACCTGAGTCAGCTCAGATTAAATTTTAAAAACATAAATTAAAAAAAAAACAAAAGAAAGAAAGAAAAATGAGCTGAACAATTTAAAATTAAACGCTCTTTCAGATGTGAGATTGTCATAGGAAACTTCCCCTTTCTCACTTTTGAAAGTTATAAAATCAAATATATACATCCCTCCAGATGAATGCCATTTGAAGTTCTGGGTGACATCTGTCACTGTTTCCAGGATTATAAGAACAAAAAACATCAAAACACATTTGGTTAAAAGATGTGGAAAACTCTTGGGGGAGGGGGGAACCCAGCCAGCAAAATGGGTTTGCTGCAACAAAAGCTTTCAGAAGCACTTGAGAGTGAAATGTCTGAATATGAGAACATAGGCAGAGTAATGCATGCTCAAAAAATATTACAGCATCACAAAAAATCAGTACAGATAGAAGAAAAATCCTAGCACCCGGGTAACTTGCTGTAAATGCCAAAAGTCAAAATTTCCATGGAGACTAAGAGGTGTATTTTCAAAGACTTACAAATTTACATGAAGGGGCATTTTCGAAAGAAACGTCTAAATCTTAATTTGGACGTTTTACAAAGACGTCCAAAATGAAAACAGGAAAGAAGGTCATTTTCAAAAAAGATGGACGTCTATCTTTTGCGTTCGAATATACTATGGACGTCCTGTGATTTGGACGTCTTTGTTTTTCGGCCATTTTCAAACAAAAAAAACGTCCAAGTGTAAAACATCCAAAATGAAGCCATTGGGACGATGTAGGAAGAGCCAGCATTTTTAGTAGACTGGTCCCCCTGACATCCCAGGACAGCAATAGGGCACCCTAGGGGGCACTGCAATGGACTCCATAAAATGCTCCCGGGTACACTTCTGACCATTGCTCCCTTACTATGTCTGCTGAGCCCCCCCCCCCCCCAAAACCCACCACCCCCAACTGTACACCACTACCATAGCCCTTACGGGCTGAGCTGGATGTTTCTGTGAGATAAACATCCAAATGCTGACTTATGTCACTTTTTGAACGTCTATCTCTTTCGAAAATGAGCCCAATAGTAACCTATGGAATTTTGTAAGTCTAAGTGCTTTGAAAATGAGCCTCTTTGTAAACATATTTTCTTCTAGTTCTTTTTGTATATAGTATGGTTTCTTCTCTGCATTTTTTTTGCCAGGATATATATACATAGTAGATGACGGCAGAAAAAGACCTGCACGGTCCATCCAGTCTGCCCAGCAGTTATTAAACTAACAATTATCCCTTGGCATAGCATGGAGCTTTTGCCACCACCTGGACCCTTTTGGGGTCATGCCTGAATCATAGACCCATGTGATCTAGACATCGTCCTCCTGGGATAATGATTAGGTTGGCTCAATAAAATGTGCCATGGGTTCTCTGCAGACTTTCGTCCAACCTACTCAACCTCTTTGGCAGATTAAAAGGAAGATTGATAAGGGGCTAATTATGACTGTCATGCGGCCTTGGGCAATCTTAGTCCATAACAGGTGCCACTTTAGCATCCAGTGCTTACTTGAGGAGGCTTTGCATAGATCCACATATAAAGCGAATGCTACATACCTGTAAAAGGTATTCTCCGAGGACAGCAGGCTGATTGCTCCCACTGATGGGCGACGTCCACGGCAGCCCCTCCAATCGGAAACCCCACCAGTAAAGGCCCCCACCAGTCCTCGCGCACCGCGCATGTGCGGCCATCTTCCCGCCCGAACCGGCTCGCGTTCGCCAGTCCCATATCTCATGTCCTCTCTTCCCTCTCCTCCATCCGTATCCAGAATTTCTCCTCTCCCCTCCATCCATGTGCATCTCCTTCCTGTCTTCCCTCATTTCCATCCATGTCCAGCATTTCTCCTACCCTCCCCTCCATCCATCCATAGCAACTCTCCTCTCTCCCCTGCTCTCCCTACCCATGCATGTCCAGCAATTCTTCTCTGCCCTCCCCTCCCATCTATGTCCAGTGATTCTCCTTTGCCCCCTGTCCTCCCCTCTCATTCATCCAGTGATTTTCCTCTGTCCCCTGCCCTCTCCTCTAGCCCCTCCATCCATGTGCATCTCCTTCCTGTCTTCCCTCACTTCTATCTATGTCCAGCATTTCTCCTACCCTCCCCTCCATCCATCCATCCATAGCAACTCTCCTCGCTCCCCTGCCCTCCCTACCCATCCCCAGTGATTCTCCTTTGCTCCCTGTCCTCTCCTTCCTTCCCTTCCATGTCTAGTGACTCGCCCCAGGCCCTAACTTACCCCCCTTTTCACCCCCCCCCCACCGAGTTTCAGTTCCCAGCCCCAGCTGTGCCCTCAGTTTTCCACCACAGCCCTCCCTTCCATCCAGCTGCCCTGCGTTTAAGAAGTTGCAGCAGCGGCGAAAAAGCAGGCTCACTTCTCCTATAAGCACTTCCCCTTCTCTCTCAGCGTGCACTGTGCTGCCTTTGCGGAAACCGGAAACTGCATCAGTGCAGGCTGAGAGAGAAGGGGAAGGGCTTAAAGGAGAGGCAAGCGAGCCTGCTTTTTCGCCACCGCTGCAACTTTTTAAATGCAGGGCGGCTGGAAAGAATGAAGCTGAGCGTCGCAACGATGTGGCAAGGAGCGCCAGGAAGCGCCGCGGGGCCCCTGGAGGTGTGAGGTCCTGATGACGGAGGGCGAGTGGGACTCCGGCACCGGGCCCCCCTGGAGGCCCGGGCCCGGGGAATTATGCCCCCCCTCTTTCGGCGGCCCTGCATAAGACCTTTGAAGTCAGAATGGTTAAATATTTTGACACCCACCAGACAGGACTTAACAAAGATCTGGGTTTTCTATCCCATTATAAACCATAAAATTGTACTGCTTTGTCACTCTCCTGTCTCCATGCATATCTCCCTGTCCCTCATCCACCCGACTCTTCCTGTCTCTCACCTATCTACCCCATCCTGTTAGACTGTCCCTGGAATACTTTGATGTTTCACTTATATATACTGTCATCTACCAACATTTGCTTATTTCCGATCTGACGAAGAAGGGCAACCTTCGAAAGCTAATCAAGAAATGTATTAAGTCCAATAAAAAAGGTATCATCTTATTTTCTTTTCCATGTTTTATTTTGTTTTATTTCTATTGTTTACCTTTAAAAGTGGACTAACACAGCTACCACACCTCTCTACTCATAGACACATAGCAATAAGGATCTAACTAGCCTATCCAGTTTTCCCATCCAAACCAATTTGTGTAACCCTTTCTTCTCCCTCCGAGAAGGTCCTTTTACTAAGGTGTGCCAAAAAATGGCCTGTGCTGTTGTAGACGCGTGCATTGGACGTGTGCAGGTCCATTTTTCCGTGTGCCTGCAAAAAAGGCCTCTTTTTTTTGGCCAAAAATGGACAACATGCGGCAAATTGAAAATTGACGCAAGTTCATTTTGAGCCTGAGACCTTATCGCCACACATTCACTTAGCGGTAAGGTCTCACGCGTTAACTGGAAAGTAATCATCAGAGCATGTACAATGTCAATTACCGCCCGGTTAGTGCAGTGCACTGGAAAATAAAATATATTTTCTGGCACGCTTAGTGGACGCACATACAAAATGAAATTACCACCCAGGCCACTCAGTAGCCGGGCAGTAGTTCCAAATTGGTGTACGTTGGGCATGCGTAGGCGCCTATCCTGCTTATTTTCCAACAAGAAGGACGGCCATCTTCCGACACAAATCAGGAGATGGCCGGCCTTCTCCTAAACCCGGCCAAATCGATATAATCAAAAGCCAATTTTGGCCAGCTTCAACTGCTTTCTGTCGCGGAGCCGGCAAAGTTCAAGGGGGCGTGTCGGCAGTGTACCGAAGGCGGGATGGGGCGTGGTTAAGAGATGGCCAGCTTCGGCTGATAATGGAAAAAAGAAAGCAGGCCCTGACGAGCATTTGGCCGACTTTACTTGGTCCCTTTTTGTTCACGACCAAGCCTAAAAAAGGTGCCCCAACTGACCACATGACCACTGGAGGAAATGGGGGATGACCTCCCCATACTCCCCCAGTGGTCACCAACCCCCTGCCACCCAAAAAAAAACAAACATTTTTTTGCCAACCTCTAAGCCAGCCTCAAATGTCATACCCAGCTCCATGACAGGAGTATGCAGGTCCCTGGAGCAGTTTTTAGTGGGTGCAGTGCACTTCAGGCAGGCGGGCCCAGGCCCAGGCCCATCCCCCCCTGCCTGTTACACTTGTGGTGGTAAATGGGAACCCTCCAAAACCCACCCGAAGCCCATTGTACCCACATCTAGGTGCCCCCCTTCATCCCTAAGGGCTATGGTAGTGGTGTACAGTTGTGAGGAGTGGGTTTTGGGGAGGGGGTTAGAGACGCCACTTTACGGGGCTGTCCCCGGAGATGGCCAGCCCCATTCGATTATGGCCCTCTATGCGGCTTAGTAAAAGGGCCCCCCCCCCAGTGTGCTTGTCCCAAGCTGTCTTGATTCAGATTTCTTCATCTCCACCAGCACTGCTGGGAGACTGTGCCACGCATACGCCATCCTTTCTGTAATACATACCTTTTTAGAATGTAACAGTATCAGATACCACTTTGAAAGCATTCTTTTAAGGATTCCTGTCATTCTTTTTTTAATTGACATAGCAACAATAGAATTTCAGATATAACATATTCTTATTAATACACTTTGCCGTGTCCAGTTCAGCATGAGTTTTCCAACAGTTTATTTCCCTATGGATTTTTCTTTCTTCTCATTAAAACACATCTACTGCACTAGTCACACACATTTACATGTCAAACATTCTTCAACCATATGCTGCCATAAACATGGTAACATATTAAATGACAGCAGCAAAAGGTCAACACAAGTCATTGAGTCTGCCATGCAGTGCAGCCTAATTTTCTATGATTTCTTTGAACTGCTTAAGTCATTTTATAGCTGAAGTGCTCTATACTTGGCTTGTATCTTCTTATCTTTTAGAGATGCACTGTCACTACTTTTTGAATTCTTGCACTGTTTTTCTTCCACCACTTCTTTTGGGAGGGCATTCCAGGCATCCACAACCCTTTCTGTGAAAAAATATTTCCTGATGTTGTTTTTAACTCTACTATACTGTAGCATCATATCATGTCCTCTAGTTCTAGAGTTTCTCCTTATTTGGAAAAGGATTGTTTGTTCAGTAATTACTTCCAAGTATTTATAGGTGTGTATCATATTCCCTCTTCTCTAGGGTATACATATTTAGAATGTCCCAGTCTCTTCTCATCTGTCTCTGCTGTATCAATTGATAAATTTGGGATCATAAGTTGTCACTATAGTTACACTCCAATATATCAAATAAATTTGTAGTAACTATGACTCTATTAATACAATATTCAAATATACCTTTAACAACACAAATTAAAAGCTATTATAGTGTCATTCTAATATACTCATTCATTCATACCAGTCCATGTACAGTACATCCAAAATGTTGTAAACTATATTCTATACACTAGAAATCATGCGAACCCGCTAATATTGAGTGTCCCACCACCTTGCTTAAAAAACCTCAATGTAGAGGATATTACACAAGTATCTTTCTGCTGTGACATGCAAATGTATCTAATTATTCCAGTGTCCATTTGTTTATATGTCAACGTTTGCAATAAAAACTGAATTCACCAAAACACATCTTTCCATGACAGCGAGTGGAGGAGTGGCCTAGTGGTTAGGGTGGTGGACTTTCGTCCTGGGGAACTGGGGAAATGAGTTTGATTCCCACTTCAGGCACAGGCAGCTCTTTGTGACTCTGGGCAAGTCACTTAACCCTCCATTGCCCCATGTAAGCCACATTGAGCCTGCCATGAGTGGGAAAGCGCGGGGTACAAATGTAACAAAAAATAAAAAAAGATAATGGTAGGTCCTGTTGTTTGTATACAAAATTTGTTATTTCATCTAGTGCTGCAAGAACATTGAAATGGAACTTTTGAACACCACATCTGGCAATCTTAACACTGAAGTAAATGTAAAACTCTACCACCCACACAAAGGAGAAATCTTGCTTCCATCTCCCCAGTAAGGAAACATTTTGATTGTCAGTCCTTTTTGATCAATAAATGCTTCATGTACAAAATTTTGTATTGAATTTTTCATTCTATAGTTTTCTATCAATTAATGTGTTTACTTCCATATAACTCAGATATCTGTTTCCGTTAGACACCATCTTTAATCCACTACACTGTGTCTCAGCAGATGAAAGCACCTTTGTACTAAAATGAGTATTAGCTGCTACATTAAACTAAGACACAAATTTGTATTAAGGGGTGTGTAATAGGCAGGCATTGTGCCTTACAGTCAAAGTGCAGTTGTAGCTAATAACATTCTGCGTTAAGGGTCATTCTGTGTTCATGACCTCTTAAAGCATAATATTCTTAAGGCTTTAATATCTAATGAGTGTAACCTCTGTACATCAGCACACTCAGAAGTCTCTTTTCTCTTTCTGAAATTTACTTTATTGAATAAATGTAGACAGCTACTCACAATTTGCAGATCTTCAGAAGTTATTGCCCCAAGGCAAGAGACTTCATAATTCTGAGAGCTGTACTGGAGGATGGAGGTGGAAATCTGAAGAGAAGGAGCTTTATCACAGAGGTGAGAACGTGGTTAAATAGATGAAAGCAGTTCAGAACTGAGTTGCTGGGATTGTGCAGTATCTTGAGAGAAAGAATGAACGAGGAAAAAAGATGAGTCTTCTTCAAGGGAACAGGAGGACCCATGCTGTCCTAGTCAAGATGGAGAATGTCTGACCTCATGGGCAAGAGGGGTTGAGAAGAGCATCCACATGTCCAGGGGAGAGAGAAAGAAGGACCAATAAGGACAAAGCCTGAGGTCAGGTAACAGAGGTGGTCACAGAGGGCAGTCTTCGATTGGAGAAAAAGGTCTTACCCTAGCTGATCCATCAGGACAAAGATATTAAGAATAATAAGGAAATACCAGTAAGTAAACAAAGGAGCCAAGCTTGGCTGACAGGGAGGAGGTCTTTCTAGGAGAATAGACCACTAATAACAAACTTTATACAAACAAGCAGGAGTGACTGCATTACATGTGAGACTATAGTACACACAATGCGTTGCTCATGTATCTTTGCAGTGAATGGCTGCAGCAGTAAAAAATCCTTAGCAGTGAGAACAGTAAAGGCATTAAGCACATTTTAGGGCCACACTATAAAACTAGTGTAAGGCTGCCAGAAGACAGAACACTCTGTGTTTATCTACACAGCTTCCTTCTCCAAATGGCTAACACCACCCCTAAATGTTACCACAGAGGTCTTGTCTTTACTGTGGGCTAACTTTTGCAGTTATGATTTTGTACTTAGGAGGAGGTAATTCTGTAAAAAGCTGTCTAAAGTTAGGCTGCAAGTATGCCTGTAAATGCTAGTATTCTAGTCATTTACATGTGTGTGCCATGCAAATGACAATTAATCTGACTATGAACTAGCCTGCAAGTACACACATACCTTCAACAGCACGTACTTTGGAGGTGAGCAGGTACATGGGCAGAGTCAAGACAGTGCGCACTTTAGATGTGAGCATTTACACCAGCTAGCATAAGCGTTCACACCTAAACACAGAGAGACATATATACCCAGTTCCACTGGTCTATCAATATAAAAAAGAAAGTTTGTTCATTCGTGTTTTCTTCATACATTTGGACATGGTACAAACAAATTTCAGCCAACATCCTCTCATTTAGGAAGAGATTAGTGACTGCTTTTGGGTGAAAAATCATTAGTTCCCTCCTGTAACAGCTCACCTATCTATCTGACCAATGAGATTGTGGAATTCAATAGTATTGTAGAACTACTGAACAGCACATTGTGAGCAAGCACAAAACACATACCAAAAGAGTAACTAGCACTGAGTGAACCTGGGAAAAAGCTGCTGTCTGCCATCTGTTCCCCTCTCTTCCCTCTGCTGGTCCAGTGTTTTTCTATAGCATCAACCTGACCTTTCCCTGCAGACCTCCAAACTTGCATCAGCAGCAGTAGTGATGTAAATGGGAAACCTCCTGTATCCCACTCACAGAAAGATACATCAGAAGTGGCACAGGAAAGGTTGACAGGGGGCTTCCCTCCCATTTACATTACTGCAAGTTTCGAAGTGGTCAGGGGGGAGGGCTAAAAACAGATTCTAGACCCACAGAGGGGACACATGTGGAAGGGGGGGATGGAGGAAGAGAGACTAGATCTGAGAGGGAGTTAGAAGAGAGGGGGAGAGATACTGGACCATGGGGAGAGAGGGAGGTAGATTCTGGACCATGGGGAGGAAGGGAGATCAGGGTGAGAGAGAGAGAGAGAGAGAGGGCAAGAGATGCTGGACCATGGGGAGAGAGGGCAGTAGATTGTGGACCACAGGGGGAAGGGAGGTCATGGTGAGAGAGGGAGAGATGCTAGCCCTGGATGGGGGGTTGAGGAGGAAGGAAAAGAGAGGGGAGAAGCTGTTCATAGGGAGGGAGAGATACTGGATCTGGGGGGAGGGGGAAGAGAGAGAGGACAAGAGATGCTGGACCATGGGGAGAGAGGGAGGTAGATTCTGGACCATGAGGGGGAAGGGAGATCAGGGTGAGAGAGAGAGCGAGAGGGCAAGAGATGCTGGACCATGGGGAGAGAGGGCGGTAGATTGTGGACCACGGGGGGAAGGGAGGTCATGGTGAGAGAGGGAGAGATGCTAGCCCTGGGTGGGGGGTTGGGGAGGAAGGAAAAGAGAGGGGAGAAGCTGTTCATAGGGAGGGATAGAGACACAGAGAAGAGATGCCGGGCATGGAAGAAGTATAGGGACAGGGACAGAAAGAGAAGATACTGGACAGGACTGATAAGGGACACCGCAGGGAAATGGATGATGGCCAGAGAGTGAAGAAATGTGAAAAGGACAGAGAGTTAAGAAAAAAACCTACGAAAAGCAGAAAAGGAGACACTGGGACCAAAGCAACACTCAGACTACAAAGGTAGAAAAAGGTTTTTTTCTGACTTTTATTTGGGAAATGTACACCTCTGATATGTTGTATTTCAGTTTCAATTTCTATTACTAGGTAGATCTGGAATATGTTTATGTTTTATAGGGTTGGTTTACTGGAGTTTTGAAGAGGTTCCACCCCCCCCCCCCCCCCACCCCCCTCCTCACTACCTTGGGAGAGATTGTGTTATAGAGGGCTTATCTTTCAAGGGTGTGCAGTGGTCCATTTGGCGCAAAATGTGATTGGATGCCAATATCACATTTCCCACATCTGCTAAGGAAAGTAGGTATCTCCCAGGGAGGTCCCAAGGGTTGTGCAAATGGTGCAACTGGACAAAGTAGAAGAAAGACTAGGCTACAAAAGTCACTTTCTGCCCATTGTCTCCCCACTTTCCCTTATAATCTTCAAATGCACATGCCTTTATATAGAACTGTCATCTTCATGTATATTAATGTGGCTTAGTAAATAAGCTTCCAATTTTTTTAATTAATTGAATGTTTGTACCAACTGTTGGCTGACTGGTCATCATACTGCCCTGACTGCTCCACTTCTATTGTTATAAGTTCATATGTATTGCCATACTGGAACAGACCAAAGGTCCATCAAGCCCAGCATCCTGTTTCCAATAGGGGCCAATCCAGGTCACAAGTACCTGGCAAAATCCCAAAACAGTACAATACATTTTATGCTGCTTATCCTAGAAATAAGCAGTGGATTTTCCCCCCAAGTCATTTTAATAAAGGTTTATGGACTTTTCTTTTAGGAAGATATCCAAACCCTTTTTTAAAACCCTGCTAAGCTATCTGCTTTTACTACATTCTCTGGCAACAAATTCCAGTTTAATTACATGTTGAGTGAAGAAATATTTTCTCTGATTTGTTTTAAATTTACTACTTTGTAGCTTCATTGTGTGGCCCCTTGTCCTAGTATTTTTAGAAAGAGTAATCAAAAGATTCACGTCTACCCATTCCATTCCACTCATCATTTTATGGACCTCTATCATATCCCCCCCTCAGTCGTCTCTTCTCCAAGCTGAAGAGCCCTAGTGACTTTAGCCTTTCCTCAAAGGGACATCGTCCTTGATCCCCTTTATCATTTTCGCTGTCCTTCTCTGTACCTTTTCTAATTCCACTATATCTTTTTTGAGATGCAGTGATCAGAATGGCACAGAATATTTGAGATGTGGTCGCACCATGAAGTGATACAAAGGCATTATAATGTCCTCATTTTTGTTTTCCATTCCTTTCCTAATACCCAACATTCTATTTGCTTTCTTAGCCGCCGCAGCACACTGAATAGAGGGTTTCAACGTATCATCAAGAATTACACCTAGATCCCTTTTCCTGGTAGGTGACTCCTAATGTGGAACCTTTCATTACGCAGCTGTAATTCAGGTTCCTGTTTCACACATGCATCACTTTGCATTTGCTCACATTAAACACCATCTGCCATTTTGATGCCCAGTCTCCCAGTTTCGTAAGGTCCTCTTGTAATTTTTTACAATCCTTTTGTGATTTAACAACTTTAAATAACTTTGTGTCATCAGCAAATTTAATTGTCTCACCAGTTACTCCCATCTCTAGATCATTTATAAATATGTTAAAAAGCAACGGTCCTAGCACAGACCCCTGGGGAACTCTTCTCCATTGAGAATACTGACCATTTATCCCTACTCTCCATTTTCTATCTTTTAACCAATTTTTAATCCACAATAGTACACTACCTTCTATCCCATGACTCTCCAATTTCCTCTGTTTGGTACCCCAATCTCCACAGTTTTCAGTACTTGGGAGTTCTTTTGGACTCCTGTCTCTCTTTTCAACGGCAGCTTTCTGCTGTATGCAAATCCCAGTTCTTTCTTCGCCAACTTAGATTGGTCCGTTCACTTTTTGACCACGATACATTTCACTCACTCATCCTCTCTCTTTTTATGGCCTGCCTTATTTATTTAGGGATCACCAAAACTCTACTTACTAGGCTCCAGACACTTCAGAATACAGCTGTCCACCTACCCTGCCAGTTATGAAAATTCAATGATGTCACATCTGCTCTACAGGATCATCACTGGCTGCCAATTCAATATCGCATTCAGTTTAAAGCATTGTTTTTAGTCTTCAAGGCTTTTTGACAAGCTACATTTTTGTATCTGTCCTCACTAACCATTCCATATTCTTCAACATGGGTATTATGTTCTATAAATGACCATCACATGGTTTTATCAGGGCCTCGTCTTGCCCAAATGAAGATAACTTGTTGCAGTGCATTCTTTTTTGCTGTCCCCCATCTCTGGAACTCCATGCCTCTACCTGTATGCAGTGAATTTAATACAAAAAAAATGTAAGGCTATGTTGAAGACTTGGTTATTCAGGCAAGCTTACACTGGTTGATTGAGATAGATTGCTAGGATAGGGAAGACTTATGTCTATCTCTAATGGAGTGCTTGATTCTGTTTGTGTGTTTGTTTACCTTTCCTGTCAAAACATTGTAGTTCTTTTTCCTTGCTTTCATTTTTATTTTATTGTTAACTGCCTTGTTCTGTTTGTCAGTTAAAGACAGTATATCAAGTTACAAACAAACAATCCCTTTTTAACCTATTTATTCAAATGTATATTCTAGGGTGGTGTCTAATATTGTGTTCTAAGGCCTATATACCAACCCTCAGTAAGGTTTTGCTATTAATACATTCCATTCCAATCACAAAATTCAATGCACAGTAAAAGCAAAACATGGTTGGTGATGTTACAGAAGTCGTTAACTGTACCTCTACAACTGTAGCTACATTTTCATACTAAGCCTACCTGGCTGTTACTGTGTGCAATGTAAACAGGTTAATATCTCTTCAACTCCTCTTTTCCATTAACATGAAAGACCATGGTGGGCTTACCACAGATTAAAAAGCACCACCTCAGGGCGCGCTCAGGCATCTGCACGCACTTCCCTGTGCTAAAGAAATCAAATTTATTTTTTAGCACTGGGGCATGTCTGGGGGCAGAGAGTAGGCATGTTCTGCAGTAATCAGTTAGCATAGCTACATTGCCTTACACTAACAGATTAATGCATGGTTAGCCTGCGAGCCTTACCGCCTGGACAACAGGTGTCAGTAAATGCTCAAGTGCTAATGGAAAAATTAGCCAATGGCTATTAATGGGAGAATGGGGCCATTTAAATGGCCTCAGCACATGGGAAAGACCCATGCTGGATAGTGCTGGCCACTTTTAGCGCTACCTAGTAGAAGGGTCTCCACATGTTTAAAAAAAAAGTGTTGCCCTTGCTCTCTACCATTCAAGACATGGCACAATTTCACATCTATAATCAAAAAGATAAATTTATAAAAATATGTTTTAAAATAAATTTACAAGTTAAAAACAGAAAACATTTCAAATGTAGATGTTTCAGATTGTTCAAGTGAGTTTATAATGTCAAGTAATGTTTCTTCTGGAAAAAGCCTGGCTTTGATTGCTGTTGCGCTTGCTGTTATTCTCAAGAGCTCTCAGTTTTAATTATCAATAGGCCTATTATTTAAACACAAGCATTAGTGGCAACAATGGGCATTCCTAGCAAGAACCTTTGTTCAAATTGAATTATTCAGATGAATGACCATTTCTTAATATTATTGACTTTGGGTATTATATAATAACTTTATCTGCTTAATCATATTGTTTTTACTGTTCCACATTATTTAAAAGCACAAAAGCCCAGGTGGAACGCTTTCAGTCTTCAGCCAGGACTCCAGTCCCACCCTGGTTGACTATAAGGCTCATTTTCAAAGCATCTAAGCCCTGATGCTCAAAACTAGAAGTGGGTGCTAGAGGCCATTAGCAATGGACAACATTCTGTACTCTGCCCCAATGCTCAGAAAAGAGCACCAAAAATAAGAATGCCTTACCACTGCAAAAAGTAGCACTAGGTTAGAGTATACGTTAGGGTGTTGGAAGAAAGAATCATGAGAAATCCTTTCTTCAAAATCTGCTGGTTTTGTTTGCTTTTGGAAGCAGAAGGAAGCCCATGCAAGCCCTTAAGCAACAGTCATGAGAAACAAATATTCAAGTCACAGCAGACTCAAAAGTGAAAGCACACATTGGTGTCTGTTTCCTGCATTTAAATATTTATGTTCAATCATTTTTATTGATGTTCAACTTTCCAAACAATCATAACATTTCTGTTTTATCTTCCATTAAGTTATCACTGTGTTATACATAAACAGAACTCACACAACTGGAACATCATATTCTTTTTCCCCCTTTTTCTCCCCCTCCCCTCCCTTGTCCCCCCCCTCCCTCCCCCCTCCTCTCCCTCCCCTCCCCCCTCCCCATTGTTTCCAGTTCAAGGTTGCCACAGGCCTGATTATCATTGTTAAGATCAATAAAATGTTCAAATGTTCAACAGGCGGCTTCTTGCCGCCGGGGACAAAGTCATCCAAAACGGAGCCCATCGTGTTTTAAATTTCTTTCCTGCTGCTGATGATATGTCTCCCACTCCAACTCTCTCCAGGCGCAATAGTGCTATCATTTGTGTTCGCCATTGTTGGACACTTGGTTCATCTGCAGATAGCCACTTTATGAGGATAACCTTTTTTGCCATAACAGTAGTCCGCACAGCAAAGTCTCTCAAACCTTTTGGTGTTGGTTTTCCCAAAGCCGGTTGGCCAAACAACAGTTTGGCGTCCAGTTGCCAACTTGTCGCCCACCATTTACTCACTTGTTGTGTAACTTGTGTCCAAAAACGTTGGATATGTGGGCATTTCCAAAACATGTGTCCTAAAGTTGCACCCTCCCCCCCGCACTTAGGGCAGGCGCCATCTGGCGATATTCCCATATGGAAAGCTCTTCTGGGTGGGATATACCAGCGTAGTACCATTTTATATTGTAATTCCCAGTGTGACTGTGCCCACATTAACCTTCTCATGGTTAAAATGTGTGTTCTGTATATTTCTTCAGGCAGTGTTAGACCCAAGTCCATATTCCATGCTTGGGCTATAACATTATATTGTATTTCTGATGCTGTATCTCTGATGTGCCTGTGGTGGAAGGATAGTGGCACCTTCTGTTGTGCAGGAAGTGAAAAGGCATCTGCTAATTCTTCTTGGACGTCTTCCGTTAAATTCTCCCATTCCAAACTTTGCACATAGTGTCGCAGTTGGTAATAATGAAATATGTCTGTGTCCGGTAAGGAGAATTCCTTCTGCAAATCTGGAAATGTTTTAAGCTTCCCTTCTACAGTCAGTACATTATACAGGTAAGTGATCCCTTTAGTTTTCCACACTACAAATCTAGGATACAGGTTTCCTGGTGGAAATGAAGGGTTCCCACAAAGCGCCAGAAAAGGTGTGACTGTGTGTTTAAACTGATGCAACCTGCACACCCAGCGCCACACCGCTCGTGCGGTGGGCATAATTCCTGTCATTTCAAGAACCTCTGAGTGAACTCCTGTTCCTGAATGTAACATATGACTAAAATGAGTGTCCCCCATCAGTTTTAACTCCATCGTTGTTGCTGTGTAGTGCTGCATGTCTCTGTACCAATCTGTAATATGTCTCATCCCTCCTGCTACCGTTATGTGCCTCAAACTAATTAAACCCAGATCCCCGTATTCTGCCGGAGTCTGCAATATAGCTATAGGGGCTCTTGGTTTTTTGCCCTTCCATAAAAAAGCTTGTGTAATTCGATTCAACTTTTTTTCATCTTTACTTTTTAAATATAATGGTAAGACCTGAAAAGTATATAACCATCTAGGTATAATGATCATATTAAATAGCGCTATCCGGCCTAATAATGATATTGGATATGTAGACCAGGTGTGTAATGCTGCTCTTGTGTCTGTCATTAATTTTGTTACATTAACTTCGTACAGCCTGGAAAGATCTTTTGGTATTCTGACTCCTAAATACTTAAGAGAGTCCCCCTCCCATGTTAAGGGGAGTTGGTTTTTCCAAGATGTTTTATTTTCTCCCATTATATCGAGCACCTGTGTTTTCTGAACATTAAGGGTAAAACCTGATAGCACCCCAAAATCTTCTATGATAGAAAATAAATTCGGCATGGAGCTTCTAGGATTTTGCATTACCACCAGAAGGTCGTCCGCAAATGCCAGCACCTTTACCAGCTCTCCCCCCACTTCTATCCCTTCCACCTCTCTTCCCCTCTGGATAGTCTGGATAATAGGCTCTATTGTTAGTATAAAAAGTAATGGGGAGAGAGGGCACCCCTGTCTGGTACCTCTGCTCACTGGAAACACTTCTGTATTCACTCCATTGATACTTATTAATGCTTTGGGATCTGTATACAGTGTCTTGATCGCCTGTAGGAACCAACCTCGGAATCCCATGTGGCCCAACACCCCAAACATATATTGCCAATTTACTTTATCAAAAGCCTTTTCGGCATCTAAGCTAACCGCCAAGGCTGGTGTTTCCCGCTGTTGGCAGTGCGCTATGGCTAGTAACAGTTTTCTCATATTTTTAACTATTTGTCTATTTTGTACAAATCCCACCTGTTCCTGGCCGATCAACTCAGGCAAAATACCGGCCAGTCTGTCTGCCAGTATTCTTGCAGTATCTTTACTTCAACATTCAGCAGGAAGATTGGTCTGAATGAGTCTGCCTTGTCAGCTATTTTCCCGGGTTTTAACAGCAAGATTATTTGTGCCTCATTGGCATGATCTGGGAATGTACCCTGCGTCACCACTTGATCATAGTACGCCGTTAAGGGCCCTGTGATCTGCATCTGTAATAATTTATAGAATTCCCCAGTAAGTCCGTCAGGGCCAGGCGCTTTAAAGTGCTTTAGCGTTTTTAATACCTTTTGTAGTTCCTTCCCGGATATACAGTGGGGGAAATAAGTATTTGATCCCTTGCTGATTTTGTAAGTTTGCCCACTGACAAAGACATGAGCAGCCCATAATTGAAGGGTAGGTTATTGGTAACAGTGAGAGATAGCACATCACAAATTAAATCCGGAAAATCACATTGTGGAAAGTATTTGAATTTATTTGCATTCTGCAGAGAGAAATAAGTATTTGATCCCTCTGGCAAACAAGACCTAATACTTGGTGGCAAAACCCTTGTTGGCAAGCACAGCGGTCAGACGTCTTCTGTAGTTGATGATGAGGTTTGCACACATGTCAGGAGGAATTTTGGTCCACTCCTCTTTGCAGATCATCTCTAAATCATTAAGAGTTCTGGGCTGTCGCTTGGCAACTCGCAGCTTCAGCTCCCTCCATAAGTTTTCAATGGGATTAAGGTCTGGTGACTGGCTAGGCCACTCCATGACCCTAATGTGCTTCTTCCTGAGCCACTCCTTTGTTGCCTTGGCTGTATGTTTTGGGTCATTGTCGTGCTGGAAGACCCAGCCACGACCCATTTTTAAGGCCCTGGCGGAGGGAAGGAGGTTGTCACTCAGAATTGTACGGTACATGGCCCCATCCATTCTCCCATTGATGCGGTGAAGTAGTCCTGTGCCCTTAGCAGAGAAACACCCCCAAAACATAACATTTCCACCTCCATGCTTGACAGTGGGGACGGTGTTCTTTGGGTCATAGGCAGCATTTCTCTTCCTCCAAACACGGCGAGTTGAGTTCATGCCAAAGAGCTCAATTTTTGTCTCATCTGACCACAGCACCTTCTCCCAATCACTCTCGGCATCATCCAGGTGTTCACTGGCAAACTTCAGACGGGCCGTCACATGTGCCTTCCGGAGCAGGGGGACCTTGCGGGCACTGCAGGATTGCAATCCGTTATGTCGTAATGTGTTACCAATGGTTTTCGTGGTGACAGTGGTCCCAGCTGCCTTGAGATCATTGACAAGTTCCCCCCTTGTAGTTGTAGGCTGATTTCTAACCTTCCTCATGATCAAGGATACCCCACGAGGTGAGATTTTGCGTGGAGCCCCAGATCTTTGTCGATTGACAGTCATTTTGTACTTCTTCCATTTTCTTACTATGGCACCAACAGTTGTCTCCTTCTCGCCCAGCGTCTTACTGATGGTTTTGTAGCCCATTCCAGCCTTGTGCAGGTGTATGATCTTGTCCCTGACATCCTTAGACAGCTCCTTGCTCTTGGCCATTTTGTAGAGGTTAGAGTCTGACTGATTCACTGAGTCTGTGGACAGGTGTCTTTCATACAGGTGACCATTGCCGACAGCTGTCTGTCATGCAGGTAACGAGTTGATTTGGAGCATCTACCTGGTCTGTAGGGGCCAGATCTCTTACTGGTTGGTGGGGGATCAAATACTTATTTCCCTCTGCAGAATGCAAATAAATTCATATACTTTCCACAATGTGATTTTCCGGATTTAATTTGTGATGTGCTATCTCTCACTGTTACCAATAACCTACCCTTCAATTATGGGCTGCTCATGTCTTTGTCAGTGGGCAAACTTACAAAATCAGCAAGGGATCAAATACTTATTTCCCCCACTGTAGGTTCATTTAATTGTGCTATCCCCTGCTGCCCCACCTGTGGTAACCCCAACGCTGTCAAATGTTCTTCTAGTTGTTGTTGATCTAGCTGGCCTGGGGATGTGTATAACTTTGAAAAATGCGTTCTCAATATCTCTGCTATTTTCTCTGAGTTGTTCTGAGCTTTTCCTTGTTGGTCCCTTATGGTTGTGATAACTCGGGAGGGCCCCCATGTTTTTGTTATGCGAGCCAGCAGCGGTCCTACCCTATCTCCATATTTTTGGAATTTGTATTTTTGATAGTGTAAGGTTCTTGTAGCCCTCTCATGCAACAGTGCATTAAGAGTTACCTGTGCTGCATGATGTGCCTGCTTATTGCTTCTAGTAGGGTCCCTGACCAAGCGTTTTTTTTGCTATGTTTAGCTCCTTCTCTAACTGTACTATAGCTCTAGCAATTTTCTTATTTCGGGCGCTCACATAAGCAATTACCGCTCCTCGAAGCACTGCTTTTGCTGTGGACCAATATAATATCGGGTTTTCTGAATGTTGCTGATTAAAGATTTCAAATTCTTCCCATTTCTGATGGAGATATTCAACAAACTCCTTCTGTTTATACAAATATGTCGGAAATCTCCATCCCCTCGCCCCTTGGTAATACGGTGGTGTTTCCAGGTCTATCCAAACCATCGCGTGGTCAGAAATTTCTTCCGGGCCTATGCTAGCCTCCAGCACCCACGGGAATAGCCCTTGATCTACTAGTATGTAATCTATTCTTGAGTATGTGCCATGTGCCCTTGAGAGGTGCGTGTAATCTCGCTCCCCGGGGTGTAGAGCCCTCCAAGCATCCACCAGATTTAATTGGTGTTTAAGATCGGAAATAGCTCTGGATCTAGGGCCCCCTCGGTGTGCCCCCTTTGGAGAGGAACAATCCATCTGTGGGTCTCCCACCAGATTAAAATCTCCCATTATTAGTAGTTTTAAGGTTTGGTGTGGTATGCATTTGCGAATTATTTCTTTAAAAAAAGCTTTATCATAATTATTCGGTGCATATAGCGCTAATAACAAGATTTCCCTATTTTGTAACCACAAATGTATTAGCACATACCGACCTTGGGGGTCTGCACTGATCAGCTCAGACCTGGCCTGTAACCCTTTTCTGAGCAAGATTGCCACTCCTCCTTTCCTGCCCTCCTGTGTTGCTGCATGTACTTCCCCCACCCAACTCCTTTTTAGTTTCTTATGTTCTTCTATTGTTAACCGTGTTTCCTGGAGGCACGCAATATCTGCTTTATGCCGTTTTAATGATGTTAATATTTTTGCCCTTTTTATTGGTGATGTAATTCCTCCCACATTCCAGGTGATAATCCGGGTTCCCTTACCCATAACCTCCTATAGGTCTATTCCTATTCTGTGTGTTTTTGTGTTCCTGGCCATCAGGCGCCCAGCCTCGCCCGATAGCCTCTCTTTTTCCCCCCTGCCCCTTTAGCAGTGGCCGCCTTTTCCTATAATTGGTCTTACTGATGCCACATATTATGTTCGCCTTCAACAACCTTGTACCATGCTTTATGTCATCTATACCCCTCTCCCCTACCCTCTGTTTGTCCCCCCTCCCCCTCATTCCCTCCCTCCCTTCTTCTGCTACCCTTTGTAACCCCCCATATATCCCCATCTCTTCCCTATGCAAGAAGAAGAAGTCTTGTGTGATGTTGGCAACCCCTCCCCCCAGCCCGACCTTTCCTTATGCATTTTAACCTGCCCCTTATGTTTTTTCCATTCCAACCGAGTTTACATTTTTTAAAATTTCCTTTCCCTTCTATCATTCCTCTGATAAGTCATTCCTTTCTCGCCCTGTGGAAAACATTGTTAACTTCTCTTAACTTTTTAAACATTCTGTATAACATCAATATAACTGAAAGTTTTAAAGTCCTTTCTACATTGCAGTCTCTACCCTGGCATAGCCTTTTCTCACCGTGCCATTGAAAAAATGGAATCTCTCCCTGATCTGCATCCATCCTGTTTTTCAAGTCTGGTCCTTCATGCTCCTCTCCATAGTTGTCATGAACTTCTTTGCTGCTTCTGGCGTTTCAAATGTTTTCCAGGCTCCTTTATATTGTATTTTTAATAGTGCAGGATAGATAAGCATGAATCTATTGTTAGTCTCAAAAAGCTCTTTACATAATGGAGTAAACTGTTTCCTCTTTTCCTGAAGCGCTGGCGAGTAGTCTTGAAAGACCTTTACCGGGGTTCCCTCATATTGCAATGTTTCTCGTTTCTGCCTGGCTCCTCTCATAATCTCCATTTTATGAATAAAATTATGAATTTTTGCTATGACTACACGTGGTCGCATCATTCCTTCTTGTTTGCGGCCCATCCTGTGGGCCCGCTCCAAACACAGTGGGCCTACGCTGTCTGAGAGGGCGAATTCTGTTTTCAGCCATCTTTCCAGTATGGTAGGCAGCAGTGAGTCAGTGATTGTTTCTGGAATCCCTACAATGCGGATGTTCGATCTCCTTGACCTGTTTTCCAGGTTGTCTATTTTGTAATCCTGCAGGCGGATTTGTTTCTGCAGCTCCTCCATTGTTTTCTGTCTCTCCGCCGCTCCGTCTTCACTATCGGACATCCGTTTCTCCAATTCGCCGGTATGGCGTACTGTGTCTGTCAATCGCTCCTCGAGCCCCGCGATTTGGTCTGATAGCTGTTTTAGTTGGGGTTCCAGAGCCCCTTTTACCGCCTCTGTGATTTGCTGGAGCTGCAGGGTGGTAAATGGCGGTTGTATTTGTTGTCCTGATCCCGGGCTACGCGCCATCTTGGATTCGCCCGCTGCTTGCGTTTTATCAACGTCTTTTTTCCCCGCTTTTCCGGGCATCTCGACGTTTCCCCTGATAACGAAGGGGTCCATACACTGGACTCGCTGTTATTTCTCGATCTGGGTGTTCCGGTTTTTGTTTCAAGATGATTTCGGGCGCTTAGGTTCGGGGCTGCCTCGGAGAGGAACTAAAACACGTCCGTTCCTCTCAATGCATCACGGGACCTCCCTCCTGCATTTAAATATAAATGTACAAGCTTAAAAAATGCTTATATTTAGGCTGCAGAAAACAAATGCCAATGTGTGCTTCACATTTGGGTTTTGCCAGGCACGCGTGCACAGGAGCCAAGCTTACCACAGAACTCATCTGCGCATATGCCAAGCACAATCCTCTCGCTGAACACCCTAATGCTCAATTCTATGAGCACGCTTATATTTGCATCTCATTAGTATTGAGCATTAGGGCATTGTTCTTCTATGCCATCCCAGTGGGGCCTTAGACTTTCAAAGTTCCAGAGGTTACTATGAGGTGTATTTTCAAAGTACTTAGACTTGCAAAGTTACGTGGAAGGGCATTTTCAATATGACTTCTAAGTCCAACTTTGGACATTTAAATTCAAGTGGGGAATATAGCCATTTTCAAAACAGAAAAACTTCCATCTTTTTTTTCAAAAATGGCTATTTGCTAGATGTTTTTGTGTTCTGTGCATTTATCTTTTAGGTCCATTAAAAAAAAAAAAAAAGTCCAAGTGAAAAATGCATAAAATTAAGCCATTGGGTGCCAGCATTCTTAGTAGACTGGCCACAGACATCCCAGGAGAGCAATGGGGCACACTAGGGGGCACTGCAGTGGACGTCAAATAAATGCTCCCAGGTACACATCTCACCATAGCTCCCTTATTTTTCTGCTGAGCTCCCCCCTTAACCTACTGTCCCCAACTATACACCACTAAGATAGCCCTTTTGGTTGAAGGGGGCACCTATATGTGGGTACAGTGGGCTTCTGGTGAGTTTTAGAGAGCTCACAGTTTCTACCAGTAGTGTAACAGATAGGGGGAGGTATGAGCCTGGGTCCAACTGTCTGCAGTACACTGCACCCACCACTAGACTACTCCAGGGACCTGCAGGCTGCTGTAATGGACCAGAGTATAACATCTGAGGCTGGCAAGAAATGTTTTTAATCACATTTTTTGGGGGGGTGGGAGGGGGTTAGTGACCACTGGGGGGAGTAAGGGGAGGTCATCCCTGATTCCCTCCAGTAGTCACCTGGTCATTTAGGGCACATTTATGTGGCTTATTCATTAATAAAAACAGGTCTAGACCAAAACGTCCAACTTATAGTCTTGGATGTTTTTGTTTTGTTCCATTATGGCAGAAAAGCATCCAAGTGTTAGGAATGTCTAGATCCCACCTTTAACATGCTCCTAACTTGCCCCCTTGTGATTTGAATGCACTTCTGATGGACATCATAGAAAAATGTCTAATAATTGGTTTCAAAAATACCAATTTGGAAGTTTTTGTGAAAAAAAAACATCCAAATGCAGATTTATGCCATTTTTGGGATGTTTTTCTCTTTTGAAAATGAGCTCCATAGTAACCTGTGGGCCTTTGTATGTCTAAGTGCTTTAAAATGAGCCTCTAAGTCAGTGGCGTTCCTAGGGGTGCTGACACCCGGGGCGGTCGCCGATGCGCCCCCCCCCCCCCCCCCCCGGTGCAGCGCGAACCCCCTCATCACCCCCCACCCCGGCGAAAGAACCCCCCACCGGGTGCACGCCACTGGGGGGGGGGTGCCGCACGCCGGTCAGCTTCGTTGTTTCCATGCTCCCTCTGCCCCAGAACAGGAAGTAACCTGTTCCGGGGCAGAGGGAGCATGGAAACAACGAAGCTGACCGGCGCGCAGCACCCCCCCAGCGGCATGCACCAGGCGCGGGCCACACCCACCGCCCCCCTCTTAGTACGCCACTGCTCTAAGTAACTTTGTATGTCTAAGTGCTTTGAAAATGAGCCTCTAAGTAACTTTGTAAGTCTAAGTGCTTTGAAAATACACCTTTATGCTGTCTATTAAAATGTTATTACATATTGTGTTTATGTTTATTGCAATTATTTGATATACCACAATATCTAAACAAGCAGGTCACTGCAGTTAACAATATGCTAAAAAATCAAATATAGAAAGGAACACTAAAAACTTAGATAGGATAGCAATATTCAGTCACACAAGGCCAAAACTGCAAGGAGGATAGTGGGCAAGGGAAGCGGACTGGGATTGCTCTCATAACCAGGGTAAGCAATACACCACCAGTTACTACTACTAATCATGTTTATAGTGCTACTAGATGTATGCAGTGCTGTACACATTATATGCAGGTGTTGACATTGTAAGTAGTATTCTATGCCAAACTATTATAGTAACCTAGTGTAATCCCCTGTTAAATTGGAGATTACTAGCAGAGTAAGTCCCTGTGGAGAGTCCCCGGGTAGGAGGAAGCCCAGCCCAAGGGGAGTTCTGGAATAAAATGCAGAGAGAAAGTGCACTGAAAGGAAAAGTGACAAGGGGGGATGAGATCTGGAGGAGTTAAAAGTGATAGTTTGCCCTGGAGAGGGTCCCACCCCCCCCCCCCACCCCCATCCATGGTTTATGTTTGCTTGGGAGTTCACTTTTTTGGTCCATGGTCTTTGATTGCCTGATGGTTCCTTGCCATTAACATGGAGGGTACAGGGGAGTCCCAGGATTAAAAGAAGTAAATCCATTGGCTAAGGACAAGGAGATTTGCTGCTAAGAAAAACAGTAACTGTGAAAAAACAGTGGGTGGGCAGTTGAGAGACCCAGCTTAGGAGTGCAGGATAGGAGCCAGGAAGTGCCCCTCCTAAGGCCATGGTGGGCCAACGCAAAGGTCACCTTGTGTTGAGGTCAGACCAGGAGGGTCTGTACCTGAAACATAGAGAGGAGCACAGCCTTTGGAACACTAACTTTGGGGATAGGCATGGACTGGAGCTGTACAAAATGTAAATGGGCAAGTTACTTGACCCTCCATTGCCCCTGGTACAAAATAAGTACCTGAATATATGTAAACCACTTTGAATGTAGTTGCAAAAACCTCAGAAAGGTGGTATATCAAGTCCCATTTCCCTTTCCCCCCTAAATAATCCTAAGGGAGGAGAATACATGAGTTCCTCTAGGGAATATCAGAAGAACAACATTTAAAGATTGCAGCAAGTGATGGAGAGTTTATACAGTTGGATGTTCCTGTGGTTTCAAGTTGATGAATAAACTGTTTGAGCTTTAAGCTGCTGAATATGGAGTGATCAGTTGGACATGAAAGTGTGCCGTTGTCCCTAGGCAGCAGCCTGAACTATAACCAGTCTTATATCCCATAGAGGCATATTTTCAAAGCACTTTGGGAGGCTAAGTTCCATAGGTTTCTATGGAACTTTGGGAGGCTAAGTGCTTTGAAAATGAGCCTCATAGTGGTGTTTGGACTTCATCCTATGGGGGTTCCTGGGGGAGAAGAGGGTAATCTCGCCCGCTAACACTTTTTTCCCCAGGTGGAGGCACTGAGCACCAGGACAGTGAGGGTCTGATGGAGACTGCCTTTGGGAGGCTCCAGACTAGTTGGACCCCGAAACCAGAAGCTCCCAGGCAGAGGGGCATTACACTATGGAACTTCGTAAATCTAAGTGCTTTGAAAATTAGGCTTAGCCCCTTTGTATTGTTATTTAAATATTTTTATTGCTGTAATTGGCTATGGCTTATGCTTGATCTTTCTGTACACCACTTTGAGTGAATTCCTAATAAGAACATAAGAATAGCCATACTTGGTCAGACCAATGGTCCATGTAGCCTAGTATCCTGTTTCCAACAGTGGCCAATCCAGGTCACAAGTATCTGGAAGAAACCTAATTAGTAGAAACATTCCATGCAACCAATCATGGGGCAAGCAGTAGCTTCCCCCATGTCCATCTCAATAACAGACTATGGACTTTTCCTCCAGGAAACTGTCCAAACCCTTTTTTAAACCCAAATATGCTAACCGTTGTTACCATATCCTTCTTGGGTTTAATAATGAATGCCTGCCAGTAATAAAATCAGTTTCATCATCTCTTACTAAATCTTTCACTCAGATTTTTAACACGAATTCCAACATTTGATAAAATGTTCATTTTGATTAAATATATTAGTCTACAAAATGCTAGGTTCTCTGGGGTTTTATTGTGTTAAGTTGAAGTAATTTATAGAAGTCCCCCCTTGTCTAGCCTAGCATTAAACGTAGCCAGCATTTCTTCTTTTAATATTTTATAAAACTCTACTCTATATTTATCCAGTCCTGTATAAAACTTTGAATAACTCAGGGGCCCCTTTTATTAAGCTGCATTAGGCGCTAATGCACACCTAACACAGCTTAAAATGATATACCATGGGATGCGCTCAGGTGTTCTGCAGTAACTGCCAAATGTGCATGTGCTAACTATGTTCTAAATTTTTGAGGGGGTGAGTCAGTGGGCAGAGAGTGGATGCTCCTGTGCTAATTAGTTAGCATGTGGTAATGTAGCTACACTAACTGGTTAGTGCATGAATAGCATTGTGAACCCTGACCGCCTACAAACTAGATGGCAGTAAGTACTCTTGCAGTAATTTTTTTTTAATGGTCATGCACTAATAATAATTAAGTATAGCATTTCTGATAACTTTTTATAGGGTCTGTTTACTAAGCCATGCTAGCGGCTTCTGTGTCGACAATAGAGCACAGCCAGCCACACTACGAGCTTAAAAAAACCCCAGCATATATTTTTTAGTAATCTGGCCATAGGTTTTCCAGTCTTACTAAATTTAAATAATGGGTACTCCTGTGTGTATAAGGAAGAGCTGGAAATGGTTGTAGCTGGCTGCAGAGTTCTGACAGGAGAAGGTTTTTATAGTGAAAGGCACAATAAAGGTACCATGTTTCATCCAATGGAAACTTTGTAAAACAGTACACTCTGTACCAGAAAAGCACTGGGATCACGACCCAAAGAGAATTATGAATAATTTTTTTCAAAAAAGAAGAAGTTATCATCTGAGGCTTTCCCATTCTAACTGATAAAAAGCATTAATAGATGTGTCCAGGCCAAGTGATTATTATGGACTAGTAAAACATGCCCGTTTCTGGAGCAAATGAAACGGGCGCTAGCAAGGTTTTCCTGCTGAACCCCCTCCTCCCTACCCACCCCTTCGGCATTGTGAAGCCACTCACCGCCATTGCTCCGCACCTCGACAACGCACGCCACCTTCATCCACTGATGCCATTGCTCTGCCCTCGATCTTTGACGTTATTGCTCCGCCCTCGACGTCATCACGTTTGACGCGAGGGTGGGGCCCAGACACAGTGATTTTGGTGGCTTCACCACCATGAACCCTTCGAACCTGAAGGAAGTTCCCGCAGGAAGTGACACTGACATCAGTGTCCTCAGAACGTTGAGGGTGAGTTTTATTATATAGGATTATTCTGTGCATTAAGTGGAGAAAAAACAGATCTTCAAGTACAAAGAAATGCAGTTTGAGAGCAAAACAATGTTGCAAAAAGATAGATATTTCCCATCATTTTGGGTGGCACAGGCTTGATTAAAAAGAATTTTTAAGCACACTTTGATAAAATGCCTATTCATATTACATCAGATGAACTGCAGAAGGAAGCTCACTCTGGCACAATGTAAGCACTATGTTAAGTGTTGGCAGTAAGCAGTAAATTGAGAGGCTGAGATCACACTCCACAATCCCTGTTTTAAGAGTGAGGTTCATTGTCACAGTGTGCACAAACAAAACCAATTTGGAAACACTGCCCCAGAGAGTATCGTTTCCACACATGCTGTTTTACAGAATGCATATTTTACAAGCAGTGCACATCACCAGCCAAAAGAAAGCAGAGTTACTGGCTTGCTTAGGAGGTAACTGTTCTGCACTCTGCACAGCAGGGTTGCAGTCTGGGGGAAGGAAAGGATATAGAAACACAGAAAAATGTATCCAGTTTGCACGTCCATGCCACCTTTTCTCCCTATCATTCCCTTAGAGATCCTATGTACTTGTCCCAAGCTCTCTTGAATTTAGATACTAATTTTGTTTCCACCAGTTCCACCTGGAAGCCATTCCACAAATTCACCTCCCTTTACATGAAGAAGTATTTCATCAGATTACATCTGAGCATAGGCGGTCGGTGGCCCAACTGTTTGGGGAGGCTAAAGGGGGCGGGGTTAGGGGTGGGGCAAGGGGTGGAGCTTAAATCCATAATTGTCTGATCACACACAGAAAAAAAAATAAATAAATGTCACAATTAATACCTTTTATTAAATTTAGATATTAGCTATGTATCATATGTCAAAGAATAAAGTGGTTGCTCAAAGCATATACTAACCACAATCGCTCAACTGCAAAACACTATGCACAACTTTGTGCAAAAACACACTCTGAACCTTACTGTACCATAAATATTACACTGGGCAGAACCTAATACACCAATATACCACCCATACGGAAAATGTAGACCGTCAACAATATTGAAACAAGGGATCATAATATCACAATTCTCATGTAGAGCCACAAAACATCCTAATTCATGTTTAATGTGGGATAAAATGTCATAAATAAGTAAATAAACTTTTAATGTTGAACACCTAATTCTCAAAGTGGACATATTCCAAACACTATAATGAAAATAAAATGATCTTTTCTACCTTTGTTGTCTGGTGACTTTGTTTTTCTGATTGTGCTGGCCCAGTATCCGATTCTGCTGCTATCTGTCCTCTTAACTCCGTTTCCAGGGCTTCCTTTCCATTTATTTGTTTACTTTCCGCCTTTCTTCTTCATTTCTTGTCCTACATCCGTAAGTAAAAGCTGGGTCCTCCGCAAACTTGACTGTCCAGTGGATCCAGCTTTTACCTATTTTCTTCATCCATGTGCAGTTTTTCTACTCTCTTCCTTTTCTGTTATCTCATCTCCTTCCTCACTCCTCCCTCCCCCTCCATGTCCAGCAACCCTCCTCTCCCCCCTACCCTCCCCTCCATCCACCCATATCCAGCAACTCTCCTCTCCCCTGCCCTCTCCTCTCCCCTTCTTCCACCATATCCAGCAACCCTCCTCTCCCCTTCCCTCCATCCAGCAACCCTCCTCTCCCCTGCCCTCTCCTCTCCCCTTCTTCCACCATGTCCAGCAACCCTCCTCTCCCCTTCCCTCCATCCAGCAACCCTCCTCTCTCCTTCTTCCACCATGTCCAGCAACCCTCCTCTCCCCTTCTTCCACCATGTCCAGCAACCCTCCTCTCCCCTTCCCTCCATCCAGCAACCCCCCTCTCCCCTTCTTCCACCATGTCCAGCAACCCTCCTCTCCCCTCCATCCCAGCAACCTTCCTCTCCACTTCTTCCACCATGTCCAGCAACCCTCCTCTCCCCTTCCCTCCATCCAGCAACCCTCCTCTCCCTTTCTTACACCATGTCCAGCAACCCTCCTCTCCCCTTCCCTCCATCCAGCAACCCTCCTCTCCCCTGCCCTCTCCTCTCCCCTTCTTCCACCATGTCCAGCAACCCTCCTCTCCCCTTCCCTCCATCCAGCAACCCTCCTCTCCCCTTCTTCCACCATATCCAGCAACCCTCCTCTCCCCTTCCCTCCATCCAGCAACCCTCCTCTCCCCTTCCCTCCATCCAGCAACCCTCCTCTCCCCTTCTTCCACCATGTGCAGCAACCCTCCTCTCCTCTCCCGTCTGCCCTGTTTCCTTCCTGCCCCCCCCCCCGCCGTACCTTTAAATATAGTTTTGCTGGAGTCGCGGGCAGCCGGCATTGAAGACATCGGCAGGCTTACGCCGGTTCCAGAAGCCTTCCCTTCCCTCGTTGCAAGTCGGATGATGGCTCCACCCTCGTAGAAACAGGAAATATGTCAGAAGAAGGCGGAGCCATCATCCGACTTGCAACGAGGGAAGGGAAAGCTGCTGGAACCGGCGTAAGCCTGCCGATGTCTTCAATGCCGGCTGCCCGCAACTCCAGCAAAACTATAATATTTAAAGGTACGGCGGGGGGCGGGGCGGGGCAGTGGCGGGCTGAGGAGGCTTAGCCTCCCCAAGCCTCTTATACGGGGCGCCTATGCATCTGAGTCTATCCCCTTTCACCTTCATCCTATGCCCTCTTGTTCCAGAGATTCAGTTCAATTGAAAGAGACTCATCTCCTCTGCATTTATGCCGCACAGGTATTTAAATATCTTATCATTTCTCCCCTTTCCTGCCTTTCTTCCAAAGTATTCTTCCAAATGCTGACCTGAACATGTATAAAGGAGAAACAGGGGTGATATGATACAGACGTTGAAATATTTGAAAGGTATTAATCCGCAAACAAACCTTTTCCGGAGATGGGAAGGTGGTAGAACTAGAGGACATGAAATGAGATTGAAGGGGGGCAGACTCAAGAAAAATGTCAGGAAGTATTTTTTCACGGAGAGAATGGTGGATACTCGGAATGCCCTCCCGCGGGAGGTGGTGGAGATGAAAATGGTAATGGAATTCAAACATGTGTGGGATAAACATAAAGAAATCCTGTTCAGAAGAAATGGATCCTCAGAAGCCTAGCCGAGATTGGGTGGAAGAGCCAGTGGTGAGAGGCAGGGCTGGTGGTTGGGAGGTGGGGCTAGTGCTGGGCAGACTTCTGTGGCCTGTGCCCTGAAAATGGCAGATACAAATCAAGGTAAGGTATACACCAAAAGTAGTACATGAGTTTATCTTGTTGGGCAGACTGGATGGATCGTGCAAGTCTTTTTCTGCAGTCTTCTACTATGTTATGTTACTATCCAGCTCATTTTTGAAAGTGATCGCCAGCCATCTTCCGACACAAATCGTGAGATGGCCGGCGATCTCCTGAAACCGGCCAAATTGGTATAATCGAAAGCCAATTTTGGCCGGATTCAACTGCTTTCCGTCGCGGAGCCGGCGAAACATCAAGGGGGTGTGTCGGTAGGGTAGTGAAGGCAGGACGGGACGGGGGCGTGCTCACAACATGGCCGGCTTCACCCGATAATGGAAAAAAAAAGCCAGGCTTGACGAGCATTTCACCGGCTTTACTTGGTCCCTTTTTGTTTTCCACGACCAAGCTTCAAAAAAGTGCCCCAACTGACCAAATGACCACCGAAGGGAATCGGGGATGACCTCCCTTTACTCCCCCAGTGGTCACCAACCCCCTCCCACCCAAAAAAAAACAAAAAAACTTTTTTGCCAGCCTCTATGCCAGCCTCAAATGTCATACCAACCTCCCTGATAGCAATATGCAAGTCCCTGGAGCAGTTTTTAGTGGGTGCAGTGCACTTCAGACAGGTGGACCCAGGCCCATCCCCCCCTACCTGTTACACTTGTGGTGGTAAATGGGAGCCCTCCAAAACCCACCCAAAACCCAATGTACCCACATGTAGGTGCCCCCTTCACCCCTTAGGGCTATGGTAATGTGTCGAGTTGTGGGGAATGGGTTTTGGGGGGTGATTTGGGGGGGGGGGGCTAAACAACCAAGGGAATGAAGCTTTGCACCTGGGAGCTATTTTTATTTTTTAGAAGTGTCCCCTAGGGTGCCCAGTTGGTGTCCTGGCATGTGAGGGGGGCCAGTGCACTACAAAGGCTGGCTCCTCCCATGACCAAATGCCTTGGATTTGGCCGGGTTTGAGATCGCCGGCATTATTTTCCATTATGGCCGAAAACCGATGCCGCCCATCTCAAACCCGGCGAGCTCTGACATTTGGCCGGGCCCAACCATATTAGCGAGGAAAAAATTGGCCGGCCATCTTTTTCGAAAATACGGTTGGCTCTGCCCACTTACGGCGCTGGCCCAGGAGATGGCCGGCACCGTTTGATTATGCCCCTCTATGTTATGTATAGGTATTCAGATCTTTAAATCTGTCCCCATATGGTTTATGACAAGACCACCGATAATTTTAGCAGCTGCCCTCTGGACTGTCTCCATCCTGTTTATATTATTTTGAAGGTGTGGTCTCCAGAATTGTATGGCCTAGCTGTCATATGATGATTGGCAGTATAGCAAATAAAATAAATAAATATTATTAATGAGGTATTGCCAGAAAAGTGGAGTTTTATTGAAGGTTCATGTGTTGTGTATGCACCCCGTCAGATCTGGCCCCCTTGCGCCATCTATCTCCCCATACTAAAATTAGTGTAATTTCAGATTTTAGAAATAAATGTTTTATTAGATGTCACGCATTTTCCACTCAAAAATAGCCCAAGAACACTGCAAAATTTCCTGACATTCACATGGAAAATTAAAATAAATGAATTCTTCTCTCAAGACAAAACCATGGAACGTACAATTTTAGGGACGCCAGCCTCTGCAACCCAAACTATCACTTAATGCTAAAATTAACTCGTTTAGGACCCAGACCATCATGATCCACCTCCCTGAGACCCTTAAAGACCCCATCCACCAAAACTGACACTTTTAAACAAAACCATTTTTTTTTTATTTGGAATTTGATATACCGCCTTTAACTGACAAGCAGAGCAAGGTGGTTTACAATACAATAAAAATAAAAGCAAGGAAAATGAACTACATTATGACAGGAAACACACAGACAAATTCCTCTCTCGTAAGTGCTGAAACCCAGCAGGCCAACAACCAGCCAGTATACGCTTGCTCAAATAAGCAAGTCTTCAGCATGGCTTTATATTTCTTTATATTTAGTTCACAGCATAAAAATAGAGGCATATAATTCCAGAGATGGGGGACTGCGAAAAAGAATGCACAACAACGAGTCGCTCCAGTTGGCCAAAATGGGGCCCTGGTAGAACCATATAATGATCATTTATAGAGCATAATACCCGTGGTGAAGAATGTAGAATGGTCGATGAGGCCAGGTAACTGGTGTACCTTGTCAAAAAGCCTTGAAACCTAACAATAATGCTTTAAACTGAATCCAATATTGAATGGGCAGCCAGTGATGATCCTGTAAAGCAGATGTAACATGGTCTTATTATTGTAAACAGCAGAGTAAGCCAAGGGCTATATTTTGAAGTGTTTGTAACCTAGTAAGTAAAGTTTTTGTGATCCCTAAATAAGTGATATTACAGTAATCCATGCAAGTCATGAAAAGAGATAGGATAAGAGAATGAAATGCGTTGTGATCAAAACGTGAATGGACCGATCTAAGTTGACGCAGAAGAAAGAATTGGGATTTGTATAAAGCAGAAACCTACAGTTCAAAAGAGAGACTGGAGTCCAAAAGACTCCTAAAAACCTGAAGCCAAGAACTGGAGAACCAAGCAATAGAATGGCCAATCAGCCAAGTCAGCCAGTCACCGTTTAACATAAGGCAGTGATCCATGAGCCACTGAGTGATAACTTGCAGGCATTGTTGAAGAGATAACAGATTTATAGTAGAGGGACAGAATATCATCTGCATAGATATCGAAGGAAATGAATGATTCTTGAATGAGGGTCGCAAGAGGACTGATGAAAATGTTGAATAAAAGCGGAGAAAGTATGGAGCCCTATGGGATGCCGGATGTTAAAGATTTAGCCTAAAAAGTAGAGTGATCAACAATGACACAAAAAGAACAATCTGTGAGAAATTACTGAAACTACTGGAGAACAGTACCAGTAATCCCTAGTGACGAAAGCTGCAAGAGTAAAATAGAGTGATCCACTAGATCGAAATCCACAGAAAGGTCAAGAGAAATAGCTACGGTGAAATGGTGACTATCTAGATTGGACAGTACTTCACTTAAGACAGAAGCTATAATTGTCTCCGTAGTGCAAGCAACCCTAAAGCCCATGAAGCTTGAGCACTGAAGGTCCAAACAATAGAATTTTAAATTAAAAATAAATAAATCAGGGGCCCTTGTGACCTCTTACCTGACTCCCTAGATGTCCACCAGATGGCCGCTGTCTTCTGATTTGGTCTGGATGGACTCAATGCAGCATCAGTGTAAAACCGTGATAAACCACATCAACTTCCTGGCCTCTCTTACAAAGATTTGATTCAGTTTCTCTGACTCATCAGCACTGAATAGCATTTCTGGCATTGGTATCTCTCCCACATCTTCCTCAGTGAAGACCGAAGCAAAAAATTCATTTTGAGGGGGCGCCCAAGTTTTCCTGAAGACGTCCTCGCAGGATGGGCGTCCATCTTTCGTTTCAATAATACGGTCAGGGTCGCCCAAATCATGAAATTTAGGTCGACCTTAGAGATCGTCGTCCTTAGAGAAGGTCGTCCCCGATTTTCAGCGATAATGGAAACCGAGGACGCCCATCTCAGAAATGATCAAATACAATCCATTTGGTCGTGGGAGGAGCCAGCATTCGTAGTGCACTGGTCCCCCTGACATGCCAGCAAACCAACCGGGCACCCTAGGGGGCACTGCAGTGGACTTCAGAAATTGCTCCCAGGTGCATAGCTCCCTTATCTTGTGTGCTGAGCCCCTCAACCCCCCCCCCCAAAAAAAAACCCACTCTCCACAACTGTACACCACTACCATAGCCCTTATGGGTGAAGGGGAGCACCTAGATGTGGGTACAGTGGGTTTCTGGTGGGTTTTGAAGGGCTCACATTTACCACCACAAGTGTAACAGATAGGGGGGGGGGGATGGGCCTGGATCCGCCTACCTGAAGTGCACTGCAGTACCCACTAAAACTGCTCTAGAGACCTGCATACTGCTGTCAAGGAGCTGGGTATGACATTTGAGGCTGGCATAGAGGCTGGCAAAAAATATTTAAAAAGTTTTTTTTAGGGTGGGAGGGGGTTGGTGACCACTGGGGGGAGTAAGTGGAGGTCATCCCCGATTCCCTTCAGTGGTCATCTGGTCAGTTCGGGCACCTTTTTGAGGCTTGGTCGTAACAAAAAGTGGATCAAGTAAAGTCGCCCAAGTGCTCATCAGGGACGCCCTTCTTTTTTCCATTATCGGTCGAGGACGCCCATGTGTTAGGCACGCCCCAGTCCCGCCTTCGCTACGCTTCTGACACCCCCCCCCCCCCCATGAACTTCAGTCGTCCCCGTGACGGAAAGCAGTTGAGGACGCCCAAAATCGTCTTTTGATTATGCTGATTTGGGTGACCCTGGGAGAAGGACGCCCATCTCCCGATTTGTGTTGAAAGATGGGTGCCCTTCTCATTCGAAAATAAGCCTGCAAATCTCTCTCTCTCTACTTATCATTTCTATAGCGCCACAAGGCATACGCAGCGCTGTACACCATACACTGATGTAGGGGGGGAGCTCACGGCAGGTGCAGTCCCTCCCTGTAGGAGGCGCTGTTGGGAATGATGTAGGAGTATTGCCTGTGAAGGGATAATGGCACAGTGAATCTTTTGTTCATTATCACCTTATCTGAGTTCCATATAAAACCAGAACCGAGATCTTTACCTCTACTTCTCAATTTCCTGAGAGGAAAGATCAAGTAGTTGGTTATATATTTTTTTTTTATTCCTTCCTTTTTGCAGTTCGGTAACAAGGTGTTAGATGAAGTCACTGAGAGCTTAGACATTGAAATCGGTATAATTTCTTGCTGGCCTCCCACTTAGTCACCTCTCCCCTCTCCAGTCGGTTCAAAACTCTGCTGCCCGTCTCATCTTCCGCCAGGGTCGCTTTACTCATACTACCCCTTCTCCTCAAGTCGCTTCAGTGGCTCCCCATCCGTTTTCGCATCCTGTTCAAACTTCTTCTACTAACCTATAAATGTACTCACTCTGCTGCTCCCCAGTATTTCTCCACACTCGTCCTTCCCTACACCCCTTCCCGTGCACTCCGCTCCATGGATAAATCCTTCTTATCTGTTCCCTTCTCCACTACTGCCAACTCCAGACTTCGCGCCTTCTGTCTCGCTGCCCCCTATGCCTGGAATAAACTTCCTGAGCCCCTACGTCTTACCCCATCCTTGGCCACCTTTAAATCTAGACTGAAAGCCCACCTCTTTAACATTGCTTTTGACTTGTAACCACTTGTAACCACTCGCCTCCACCTACCCTCCTCTCTTCCTTCCCGTTCACATTAATTGATTTGATTTGCTTACTTTATTTATTTTTTGTCTATTAGATTGTAAGCTCTTTGAGCAGGGACTGTCTTTCTTCTATGTTTGTGCAGTGCTGCGTATGCCTTGTAGCGCTATAGAAATGCTAAATAGTACATAGAAGACAGTCCCTGCTCAAATCTCTCTGCTATGGCCTTGTCTTCCCCGAATGCCCCTTTCATCCCTCAGTCATCTAGCTGTCCAACTGATTCTTTTGCCGGCTTCTTGCTTCTAAAATACCTAAAAAACGTTTTACAATGTGTTTTTGCCTCCAGCGCAATCTTTTTTCAAAGTCCCTCTTTGCCATCCTTATCAACGCTTTCCTTTTGACTAGCCATTCTGTATGTTGTTTCCTATTAATTTCAGTTAGATCCTTTTTCCATTGTCTGAAGAATTTTCTTCTAGCTCTAATAGCTTCCTTCCCCTCACTTTTTAACCATGCCGGCTGTCGTTTGGCTTTTCTTCCTCCTTTAATACATATAATATATCTGGCCTGGGCTTCCAGGATGGTATTTTTGAACATCATCCATGCCTGATATAAATTTTTGACCCTTGCAGCTGCTCCACTATTTTTTTTTTTACCTTTCTTCTAGAATGGTTCTTCCTCTTGTTGTTTCCTGAACCAGTTGTTTCATAAAACAGTCCTTGATTTCATCAAGGAATTTTATCTCCCTGGCATGCCCTGATGTTACATTTACCCAGTCAATATTGGGGTAGTTGAAATCACCCATTATTATTATGTTCCGCAGTGTGTTAGCCTCCTTATTTCTGATAACATTTCTATATCTGTTCATACTGGCCAGGTGGATGGTAGTACACTTTCTTCTTAAAACCTAACCACACACTTCCAGTGATTGAGAACTCTTTTGAACTTATAGATTCTGATTCTGACAGAGATCTGTCCAGAGATAACCGTTCTTGCTACTAACTTTGTTCCGGAAAGCAACTTGGGAGCTCCAGTATTTCTCTTGTTTCTTAAGTTGGAAAATGCACATCAGAGCTATAACACACCTTATTTATATTGCGTCTTCATCTCACCAGTTAGCTGATAAAAAATCACCACCTGTAACCACTGGCACATCTGTTCAAAGCCTCTCTCAGAATATGAGATTATACATAAGTATTGCCATACTGTGACAGACCAAAGGTCCATCAACATAGTAGCATAACAACATAATAAGTGACAGCAGATAAAGACCTGTACAGTCCATCCAGTCTGCCCAACAAGATAAACTCGTATGTGCTACTTTATATGTATACCTGACCTTGATTTGTATCTGCCATTTTCAGGGCACAGACCGTAGAAGTCTGCCCAGCACTAGCCCTGCCTCCCAACCACTAACCCTGCCTCCTAACCACCGGTTCTGCCACCAAATCTCCGCTAAGCTTCTGAGGATCCATTTCTTCTGAACAGGATTCCTTTATGTTTATCCCACACTTTTTTGAATTCTGTTACCGTTTTCATCTCCACCACCTCCCTCGGCAGTGCATTCCAAGTATCCACCACTCTCTCCGTGAAAAAATACTTCCTGACATTTTTCTTGAGTCTGCCCCCCTTCAACCTCATTTCATGTCCTCTAGTTCTACCGCCTTCCCATCTCCAGAAAAGGTTCGTTTGCAGATTAATACCTTTCAAATATTTGAACATCTGTATCATATCACCCCTGTTTCTCCTTTCCTCCAGGGTATACATGTTCAGGTTAGCAAGTCTCTCCTCATATGTCTTGTAACGCAAATCCCATACCATTTTTGTAACTTTTCTTTGCACCGCTTCAATTCTTTTTATATCCTTGGCAAGATATGGCCTCCAAAACTGAACATAATACTCCAAGTGGGGCCTCACCAATGACTTCTACAGGGGCATCAACACCTCCTTTCTTCTGCTGGTCACACCTCTCTCTTTATACAGCCTAGCAACCTTCTGGCTAGGGCCACAGCCTTGTCACACTGTTTCATCGCCTTCAGATCCTCAGATACTATCACCACAAGATCCCTCTCCCTGTCTGTACATATCAGACTCTCACCGCCTAACACATACATCTCCCATGGATGTCTAATCCCTAAGTGCATCACTTTGCATTTCTTCGCATTGAATTTTAATTGCCAAACCTTAGACCAGTGATGGCGAACCTATGGCACGCGTGCCAGAGGGCACGCAGAGCCCTCTATTGGCATGTGCGCCGTCGCTAGTCCGCCCACCCTCCCTCCCTCCGAGCACCAGGCCGGCCTCCCTCCAACCAACCAAGCACCAGGCCGCCCGCCAGCCCTCCCTCCCATGCACCAGGGCCCTCCCTCCAGGCACCAGGGCCCCCCCCCCCCCCTCTGAAATTTAAAAGGCGTACCTGGTCGGGGTTAAAGTGGCGTCGGCAGCAAAAAGTGTGTTTTTTGCTCAGCGCACCTTCGGCCTTCTCTTCTGTCTCTCAAGCTCTGGTCCCGCCCTCATTTCCTGTTTCCGCAAGGGCGGGACCAGAGCTTGAGAGACAGAAGGGAAGGCCGAAGGCGCGCCGAGCAAAGAACACAATATGTGTTATATGAGAGACTGATTCGCAAAGATAATGCTGGACTCTATGATGAACTGGGCCGTAATGTGCCCGATGACTATGAAAATATGGATACTAACATGTAATACTGCTTTTAAGATAATATGTAATCCCTTGCTTCAAAACATTGCCAATATATTTAGTTGAAACCGCTTGCAATACAAAATAACCTACATAATATTGCTTTTGACCTGTATGAAATGTTACATATCCATGCCTATTTTTGTTATAATACATTAGGGACTGATATTATTTTTCTCTCCCTATCTGGGCTTCATGACTTCTAAACAGGGGCGTATCTGTGTGGGGCCACAGGGGCCTGGGCCCCCGCAGATTTTGCCCTGGAACCCCCCTACCGCCGTCAACCCTCCCCCACAGCCGTTGCTTACTTTTGCTGGCAGGGGACCCCAACCCCCGCCAGCTGAGGTCCGCTTCCACCTGCCGCTGCCTTTAAAAATATTTTAGCTGGCGGGGAACCCCAACCCCCAGCAGCTGACCCGAGGTCTTTAAAGTTCTTCTTCGTCCTCCGTGGCCGTGCTGCTGTTGAAAGCTGTTGAATCCAGTTCGGAGTCTGACGTCGCAGCACGTTGTACTTGCAGGACGCCATCCTCCGCCCCCAGGCCCCGCCCCCCCCCCGAGGTCGTGGTCGCCACTCCCCCCCTCCACCGGACCCCACCTCTGCCTTACCGGGCCCGTGCAGTGCCTCTCACCTCTGTGAGAGTTACTCTGTGTAACATTACTTACGTCAGAAGGGGGGCGGGCCCAGGTCAGGAAAAGAGAGACATCCTGAAGACTCGCAGCGATCAGATGACCTTCTTGCCCGTGCAGTGCCTTCACACAGAGGTGAGAGACACTGCACGGGCCTGGTAAGGCGGAGACGGGGTCCGGTGGAGGGGGGGAGCGGCGGCGGAGGATGGCAGGAGGCGGAGCTGTGGGAGAAGGAGAAAGAGAGAGACAGGAAGGGAGGGGGGCTGGGGCTGCTAAACTTTTGATTTTTGTTTTGATTTTTTATTTAATACAGGGGGAAGCGGGGAGCAGCAGTGACCTCGGGGGGGGGGGGGAGCAAGGCCGTCCATACAGGACGCTCCTGACGAGCGCCTTTGCCCCCTCCCGATCCTTTTTTTATTTTTGGTTTCATTTTATATTTTAAGCAGGGGGAAGCGGGGAGCCACGTGTTTGTGTGGGTTATTTATATTTTCAAACGTGCCAGCTTGGATTTTTATGCTGCAGGGAGAAGCGGGGAGCAGTGTCTGTATGACAGCTCAGGCCTTAACGACAGGTCTGACTTCACGTTAAATATATCACTGTAACTGATTCGGTGCAATTGTCGGTATGGTTAGTGCATTCTGAATTGTCCACATTACAATTGGAAGTGACTCGTTTGCATTCCATTTTCGTTAGCTGCTAGCGTCGTCGGAAAATGGCCTTTAATGCATGCTACGGTTGAAAATTTCTTCGTTAAAGGGTCGTTAAAGTTTAGTGCATCTGGGGCCTTAATACCTTCATATCTGGCTTTTGTAATCATCTCATATAACCCACCACAAGCGTTGCATTCGCTATGTAATAGTTTCCTGCATTTACCCCCAGTTTATTCTGCACATCTGGATTGAACTCGCCAAAAGTTTTTCTGTGCTGCTCCTCAACTGGAATTCTATGCCCCTTCTTTTCTGCACTGAACTCTTTTCCCAAATTTAAACAGACCCTGAAAATCTCTCTTTTCCAGAGGGCCTTTGGTGATCAGTGAGGTCAGAGTAGTGATGGAGAGGGCTGACATTCTCTCTCTCTCTAACCTGTATTTCCCCTTTTCTTTATTGAAATTATATTCCTTTCTTTCTAATTTTAATATGCAAACTGCTCTATGTGCCCAGGAACAGCAGTATATTAAATCAAATAAACCATAACCATAAGTAAATAACTCAAAAACCGTGCTGAGCTACAGTGGTGGAAATAAGTATTTGATCCCTTGCTGATTTTGTAAGTTTGCCCACTGACAAAGACATGAGCAGCCCATAATTGAAGGGTAGGTTATTGGTAACAGTGAGAGATAGCACATCACAAATTAAATCCGGAAAATCACATTGTGGAAAGTATATGAATTTATTTGCATTCTGCAGAGGGAAATAAGTATTTGATCCCCCACCAACCAGTAAGAGATCTGGCCCCTACAGACCAGGTAGATACTCCAAATCAACTCGTTACCTGCATGACAGACAGCTGTCGGCAATGGTCACCTGTATGAAAGACACCTGTCCACAGACTCAGTGAATCAGTCAGACTCTAACCTCTACAAAATGGCCAAGAGCAAGGAGCTGTCTAAGGATGTCAGGGACAAGATCATACACCTGCACAAGGCTGGAATGGGCTACAAAACCATCAGTAAGACGCTGGGCGAGAAGGAGACAACTGTTGGTGCCATAGTAAGAAAATGGAAGAAGTACAAAATGACTGTCAATCGACAAAGATCTGGGGCTCCACGCAAAATCTCACCTCGTGGGGTATCCTTGATCATGAGGAAGGTTAGAAATCAGCCTACAACTACAAGGGGGGAACTTGTCAATGATCTCAAGGCAGCTGGGACCACTGTCACCACGAAAACCATTGGTAACACATTACGACATAACGGATTGCAATCCTGCAGTGCCCGCAAGGTCCCCCTGCTCCAGGAAGGCACATGTGACGGCCCGTCTGAAGTTTGCCAGTGAACACCTGGATGATGCCGAGAGTGATTGGGAGAAGGTGCTGTGGTCAGATGAGACAAAAATTGAGCTCTTTGGCATGAACTCAACTCGCCGTGTTTGGAGGAAGAGAAATGCTGCCTATGACCCAAAGAACACCGTCCCCACTGTCAAGCATGGAGGTGGAAATGTTATGTTTTGGGGGTGTTTCTCTGCTAAGGGCACAGGACTACTTCACCGCATCAATGGGAGAATGGATGGGGCCATGTACCGTACAATTCTGAGTGACAACCTCCTTCCCTCCGCCAGGGCCTTAAAAATGGGTCGTGGCTGGGTCTTCCAGCACGACAATGACCCAAAACATACAGCCAAGGCAACAAAGGAGTGGCTCAGGAAGAAGCACATTAGGGTCATGGAGTGGCCTAGCCAGTCACCAGACCTTAATCCCATTGAAAACTTATGGAGGGAGCTGAAGCTGCGAGTTGCCAAGCGACAGCCCAGAACTCTTAATGATTTAGAGATGATCTGCAAAGAGGAGTGGACCAAAATTCCTCCTGACATGTGTGCAAACCTCATCATCAACTACAGAAGACGTCTGACCGCTGTGCTTGCCAACAAGGGTTTTGCCACCAAGTATTAGGTCTTGTTTGCCAGAGGGATTAAATACTTATTTCCCTCTGCAGAATGCAAATAAATTCATATACTTTCCACAATGTGATTTTCCGGATTTAATTTGTGATGTGCTATCTCTCACTGTTACCAATAACCTACCCTTCAATTATGGGCTGCTCATGTCTTTGTCAGTGGGCAAACTTACAAAATCAGCAAGGGATCAAATACTTATTTCCACCACTGTAAGCAGAGGGTGGTGAGAGAAAAAGAAAGGATACTGTTTCATAAGTTGGAAGAGGGGTAGAGGGGGACACTAGAACATGAAGGGGGGGATGTGCTTTGCCAGAACTATCACCATTCAAGGAGGGAGTGATGTGCTGGAGACACAAGCAATAGATGAGCAAATGGCTGGGGTACAGGGGAAGGAAATTCAAAAGTTAAGGTTCACTTAGGGCTCATAATAGCTTTACATAGGCCCTGGCTATTGGTCAAGGCAGATTAATCTACCAGAGCCTGCTTCACTATAACTGAAGACCAAGAGAGAATTTTCCATCTGAAAATGCATTTCTCAGCACAAACAATTTGGACTACTGCAATCTCTCACCTCAGCAGCTGGACGAGATTCCGATTTACAGAAAGCAAATCACACAACTTCAAGTACATAAAAGATTGCATGGAGGAGTTGACAGAATATTTGAGCTCTTTATTTATTGGCCACAAAATCTGCTTCAATATCTGTTCCACCTTCCAATGCAGGTATAATTACTTCCTCAGAAAAAGGTACATCTCACTGTGAGAGCAGGATACCAAACCCATACAAAAGAAACCCTGTAGTGCTTCATCCTTCAGGGTAGTGTTTTCTAATAGCCTGCGTAAATCTTGGGACTAACATGTCTAAACATCATCCACACCAACTTTCACCTGCTATTTGTGTAAAGCGTTAAGCTGATTATGAAATATAAACTTTTCAGAATCAATGTATACACAAATCTTAACCCTACTTAGATCTTTCCTCCAGAACACCTCTCTGGTATGTGCATAAAATTGCTTAAAGCTCACGTACTCTACCTGCTGAGGTTACTGCCACTAACAAAAGAAATCTGCAGGTTAGGTTGAAGGATGATTCATGAGCTAAGCTGGAATCACATTACAATTCAAAAGAAGTGGTGGTTTCTTGGTTGACTGTTTCATATGCCATAGCTCCTTTATAGCCTGGAGTACAAGACCACTCACAAAACATGCAAAAAAAAAAATACTCTGACCTCCAAATTTGTTGCTAACATATCTAAAAGAAAAACAGTGTAGAAGGCCTCAGATGGAATTTTAAAAAACCAAAGCTAAAATGTTGAGAGCAATTTTATTCAAGGACCCAACACGGCCCATGTTTCAGCAAATGCCTGCTTCAGGGGTCTACATACATGAATAACAAATAATAAAAAAATATATAAGTTAATAAAAAATCAATAAAAAACATATCAAAATAAAATAAAATATATATGGTGCATGCCATATATATATCTACCAAATAGCACAATACCAGAGTGGCATAGAAACATAATATATTTTCCAGTGAGGGTTTACAATCACAAGGCAGGATAACATACACAAGTGTAATCAGTTAGATGAAAAGGAAAACATGCTGCCCAAATGTGCAAAAATTGTGGGGCCCTTTTGTTGGATTATTTGTAGTAAATAATTAGCAGATTTTAGTACACACAGCTTCAGCTTTAGAAATGTTAATTTCTTTCTTCATCTCTCTCTCATTCACCCCTGAATAATTCACTGCTGAGTCACTTTAAAGTTGAAGTAACAAAACATCTGTTTACTCACAGTTTGTAGTTAGATTATAATCAGACAGGCTTATATATACATATTACTATACATTTGTATTATCAGCTCCTTCCATGTGCTTAGATGGTAATGGATGCTCACACCACCATAGATCCTCTCAGGTTAGGAGAGATCATGAGCTCCATGTGCTCCATGTGCTGCATCTGCTGTGTCTGAACCCACAGGAAGTTGCATAGCTGTGTGACCTCTCTAAGTAATTCACATCAGAGGTCACAGAGTAATCACAGAGAAATAATAGGTGACAGGCAATGCATGTAAAAATACAATACATTCCAACAAACCCCTTCTCATGCATAACTGTCATGCAATTATTTATTCATACAAAGTCCAAGCTTTATACGCAGATTCACAAAATGTTCTCTGGGTAACGGTTTGGTCATGATGTCAGCTGTCATCTCACTGGTGTGACAATAGTGTAGACTGATGACCCCTTCTTTCACCAACTCTCGCACGTTGTGGTATTTCGTTGCGATGTGCTTGGTGCGTGACTGAACCTTGTCATTCTGTGACAGTCGGATGCAGCTCTGATTATCTTCCATTATCTGGATTGGTCTCTTTTCAGCTATTCCGAAATCCAGCAAAAGTTTTTCAATCCACATCAGTTCTCTGCACGCTTCCGATACGGCCACATATTCAGCTTCTGTAGAAGACAGACTCACAATACTTTGTTTATGACTGGCCCATGAAATTTGTACATTTCCATACATAAACACATATCCACTTGTGGATTTATAATTAGAATGATCCCCTGCCCAATCTGAATCACAGTAACATATTAGTTTTGGATTACTATTGGCTGAAATCTTTAATTTACAATCAATGGTACCCTTTAAATACCTTACCATCCTTTTAACTGCAGTCCAATCTGATTTGGTAGGTGAGCTGACCCTTCTGCTCAAAATTCCTACTGCATTTGCTATATCAGCCCTGTATGTGGTAGCTAGATATAAAAGCTTACCTATGGCTGATCTATATTGGATGTTATCTGGTAAAGGTTCTCTTACTGTTTCATCCTTCAGAAAATCAGTGATCATGGGAGTGCTTACAACTTGGGCATCTTGCATACCTAAACTTTCAATAAGCTCATTTATTTTCTGCTTCTGGCTTAGAAGATAAGAACCATCATTTTGTTTCTCAATTTCTATACCAAGATAGTATGACACATTACCAAGTTCTTTTATCTCAACATTGAGGTTTAAACATTTTACAATGTCCTTGTACTCTTGCTCACTTTTGCTTGCAATGAGCAGATCATCAACAAAAGCTAAAATGTATGCATATTGTCCATTTGTGCACCTAGTGTACAAACATTTATCTGCTTCACCTTGCTTAAATCCTAAATTTGTCAATATTTCATGCAATTTTTCATTCCAACATTTTGCACTTTGCTTTAATCCATAAAGACCTTTGTTTAATTTACACACTAGCTGTCTTTGTTTTGTATTTATGAAACCTGTTGGCTGTTCCATGTACAAGTCTTCAGTTATATCTCCGTGAAGAAACGCTGTTTTCACATCAATGTGGTTGACTTGCATGCCTTTTGAGACTGCAATGCTCAGAAGTGTTCTGATTGTCGTGTGTTTCACTACAGGTGCAAACACTTCATCAAAATCTTCTCCATATTTTTGAAGATATCCCTTTGCGACTAATCTGGCTTTATACCTTTCCACTTTTCCTTGTGCATTCCTTTTTAACTTGAATACCCATTTGCATCCTATAGCTTTCTTGCCAGGAGGTAATTTTGTAAGAATCCAAGTATTATTTTTATCCAATGCATCAATTTCTTCTTGTGCAGCTTTATGCCATTCAGCAGCTTCTTCTGCTGGCATTTTCTCAATCTCATCCCATGTTAAGGGCTCTTGAGCTTCTGCTGACTTTGTTAGGTAAGACAGTCTTGGGGGTGGAACACCTTTGTTTTCCCTGAATGAGCGTCTGACAACAGGTTGGTCTGACCTTTCTGCATCCTCTATATCTGAGAGTCCTTCTCCAATTGATTCCCCTTCTCCAACTGTACTGTCTTCTTCAATGATCCTTTCTGTGTCTGCTTCCTCTGCCTGTTCCTCGTTAGATACAGATGAGTTGCTTTCAGACATCTGCCTTGGTATGGCATTTATATACACTGGCATGTCTATTATGGTTCTAGTTTCATATTCTGGATGATAAGGCTCATCTGGGATAATCCAGCCTTTATCAACCCTTTTGTTTTCATCAAAATATGTAACATGTCTTATGCCAACAATGCCAGTTTTCAGATTCAAAATTCTATATCCTTTGTGTCCTGGAGCATAGCCAACTAAAATGCCCCTTTCTGTTGTGGAATCCAGCTTATGCCTTCTTTGCTTTGGTATATGAGCATATGCTGTACTTCCAAATGTTCTTATGTGTGACAGGTTTGGCTTCCTACCATGCCATGTCTCATGTGGTGTGCGCTCAGCGCCTTTAGTTGGCATTCTGTTTTGTAGGTACACTGCTGTGAGAATGGCTTCCCCCCATAGTCTTTTAGGGAGATTGCTATCTGACAGCATACATCTGGTCATTTCCACAATTGACCTAAATTTTCTCTCTGCAACAGAATTTTGCTCTGGTGTATAAGCTACTGTTGTGATATGCTGAATGCCTTCTTGTTCTAGAAATGTGCGCATGCTTTGTGAAGTGAACTCACCACCATTGTCGGTCTGAAGAACCTTTGGTTTTCTTTCAAATTTATTGCTCACCATGGCTACGTATTTCTTCAGCATGTCTGTGACTTGACTTTTCTCTTTCAGCAAATAGGCCACACAATATCTAGAGAAATCATCCAAGAATATCAGCACAAATCTGTTATTTCCCAATGATGGGATATTAAACGGTCCACATAAGTCACTGTGTATTAAGTCCAGCACTTTATTACTCCTATTTCCTGTGTATGCAGGAAATGAGGGTCTCACACCTTTTTGAGTAACACAGTCTATGCATTTCTCCATATTACCAGCATCTGCACTTATCTGAATGCCGGTGGCCAGTTGCTTACTGTAAAGATCCTGGATCACCTTAGAATCACGATGTCCCAGGCGGCGATGCCAGATTTCCAGACTACATTTACCATCATTCTTCCTTACTTGCGCCATATGTGAGGCTTCACCTGAAATGTTCAGCTTATAAACATCATTATGCATAAAAGCTTCAGCATACACTTCATCATTTTTAGAGATTGTGCACTTACTATTTTCAAAATGAATCACAAATCCCTTCTTATCTAATGTAGATACACTAAGCATATTGCAAACTGCTTGGGGAATATACAAGACATCACTTACAGGAATTTCTTTAACTTCATTAGACACTTTGCATTTTAAGAATCCAATCCCTTTTGCTTGGATCTTAGCAGTCCCTGCGTTTGCAGTTTTAAGAATACCTTCCTCTGGACATATTTCCTGAAAGAAATCTTTACAATTGGTTAAATGGCATGTGCTCCCTGAATCCAAAATCCAAGTACTTTCATTTGAATTATTATTTACCATAGTCAAAGATTTTTCTGCCATTAGAAAGCCCTTGTGTTTATCTTTGTCCTTCATACATTTCCTGGTTTGAAAATTCTTTAGTTCCATTGGCTTAGGTGAGCTAGAGGGAGTGTTTTGTGTTTCCTTACACCATTTAGATACATGTCCCTCCTTTCCACATGAGTAGCAAATCAGCTTGCCCTTGGGTGGAGTTTTCCCATAGCTCCGCCTTCCTCTGTTCTTTGCCAAGAAATTTGTTTCATTTCTCTCTGACTTGCTTTGAGAACACATCTCCTCAGAATCATTTATTATGCATTCCTGCCTTAGTTTTGATGTTGCCTGTTCAAAAGATTGCCCTTCAATGGCCTCATTTACAGACCTAAAAACATCAAACTTCTTTGATAGGGTGGTAAAAAGAAATGCTCTTTTCAATGCATCACACATGGGAATTCCTGAAAGTTCTAGCTTTTGAAATGAAGACATAAGATACATAATGTGATCATTACATTTACTTTTATCCCTTAATTTGGTTTCATTCAACTCTGCCAACCAAATTGGTTGCTGCTTTGCATATGTAGTTGCATACATAGTTCTCAGCTTACATAAAATGTCCTTTGGTGTATCTTTTCCCTCCACTAATATGGCTTGTTTCTCTGAGAGAGCTTCCAAAAGCATGCACTTCACATAATAGTTTGCATTGTCCCATTCAGCCATATTTTCAGCTGTTCTGTCTTGGTCTAAGCATATATTTAATCTTTTTGCTCGAAGGAGACATATGAATCTTAATTCCCACTGCTGATAATTAAACTCAGTTAATCTAGGCACCTTGAGAGAATAGAACAATGGTGAATTTCTTCCCTCAGCCATTTTCTTAGCCTTCTGTCTGCTGTGTGGGGGGAGAGAGAGACAGACTGAATCTTTCCTTTAAAACTTAAGAGAAAAATGTGGCCTTTTTTTTTCTGCCTGGTAATATTTCTCTTCTTTTTCAATTCCTGGCCCTGGGCCCATAACCCTTTTGTTGGATTATTTGTAGTAAATAATTAGCAGATTTTAGTACACACAGCTTCAGCTTTAGAAATGTTAATTTCTTTCTTCATCTCTCTCTCATTCACCCCTGAATAATTCACTGCTGAGTCACTTTAAAGTTGAAGTAACAAAACATCTGTTTACTCACAGTTTGTAGTTAGATTATAATCAGACAGGCTTATATATACATATTACTATACATTTGTATTATCAGCTCCTTCCATGTGCTTAGATGGTAATGGATGCTCACACCACCATAGATCCTCTCAGGTTAGGAGAGATCATGAGCTCCATGTGCTCCATGTGCTGCATCTGCTGTGTCTGAACCCACAGGAAGTTGCATAGCTGTGTGACCTCTCTAAGTAATTCACATCAGAGGTCACAGAGTAATCACAGAGAAATAATAGGTGACAGGCAATGCATGTAAAAATACAATACATTCCAACACCTTTAACACTCCACTTCATCTGTTTGCTGCTTTGCTGACGCCATGGGAAGCACGACTCTAGTAAGTTATTTTGTTGAGTTGGAGCTTTTAAAAACTCTTTATTAGTTGTTGTCATCATACACTTGTTTGTAGGTTCTTAGCACCTTAACCAGGGTGGGACTAGGCTGCTGGCATCAGCATTTAAAAAGGAGATAGAGCAGCTTTTAAACTAGAAATGGGGGGGGGGGAAGGCCGACAGTCACTCAAAAGCGCATGGTTCGGGATAAGGTATCTTTCAAAGATATCACCAAAACAGGGAAGATAGGGTATCCTGATAGCGAATGCTACATACCTGTAGAAGGTATTCTCCGAGGACAGCAGGCTGATTGTTCTCACTGATGGGTGACGTCCACGGCAGCCCCTCTAATTGGAAACTTCACTAGCAAAGTCCTTTGCTACTCCTCGTGCGCCCATGACCACCGCGCATGCGCGGCCGTCTTCCCGCCCGAACCGGCTCGTGTTCGTCAGTCCCATATGTTGCAAGACAAAACAAGGGAAGACACAACTCCAAAGGGGAGGCGGGCGGGTTTGTGAGAACAATCAGCCTGCTGTCCTCGGAGAATACCTTCTACAGGTATGTAGCATTCGCTTTCTCCGAGGACAAGCAGGCTGCTTGTTCTCACTGATGGGGTATCCCTAGCCCCCAGGCTCACTCAAAACAACAAACATGGTCAATTGGGCCTCACAACGGCGAGGACTTAACTGAGATTGACCTAACAATTTATCCAACTAACTGAGAGTGTAGCCTGGAACAGAATAAAACATGGGCCTAGGGGGGTGGAGTTGGATCCTAAACCCAGAACAGATTCTGAAGCACTGACTGCCCGAACCGACTGTCACGTCGGGTATCCTGCTGCAGGCAGTAATGAGATGTGAATGTGTGGACAGATGACCACGTCGCAGCTTTGCAGATCTCTTCAATAGTGGCTGACTTCAAGTAGGCTACCAACGCTGCCATGGCTCTAACATTATGAGCCGTGACATGACCCTCAAGAGCCAGCCCAGCCTGGGCGTAAGTGAAGGAAATGCAATCTGCTAGCCAATTGGATATGGTGCGTTTCCCCACAGCCACTCCCCTCCTGTTGGGATCAAAAGAAACAAACAATTGGGCGGACTGTCTGTTGGGCTGTGTCCGCTCCAGATAGAAGGCCAATGCTCTCTTGCAGTCCAATGTGTGCAGCTGGCGTTCAGCAGGGCAGGAATGAGGACGAGGAAAGAATGTTGGCAAGACAATTGACTGGTTCAGATGGAACTCCGACACAACCTTTGGCAAGAACTTAGGGTGAGTGCGGAGGACTACTCTGTTATGATGAAATTTGGTGTAAGGGGCCTGGGCTACCAGGGCCTGAAGCTCACTGACTCTACGAGCTGAAGTAACTGCCACCAAGAAAATGACCTTCCAGGTCAAGTACTTCAGGTGGCAGGAGTTCAGTGGCTCAAAAGGAGGTTTCATCAGCTGGGTGAGAACGACATTGAGATCCCATGACACTGTAGGAGGTTTGACGGGGGGGCTTTGACAAAAGCAAACCTCTCATGAAGCGAATAACTAAAGGCTGTCCTGAGATCGGTTTACCTTCCACACGGTAATGGTATGCACTGATTGCGCTAAGGTGAACCCTTACAGAGTTGGTCTTGAGACCAGACTCAGACAAGTGCAGAAGGTATTCAAGCAGGGTCTGTGTAGGACAAGAGCGAGGATCTAGGGCCTTGCTGTCACACCAGACGGCAAACCTCCTCCATAGAAAGAAGTAACTCCTCTTAGTGGAATCTTTCCTGGAAGCAAGCAAAATGCGGGAGACACCCTCTGACAGACCCAAAGAGGCAAAGTCTACGCTCTCAACATTCAGGCCGTGAGAGCCAGAGACTGGAGGTTGGGATGCAGAAGCGCCCCTTCGTCCTGTGTGATGAGGGTCGGAAAACACTCCAATGTCCACGGTTCTTCGGAGGATAACTCCAGAAGAAGAGGGAACCAGATCTGACGCGGCCAACAGGGAGCAATCAGAATCATGGTGCCTCGGTCTTGCTTGAGTTTCAACAAAGTCTTCCCGACCAGAGGTATGGGAGGATAAGCATACAGGAGACCCTCCCCCCAGTCCAGGAGGAAGGCATCCGGTGCCAGTCTGCCGTTGGCCTGAAGCCTGGAACAGAACTGAGGGACCTTGTGGTTGGCTCGAGATGCAAAGAGATCTACCAAGGGGGTGCCCCACACCTGGAAGATCTGTCGCACTACCCGGGAGTTGAGCGACCACTCGTGAGGTTGCATAATCCTGCTCAGTCTGTTGGCCAGACTGTTGTTTACGCCTGCCAGGTATGTGGCTTGGAGCACCATGCCGTGACGGCGAGCCCAAAGCCACATGCTGACGGCTTCCTGACACAGGGGGCGAGATCCGGTGCCCCCCTGCTTGTTGATGTAATACATGGCAACCTGGTTGTCTGTCTGAATTTGGATAATTTGGTGGGACAACCGATCTCTGAAAGCCTTCAGAGTGTTCCAGACCGCTCGTAACTCCAGGAGATTGATCTGCAGATCGCGTTCCTGGAGGGACCAGCTTCCTTGGGTGTGAAGTCCATCAACATGAGCTCCCCACCCCAGGAGAGACGCATCCGTAGTCAGCACTTTTTGTGGCTGAGGAATTTGGAAAGGACGTCCCAGGGTCAAATTGGACCAAATCGTCCACCAATACAGGGATTTGAGAAAACTCGTGGACAGGTGGATCACGTCTTCTAGATCCCCAGCAGCCTGAAACCACTGGGAAGCTAGGGTCCATTGAGCAGATCTCATGTGAAGGTGGGCCATGGGAGTCACATGAACTGTGGAGGCTATGTGGCCCAGCAATCTCAACATCTGCCAAGCTGTGATTTGCTGGGACGCTCGCACCCGCGAGACGAGGGACAACAAGTTGTTGGCTCTCGCCTCTGGGAGATAGGCACGAGCCGTCCGAGAATCCAGCAGAGCTCCTATGAATTTGAGTCTCTGCACTGGGAGAAGATGGGACTTTGGATAATTTATCACAAACCCCAGTAGCTCCAGGAGGCGAATAGTCATCTGCATGGACTGTAGAGCTCCTGCCTCGGATGTGTTCTTCACCAGCCAATCGTCGAGATAGGGGAACACGTGCACTCCCAGCCTGCGAAGCGCCGCTGCTACTACAGCCAAGCACTTCGTGAACACTCTGGGTGCAGAGGCGAGCCCAAAGGGTAGCACACAGTACTGGAAGTGACGTGTGCCCAGCTGAAATCGCAGATACTGTCTGTGAGCTGGCAGTATCGGGATGTGCGAGTAGGCGTCCTTCAAGTCCAGAGAGCATAGCCAGTCGTTTTCCTGAATCGTGGGAAGAAGGGTGCCCAGGGAAAGCATCCTGAACTTTTCTTTGACCAGATATTTGTTCAGGGCCCTTAGGTCTAGGATGGGATGCATCCCCCCTGTTTTCTTTTCCACAAGGAAGTACCTGGAATAGAATCCCAGCCCTTCTTGCCCGGATGGCACGGGCTCGACCGCATTGGCGCTGAGAAGGGTGGAGAGTTCCTCTGCAAGTACCTGCTTGTGCTGGAAGCTGTAGGATTGAGCTCCCGGTGGGCAATTTGGAGGTTTGGAAACCAAATTGAGGGTGTATCCTTGCCGGACTATTTGGAGAACCCACTGGTCGGAGGTTATGAGAGGCCACCTTTGGTGAAAAACTTTCAACCTCCCCCCGACCGGCAGATCGCCCGGCACTGACACATTGATGTCGGCTATGCTCTGCTGGAGCCAGTCAAAAGCTCGTCCCTTGCTTTTGCTGGGGAGCTGAGGGGCCTTGCTGAGGCGCATGCTGCTGACGAGAGCGAGCGCGCTGGGGCTTATCCTGGGCCGCAGGCTGTCGAGAAGGAGGATTGTACCTACGCTTACCAGAAGAGTAGGGAACAGTCTTCCTTCCCCCATAAAAATGTCTACCTGTGGAGGTAGAAGCTGAAGGCTGCCGGCGGGAGAACTTGTCGAAAGTGGTATACCGCTGGTGGAGCTGCTCTACCACCTGTTCGACCTTCTCTCCAAAAATATTGTCCGCACGGCAAGGCGAGTCCGCAATCCGCTGCTGGATCCTATTCTCCAGGTCGGAGGCACGCAGCCATGAGAGTCTGCGCATCACCACACCTTGAGCAGCGGCCCTGGACGCAACATCAAAGGTGTCATACACCCCTCTGGCCAGGAATTTTCTGCACGCCTTCAGCTGCCTGACCACCTCCTCAAATGGCTTGGCTTGCTCAGAAGGGAGCTTGTCCACCAAGCCCGCCAACTGCCGCACATTATTCCGCATGTGTATGCTCGTGTAGAGCTGGTAAGACTAGATTTTGGCCACGAGCATAGAAGAATGGTAGGCCTTCCTCCCAAAGGAGTCTAAGGTTCTAGAGTCCTTGCCCGGGGGCGCCAAAGCATGCTCCCTAGAACTCTTAGCCTTCTTTAGGGCCAAATCCACAACTCCAGAGTCGTGAGGCAACTGAGTGCGCATCAGCTCTGGGTCCCCATGGATCCGGTACTGGGACTCGATCTTCTTGGGAATGTGGGGATTACTTAGAGGCTTGATCCAGTTCGCCAGCAATGTCTTTTTGAGGACATGATGCATGGGTACTGTGGACGCTTCCTTAGGTGGAGAAGGATAGTCCAGGAGCTCAAACATTTCAGCCCTGGGCGTGTCCTCCACAACCACCGGGAAGGGGATGGCCGTAGACATCTCCCGGACAAAGGCCGCAAAAGACAGACTCTCGGGAGGAGAAAGCTGCCTTTCAGGGGAGGGAGTGGGATCAGAAGGAAGGCCATCAGACTCCTCGTCAGAGAAATATCTGATGTCCTCCTCCTCCTCCCACGAGGCCTCACCATCGGTATCAGACACAAGTTCATGAACCTGTGTCTGAAGCCGTGCCCGGCTCGACTCCGTGGAAACACGGCCACGGTGTGAGCGTCGAGAGGTAGACTCCCTCGCCCGCACCGGCGAAGCTCCCTCCGCCGACGTCATCGGGGAGCCTTCCTGGGAGGCGACCGCAGTCGGTACCACAAGCGGCACCGATGTCGGAGACCTCACCCCGGGCAAGGGGCCAGCCGGCGCCTCACTCGACGGTACCGGTGGCGGAAGCACCCCCGGTACCGGAGGGGAAGGGCGCAACAGCTCTCCCAGGATCTCTGGGAGAATGGCCTGGAGACTCTCGTGCAGGGCGGCTGTGGAGAAAGACATGGAAGCCGATGCAGGTGTCGAAGTCAGAATCTGTTCCGGGCGTGGAGGCTGTTCCAGGCTGTCCAAGGTGGAGCGCATCGACACCTCCTGAACAGAGGGTGAGCGGTCCTCCCGGTGCCGATGCCTACTGGGTGCCGACTCCCTCGGCGATCCAGAGCTCTCGGTACCGACGCGGGAAGGGGACCGGTGTCGATGCTTCTTTGACTTTTTCAAATGAAGCATGTCACCAGAGCTCCCCAGTACCGACGAGGAGGACGTAGAATCCAGCCGTCGCTTCCTCGGGGCCGAGGCCGAAAAAGGTCTCGGGGGGGCTGTACCGCAGGAGCCCTCAGGGTAGGGGGAGACCCACCCGAAGGCTCACCGCCACCAGCAGGGGAATGGACAGCCCTCACCTGCACTCCAGTCGAAGCACCACCGTCCGACGACATCAGCACTAGTGGAGGTCCCGGTACCACCGACACCGCCTTCCGATATCTCGGCCCCGACGATGCAGAGGGTCGATGCCTCGATGCAATCGATACAGTCGTGGCCGAGGGCGGAGGTCTTGACGCTGTCGACGTCGATGCACTCAATACTCCCAGTGCCGATGCCGACGAAGAGCCCGAGAACAACACATTCCACTGGGCCAATCTCGCTACCTGAGTCCTTTTTTGTAAAAGGGCGCAAAGACTACAGGCCTGCGGGCGGTGCCCAGCCCCCAGACACTGAAGACACGACGCGTGCCTATCAGTGAGCGAGATTACCCGGGCGCACTGGGTGCACTTCTTGAAGCCGCTGGGAGACTTCGATGACATGGGCGGAAAAATCACGCCGGCGAAATCAAAACTCGTAATTGCGGTAAGGCACCAAAAAGAGGGGGAGAAAAATACTCGACCCGAGGCCTCAAAGGGGCCTACCCCGAAAACGAAAGAAAACTTAACGGGGCAAAAACTGGAAATACGGGAAGGGGAAAAAGACCGAAAGGCCCTTCTCCGAAATCCCTTTTTTTTTTTTTTTTTTTTAGAAGCGAAAGTCAAAAGACTCGCGAGGGTCAACTTAAGGGGCGCGAACGGCGCAAACACGACCGTACCGAGCGCGGACAAAAGAAGACTGACGAACAAGAGCCGGTTCGGGCAGGAAGATGGCCGCGCATGCGCGGTGCGCATGGGCGCGCGAGGACTAGCAAAGGACTTTGCTAGTGAAGTTTCCGATTGGAGGGGCTGCCATGGATGTCACCCATCAGTGAGAACAAGCAGCCTGCTTGTCCTCGGAGAAAGTGAGGTTGCAAAAGAGACCGTAGTAGATCAGGTGTCCTTAAATAAAAATAAAAATCAGATAAAAGATTGCAAATTAATACTGTCAAGTACTGAGCATGATATAAATAGGAACAACAAACAGTTTGAAATGTCTATATGTGAATGCCAGGAGCCTAAGAAAAAAAGATGGGAGAGTTAGAATATATTGCACTAAATGAAAAATTAGATATAATAGGCATCTCTGAGACCTGATGGAAGGAGGATAACCAGTGGGACACTGTCATACCGGGGGTACAAATTATATCGTAGTGATAGGGTGGATCGAATTGGTGGAGGAGTAGCATTGTAATTATGGAAAGCCTTGAATCAGATAGATTGAAAATTCTGCAGGAAACAAAACACTTCTTGGAATCACTGTGGATTGAAATTTCATGTGTAAAGGGGAAAAGGATAGTGATAGGAGTGTACTACCGTCCGCCTGGCCAGGATGAACAGACGGATGCAGAAATGTTAAAGGAACTTAGGGGTGCAAACAAACTAGGCAACACAATAATAATGGGTGATTTCAATTACCTCGATATTGACTGGGTAAATGTAGTATCGGGGCATGCTAGGGAGGTGAAATTTCTTGATGAAATCAAGGACTGCTTTATGGAGCAGCTGGTACAGGAGCCGACGAGAGAAGGAAAAATTCTAGACCTAGTCCTTAGTGGAATGCATGATCTGGTGCGGGACAGTGATCATAACAGGATCAGATTTGATATTAGCTTTAAAGTAAGTATACATAGGAAAACAAATACATTAGCGTTTAACTTTTAAAAAAGGCATAGCGATAATTTATAAATCCCAATACACAGTCACAACAGCGGCTGAATCTATCCTTCCCCAAATCGAAATAGCCTCAATCAGAATCAATCACCCTAACCTGCAGGACCAACTAAACATAATCCTATTTTACAGACCCCCGGCTAAATGGCAAGATGCCCAGACACACTTTACGGACTTCATATCAAATACTTACCTGTCCTCCCAAAATATTCTTATAGCAGGAGACATCAACCTTCATCTGGAAGAAATTAACACAAACAATGTACACGAATGCAAGGAATTCCTACAACTCTGGGAGTTCCATTGGCCTAACATGCAACCCATCCACAAGAAAGGACATACATTAGACATCATTACCCATAAATTTTCATTAGAAGCGAACCTCAGAATTAAAGACACAAAATGGACAGCCACACCGTGGTCAGACCACTACAAGGCAAATACCTCCCTCCTTTGGAAAACAAAAGAGATACAACAAAAACAAGAAAAAAGAACATATACTACAAGAGGCAAAATAGACCCTCTAACATTCTGGCAACAAATATACACCGACGAACGGACAACAACCACTGGCTCACCCCAATTTCTACAAGAATGGGACAACAGATGCAGAACAGTCATAGACAAGATAGCACCACTCCAAATTAGAACCTCACACAGGAAAAGCTCAATCCCATGGTTCAACGAAGAACTGAAAGAACTAAAAACACAGGTTAGAAGGCTAGAAAGAGCTTGGAGCAAAAAAAAAAAAAAGACAAACACACACTCAAAGAATGGAAACAGTTACGAAGAAAATATAAATACAAAATCAGACAAACCAAAAGATTGCACTACAGAACTATAATAGGACCAAACTACAAGGATACGCATAAACTCTTCTCACTTGTAAATAATCTCCTAAACACCACACAGGTCACTTCGAATAGCATAGACACCCCATTGGCAACCAACCTAGTGAACTATTTCAAGGAAAAAATTATAAAGCTCCGACGCCTGATACCAAGCAATACCACCGAGTACACAAGCATCCTTGAATGCTTAGACCCGAAACCTGGGGAATATCCAGCCAATCGATCATGGACCAACTTTCACTTGATTTCAGTAGACGAACTCACACACTGGCTCGGAAAATATGCCAAATCGCAATGCAAACTTGACATCTGCCCTACTAGCCTACTAAAAGCCGCCCCCAAACAATTCACAAAAGACCTCACAAACCAAGTAAATTACAGACTCCTAAATGGTCTCTTCCCCACGGACAAAGGAAATATCCTTCTCACTCCACTGCCAAAAGATGCCAAGAAAAGCACAATGGACCTAACCAACTACCGACCAGTTGCTTCGATCCCGTTCATAACAAAACTGATGGAAGGCATAGTGACGCAACAATTCACGGAATACCTAACCAAACACTCAATTCTACATGAATCTCAATCAGGATTTAGATCAAATCATAGTACTGAAACTGTACTAGTGTCTGCAATGAATTCATTCAAAAAAACAATTGCAACAGGCAAGAACATACTCATACTACAATTCGACATGTCTACTGCTTTTGACATGGTAGACCATGGAATATTACTACACCTGCTAGAATACTTTGGAATCGGAGGCCCAGTTCTCAAATGGTTCAAAGGATTCCTCAACACCAGATCCTACCAAGTAACAACGAATAATGACAGATCACCACCTTGGACACCGGAATGTGGAGTTCCTCAGGGATCCCCCCTTTCGCCAACTATTTTCAACATTATGATGATACCACTAGCCAAACTTCTAGCCAACCAGAACTTTAACCCCTACATATACGCGGATGATGTCACGATCCACATCCCGTTCAAAAGTAACTTAAATGAAATAACCAACGAGATCAACCAGAGCCTCCAAATCATGCACTCCTGGGCGGACTCATTCCAGTTAAAACTGAACGCAGAAAAAACTCAATGTCTAGTTCTTACTTCCCAATATAACACAATCAATTACCCTACCATAACCACACCATACTGCATACTCCCTATTTCAGAAAACCTGAAAATTCTTGGAGTCACTATTGATCGATACCTTACACTCGATACCCATGTGAAGAATACAACGAAAAAAATGTTCTACTCGATGTGGAAACTCAAGAGAATAAAACCTTTTTTCCCAAGAAACATCTTCCGTACCCTAGTACAGTCATTAGTAATAAGTCATCTGGACTACTGTAACACTTTGTACACAGGCTGTAAAGAACAGACCATTAAAAAACTCCAAACAGCCCAGAACATCGCAGCCAGACTCATCTTTGGAAAAACTAAATACGAGAGGGCAAAACCTCTAAGAGAGAAACTACATTGGCTACCACTCAAGGAACGAATCGAGTTCAAGATCTGCACAACCGTCCACAAAATCATCCACGCAGATGCCCCACTCTATATGCTAAACCTAGTGGACCTACCACCTAGAAACGCCAAAAGATCGGCCCGCAAATTCCTCAATCTGAACTTCCCCAGCTGCAAAGGAATTACGCCACTACTTTTGCGTATAAAAGCACACAGATCTGGAACGAATTACCCATGGCCCTGAAAATATGGACAATCTAACCAGCTTTCGCAAATCTTTGAAGACACACCTCTTCAACAAAGCCTACGAAAGACATCCTTAATAAATCACTCCTCAAATCACTCAGGTGCATCAAAACGCCTCTCACAACACCTTTCTAGCACCTTGCATCTAATTCATCTACTTTCAGCTTATGTATTTAATATGATGTAATGACTGCATCATAACAACATTCTGTAAGCCACATTTAGCCTGCAAAAAGGTGGGATAATGTGGGGTACAAATGCAATAAATAAATAAATAAATAAATAAAATGAGAAGAACAGTGGGAAAAAATAAAAACTTAGAGGAGCAGCTGCGAGGGTCAAAAATTTACATCAGGCATGGATGCTGTTCGAAAACACCATCCTAGAAGCCCAGGCCAAATTTATTCTGCATATTAAAAAAGGAGGATGGAAGACCAAACAACAGCCGGCATAGTTAAAAAGTGAGGAGAAGGAAGCTATTAGAGGTAAAAGAAAATCCTTCTGAAAATGGAAGAAGGAACGGACTGAAAATAATAAGAAACAGCATAAGGAATGTCAAGTCAAATGCAAAGCGCTGATAAGGAAGGCTAAGAGGGACTTCGAAAAAAGAGATTGCGTTGGAGGCAAAAACATATAGTAAAAATTGTTTTAGGTATATTAAAAGCAGGAATCCAGCAAAAGAATCGGTTGGACCACTAGATGACCGAGGGCTAAAAGGGGCGATCAGGGAAGACAAAGCCGTAGCGGAGACATTAAATGTATTCTTTGCTTCGGTCTTCACCGAGGAAGATTTGGGTGGGACACCAATGCCAGAAACGGTATTCGAAACTGGCGAGTCGGAGAAACTTAATGAATTCTCTGTAAACCTGGAGGATGTAATGGGACAGTTCTACAAACCAAAGAGTAGCAAATCTCCTGGACCGGATGGTATTCATCCCAGAGTACTGATAGAACTGAAAAATGAACTTGTGGAGCTATTGTTAGTAATATGTAATTTATCCTTAAAATCGAGCACGGTACCAGAAGAGTGGAGTGTGGCCAATGTAACGCCGATTTTTTAAAAAGGTACCAGAGGAGATCCAGGAAATTATAGACCGGTGAGTCTGATGTCAGTGCCGGGCAAAATGGTAGAGACTATTATAAAGAACAAAATTACAGAGCATATTCAAAAGCATGGATTAATGAGACAAAGAGGGGCATAATCGAAAGGGGCACCCAAGTTTTCCTGAGGACATCCCGGCGAAGGGGCAGGGAAACCAGTATTATCGAAACAAGATGGATGTCCATCTTTCGTTTCGATAATATGGTCGGGGACGCCCAAATCTTGGCATTTAGGTCGTCCCTAGAGATGGTCGTCCTTAGACTTGGTCGTTTCTGATTTTCGGCGATAATGTAAACTAAGGACGCCCATCTCAGAAATGACCAAATGCAAGCCCTTTGGTCGTGGGAGGAGCCAGCATATGTAGTGCACTGGTCCCCCTGACATGCCAGTACACCTGGGCACCCTAGGGGACACTGCAGTGGACTTCAGAAAAAGCTCCCAGGTACATAGCTCCCTTACCTTGTGTGCTATGCTGAGCACCCCCCCCCCCCCAAAAAAAACCCCAAAACCCACTACCCACAACTGTACACCACTACCATAGCCCTTACAGGTGAAGGGGGGCACCTACATGTGGGTACAGTGGGTTTGTGGTGGGATTTGAAGGGCTGATATTTACCACCACAAGTGTAATGGGAGGGGGGGGGGCCTGGGTCCGCCTGCCTGAAGTGCACTGCACCCACTAAAACTGCTCCAGAGACCTGCATACTGCTACGATGGACCTGAGTATGACATTTGAGGCTGGCATAGAGGCTGGCACAAAAGATTTTTAAACTATTTTTTGAGGGTTGGAGGGGGTTTAGTGACCACTGGGGGAGTAATGGGAGGTCATCCCCAATTCCCTCTGGTGGTCATCTGGGCATTTCGGGCACCTTTTCGTGGCTTCGTCATAACAAAAAAAGAACCAAGTAAAGTCGTCCAAGTGCTCATCATGGATGCCCTTTTTTTTCGATTGTGGGTCGAGGACGCCCATGTGTTAGGCATATCCAAGTCCCGCCTTTGCCACGCCTCCGACACGCCCCTGGGAACTTTGGTTGTCCCCGCAATGGAAAGCAGTTGGGGACACCCAAAATCGGCTTTCGATTATGCCGATTTGGGTGACCCTGAGAAAAGGACACCCATCTTCTGATTTGTGGCGAAAGATGGGCATCCTTCTCTTTCGAAAATAAGCCTAATTGTCAACATGAATTTAGTGAAGGGAAATCTTGCCTCACCAATCTACTACATTTCTTTGAAGGGGTGAACAAAAATGTGGATAAAGGTGAGCCGGTTGATATTGTGTATCTGGATTTTCAGAAGGCGTTTGACAAAGTACCTCATGAAAGACTCCAGAGGAAATTGGAGAGTCATGGGATAGCAGGTACTGTTCTATTGTGGATTAAAAACTAGTTAAAAGATAGAATACAGAGTAGGGTTAAATGGTCAGTATTCTCAATGGAAAAGGGTAGTTTGTGGGGTTCCCCACGAGTCTGTGCTGGGACCGCTGCTTTTTAACATATTTATAAATGATGGGAGTAACTAGTGAGGTAATTAAATTTGCTGATGACACAAAGTTATTCCAAGTCATTAAATCGCTGGAGGATTGTGAAAAATTACAGGAGGTCCTTACGAGACTGGGCGTCTAAATGGCAGATGATGTTTAATGTGGGCAAGTGCAAAAAAACATGTGGGAAAGATGAACCCGAATTATAGCTACATCATGCAAGGTTCCACGTTAGGAGTCACAGACCAAGAAAGGGATCTAGGTGTCATCGTTGATGATATGTTGAAACCTTCTGCTCAGTGTGCTGCTGTGGCTAAGAAAGCAAATAGAATGTTAGGTGTTATTAGGAAAGGAATGAAAACCAAAACTGAGGATGTTATAATGCCTTTGTATCGCTCCATGGTGCGACCGCACCTCGAATATTGTGTTCAGTTCTGGTCGCCGCATCTCAAAAAAGATATAGTGGAATTAGAAAAGGTGCAGAGAAGGGCGACAAAAATGATAAAGAGAATGGGACGACTTCCCTATGAGGAAAGGCTAAAGCCGCTAGGGCTCTTCAGCTTGGAGAAAAGGCAGCTGAGGGGAGATATGATAGAGGTCTATAAAATAATGAGTGGAGTTGAATGGGTAGATGTGAAGCGTCTGTTTACACTTTCCAAAAATACTAGGACTAGGGGGCATGCGATGAAGCTACAATGTATTAAATTTAAAACAAATCGGAGAAACTTTTTCTTCACTCAACTTGTAATTAAATTCTGGAATTCGGTGCCAGAGAATGTGGTAAAGGCGGTTAGCTTAATGGAGTTTTAAAAAGGTTTGGACAGCTTCCTAAAGGAAAAGTCCATAGACCGTTATTAAATGGACTTGAGGAAAATCCACTATTTCTGGGATAAGCAGTATAAAATGTTTTGTACTTTTTTGGGATCTTGCCAGGTATTTGTGACCTGGATTGGCCACTGTTAGAAACAGGATGCTGGGCTTGATGGAACTTTGGTCTTTCCCACTATGGCAATACTTATGTACTAGGCACATATTGTATATTGCGTTTTTAGTAATATGTGCTTTTTCATTTTCAACTCTCGTTGGTTACCTAAGTAAGCTACCATGAAGTTTATATATATATAGATAGCACTCTTAGGGCTTTTTTTTTTTAAATGATGTATTCTTAGGTTTGCCACACTATATTTGAGATTTATTTTAAGATTTGAGTTTTGAAAGTACCAGCACAAAGACTGAGGCAAGCGCTGGCTTTTAGAAATTCCTAAGGTAGTGCATTTTTGTGCTGCATGTAGATTAAAGAAATCAGCAGTTTTTTACAACCAAAATATATCAATGTTTTTAATTTAATGACTCCATGTGAGTGTTAAGTACCAAAAGATGAGTGGCTAAGGCACTATTGTTCTGTTCATGAAGTTATATATCTGTTATGCATCTCGCAATATTGAATGATGATGATAGCAATTTAGACCATATATAAATGAGCATATTTGTGAAATAGACTTTCATAATAATATTTCTGTATAAGCAATATCGGTTAATGGTACCTTTGTGCAACACATTATGGACTAGATTTTATAAATGGTGCCTACAAAAAATTGGCAAAAAAATTACGTTTAGCACTATTCTATATATTGCGCTTAAAGGACGGTTTATAGAATAGCACAAAGTGCTAGGTAATATGACTACATTTAGGCATGTCACTATGGTAAATGGGTACTCTTTATATTCAGTTTCTATATGTCAATATATGTGAAACCAGAAACTATGTAAAATCCAATATATTCAAATGCAAAAAAATCATATACACAATATAAATAAATTATATAATAGTTATGTGCTCAGATTTTTTTTGGTGTAAATACAGAGACTCAGGACTGAGATGTAAAACACCTTCTTAACATCATAGCACGCCCTGCCTCCTCCTATTACAAAACTAGTTAAGATCTTGTTTTAAAGTGCAGTAATAATGTGCACATATAATGCTGGTACTTAGCTTGAATAGTGGATTTAAGTCCAATTCTTTGACGTGCATACAGAATCCAATCTTGCTTCCTGGTCAATGTAATACTTTTCTCGTGTAGCTTATTTCACATCACAAAATAAAACAAAACAAAACTCAAGTTCCCTACATGGGCCATGTTTCGCCAGTAAAACGGCGTCTTCAGGGGAACAAAAAATACAGCAGCTTTGGGAGGAACTCTCTCTTAACTAGTTTTGTAATAGGAGGAGGCAGGGCGTGCAATGATGATAAGAAGGTGTTTTACATCTCAGTCCTGAGTCTCTGTATTTACACCAAAAAACACTGAGCACATAACTATTATATAATTTATTTATATTGTGTATATGATTTTTTGCATTTGAATATATTGGATTTTACATAATTTCTGGTTTCACATACATTTAGGCATGACCATATAAACCAATGAAAACCTGGTGTAAATCCCCATGCACAAGTTAGGCATGAATTCCCCTATTTCTATAACAATGTGCATAAATTTTAAGAACGCCCCCAACCCACCCATGCTCTTCCCATGACCATGCCCCCTTTTTAGATCCACACACTAGAATTTATGCATACCTCTTTATAGAACACGCCTAAAAAGATGCACATGTATATTCTAATTATTGCCAATAATTGCTTGTTATTACCCATTTATCAGTGCTGAGTGGCTCATTATTCAACTAAGTTGCATGCATATTGAACGTGTATCCATATTTGCATGCACAACTCAAAAGTGTCATACATAGAATCCAGGGGTATGTGTCTGGTATAGACTATACTATGATTTTTTGCACATTCAGAAAGTATGTTTTCCTTTTCATCTAACTTATTACTCTTATGTATATTTTACAGTATGTTGTTATCCTGCCATTCTGTTTGTAAACGCTCATTGGAAGATATATTGGGGCCCTTTAACTAAGCCATGGCAAAAACTGGCCTGTGGTAATGTGAGTGCGTCTTTGGGGTGTATGTTGGGCCAGTTTTTACCACGTCTGGAAAAAGGACCTTTTAAAATGGACATGCAGCAAAATAAAAAACAGCGTGCATCCAGTTTTGGCCTGAGACCTTACTGCCATCTACTTAGCGATAAGGTCTCATGCACTACCCGGGCAGTAGGCATGCAACATGTGCCCACTGCTGTTTACTGCTGGGTAAGCGCCATGTGGTAGAAAATAAAAAATATTTTCTACCATGTGTTTTCAGTGCATGCCAAATTCAGAATTACTGACCGGGGCACACGGTAGCTGGGAGGTAATGCCGATTTGGCATATGCTGGATGTGCATAGGCCCTTATGCACCTTTGTAAAGGGCCCCATTGTCTCTTTACTCCACTCTGTATTTATGTGATATTTGGTATATGTTTTATATGTGGGCCTATTGTTTTACTTTGACATTTTTTTTTATTGGCTCTTATTCACTTATATACATTTTTATTAATTGTTATTCATTTATGTTTTGTTTTTTTTTAAAGGTATGTAGACCCATAAAGCAGGCATTTGCCAAAACACAGGCCGCATCATGACCTTGAATAAAATTGCTTCCTCAACATTTTAGCTCCATCTGTTTGTTCCATCTGAGGCCCTGTACGCTGTTTTTGCTTCACAATTATTTGTGCTGCTGTTATAGGTGAAATCTGTGGGTCATGGATGTTTCTAAAATATAAGCGCACTGTTATAGAATACACCCACTCTGTGCCTAATTTAGGCATCAGGATTTACACTAGATTTTAGTTGGCTTAATTCACCATGACTAAATTTAGTTGCATGGACCGGCGCTCGGCATATTCTACATACCGTGTGGAAATGTAAGCCTATTCTATGAACATTTAGGCATACTTTATAGAATACACCTAGGTGGGGTTTTTTCCCACATGGAATTTTCAGGCACCATATATAGAATCTAGCCCTGTCTAAATAATAATAGAACATGAAAACAGAGTTAAAAACATATCATCCAGAATGAACAAAACATATGCAGTCAAAATCATTACATGGAGAAAACAACTGTATGGCAAGCAAAAAAATATATAAAATCATGAGGGCAAAATCATCTAATAAAATAAATCAACTATGTAGAAGGCATACATATAGATGTGACAAAACACATGATAAAAGCTATTTACAAACAGACTGTGAAATTGGAATAGTGCATAAATCATTCTACATTGCTGATAAGGCAAAATAGTGCCAATACAAATACGGTGTCTCATTCATGTGACGGTGTAAGAAAAAAGCAGTACCAAAAAGGACACCATATCTCAGAGACAAGTTTTCCTCTAATTGCCCATTCTGACAAATATAACTTTAAAAAATGTAAAAATGCATTCAAATAGTAAAACCAAAATTATTACAGGACCCTGATGGAAAATAAAAGCAGCTATACAACGGAGAATACTCAAACAACACTCTCTCCCTCTTCACAGAGCAGCAGTATTGCCACAACAGAGGCAGAAACAGAATCTGACATGCTATAGAAGACTACCGGCTTTAGCCTTCCTGTTTAGGTCAATGATTAAGCCTACATTTTTTAAAAAATTCCATTAAAAGGTCTTAATAAGTCAACAAAATTGTGTCACAAAAAGTGAACAACAACAAATAAGGTGTCAATACCTCTCTTTGAGGAACTTAAAATACTTTTAAAAGAAGTAGTGAGGTCAAAAAATCTCAATCTTTAACACTTCAAATTCTAAAACCAAGGGTGAGCACAACAGGGACCCACAAACCCCATACCCCCTCCTCCCACAAACCTTCATCACTGCTTTTCTCCAGGTGTCTCCACAACCCAAAATTCCCACTCCACTTCCAGATGGTACCCAGACTGGCCAATATACACCCATGTCTCTCAGTCTGCTCCCCTCCCCCAAGTGACAGAGGATAACCATAGCAGACCTAGCTCATGACCCCACTAGTGCACCCCCAAACCATGGTGGAGGAGGACTACAACAATACACACCGGATTGCACATGGCATGATAGAGCACACCTTTGGACAGCTCAAAAACAGGTTCCAATATCTCAATCGGTATTCAGTTCTCTTAAGACTTGAAACTAACAAAATCTTAATATCCTGAAGCATAAACCTTGGCACACCAGCACACCTTGAAGTCTCTTTCTTTTTCTGATATTTTCTTTATTGCATAAACATATCAATGTACTCACAGTCAGAAGGGGTGCTTCATAACACAGAGACTTTGTTATTCTGGGCTGAAAACAATGCTTGGAGGTAGAATTCTGAGGAAAATCAATTCTACTGCTGAGGTGGAAAAACAGATGAACAGGCAGAGACAGCTCAGAAATGGATGCCTGGAACATGCTATATCTTATTGACAAGATATATTTTACAAGGTAAAAAACCAAGTTCTCTTCAGGAGTTTATCAAGCCAAGTACTGACAGAAAGCAAGATGGAGAAAGTTTCAAAGCTAGAACAAGGGGAAAAGCAGGGGGGCTCCCAAGCCCAAAGAACAAGAGCATAAAGACCAATGAGACAGAGCCATCAGGTAGCAAGGCAGTCAAGCTAGGCTGAGAAGGAGAAGAGGTTCAGGCAACATTACATTAATGATAACAGTTTTTAAGCAAACAGGCAAGTGTGTCTGCACTAACTGTGAACTATATTACACATAATGCATTGCTCCTCTAACTTACAGACAGATCTGCAGTAACGCATTAAACACATTTAAGGAACCTACTATAACTAAGGCAAGGCTGTCAAAGGACAGAACATTCCTCGCCTGGTATCGGTAGATACCACTATCAATATTATCACAATTTAACAGCTTAATAACATGCAAAGTCCATTATCTGTATTCAGGCTATTCGTCAGCTGAGGGTCATCTTCTTCACCACTCAGGACCTGCAACGAGAGACAGACAACAACAACAACAACAACACTAAACACAAAAGAGAGAGAGAGAGAGTCTTTAAGTCTCTGTATTCATGAATGGAAGCTGGCTCTTTGTGCTTGCGTTTCTTCATGCGGTACGAGAAGCATAACTTCAGGGATAGGTCTGTAGAAGTTCTTTGCTGTTCCTTGTTTCACAGTTCTGACTTCAATCTTTCTGATGTTTCCATCTTTACTGGGAATAGTTTTAATGACTAATGCCAAGGGCCAATCATTGCGTTGAGTCTGGTTGTCCTTGAGTAAGACAATGTCGCCTTCATGAATGTTGGCCTTACTAGTCTACAATACTCAGTAGGGGAACTACCGCTCAAAAAATCCAAAATATCAAACAGGAAAAGAGCGGGTTTGTATGAATGGGAACCCTGTTCAAAAATAGTGATAAGGAAAAGTGCCACTTTTTGCCTCCTTACAGAAAGCCAGTGTTTTGGATGGCAGTTTGTAAGATTGTCCAGTTGTCAAAGTACGGTCATGCTGAGGGTCCCCCCGTTTGCCCCTGAAGAAGCCCTGTGGTGGTGAAATGGGTCCGTTGGGCAGGGAAGCCCAAAGGTGACCGCTTTGCAGCTAAGTGATGTTTAACATTATGGGCAATGTAGCTTTTGATATTTAATATTTGATTTGTTACAAAATTTGAGCACATAGGAGGATGGTGAGAAAGTGACCAGTGATTGATTTGTAGTGACGCTCATGTAGAGCACAACTTGTTCAGCATTATTGCTGTATGTCACTTATCTGAGGTCCTTTCCATTTTTTCTTATCACTATTTTTGAACAGGGTTCCCATTCATACAAACCCGCTCTTTTCATGTTTGATATTTTGGCCTTACTGGTCTGCCATTTGTTACAGATCTGTAAGGTTGGGAGATACTCTCATCTCCAGCGGTTCCAGAAGGTGTTTGGAAGGCTCTGAACTTGTCTCCATTGCCATCTGCATAAATCTTTCTCATCAAAGTCTCTAGGCGGGTTTGGAGGCACACTTGTTTTTTTGTGTTAAGCGCGTGGCTGGAGTCAGGACCAAAGGCGATTCTGGATCAGAGGACACTGGGATCAAAGGTCTTGCATTGATGGTGGACACTTCTGCCAGCAGTGTGGTTAGAACCTCATGGGTGACGGGGGCGTGTCAAGATGGCAGCATAGTCAGTCGGTTTGAAAAACGCTCTTGTCAAGTTGTTTTTTTTCTTCAAGAGATTTTATAATATGCCGCATACGAAACGTAAGGGGATGGTGAGACAGGTGCCCCCCGCCCTTCTCGCCTATCCAGCCGAGCATTGAGCGCTTTCTTACCGGGACCTCCCAAACAGCGAGGGGAACGGATCCCATTGTGGAGATATCTAGAGAGGGGGAATCACCACAAGGAGAGGAAATTTCCCTTTCACCACCAACATTGTTGTTCCCTCCTTGCCCGGCCTCAACAGCTGCTCTAGAAGTGATCCAATCCACTGCCGGAAGTGCAACGGGAAGGTTGCAAAGCGAGGGACTGGAGCTGTTGCAAAAGACGCTGAGGACCGAGGCTAAGTCCTCGGAGAAAGTTTTAAAACAAACAGACAAGTGTGTCTGCACTAGCTGTGAACTATATTACACATAATGCATTGCTCCTCTAACTTACAGACAGATCTGCAGTAACGCATTAAACACATTTAAGGAACCTACTATAACTAAGGCAAGGCTGTCAAAGGACAGAACAATCGGCCTGGAGGGAAACTCCTCTATAGCCCTAAAAAGGTCACTTGAATCTTCATGGCCTGCTGCATGTTTCATAATCTGGCCCAGTGCAGAGGACAGGCCCTTCCAGAGGAGCCACAGCAACCACAGCAGCAGGCCTAAGACCAAGACAATGAGGAGCCCACCTCCAACCTCCGCCCATAGAGCAGAGTGCACAGCAGCTGGGGGTCCAAGCCAGGGAAAGCCTCATACAGACCAATTTTTAGTGAAGGTATGTGATATTTATTATGTACAACACACCAACCCCCTACCCCATCACACACCCACCCCTCATTACTCACACACCCCCTCCTATGCCAGGCAGAACTCTTTCCTCATAAGGCACAGCTGCTCTGTTGCAACCTCCTGCGTTCAGACCCCCTGAAGCATTATTTCCAACTTCCGTCAGACCTTGGTTCTCAGCTAGTCATGTGGCCAGCCTTATCACCTGCTGCCTGTGCATGCTCCCTCTGTGTGTGGCCTGTGGCTGCTCAGTACCCTCATCAGTGTCCCTGTCCCTGGGCACATCTGCAAATGCTTCTGGGGGAGTCCACAGCTGAGGACTCCTCCATCTGTGCCCCTTCAGATATATCTTGTGCCACCTGTTCGCCAACAGTGGCCTCCTGTGCCACTATAGCTCCCACTGGTGGTGTCACCATTGCTACTGCCTCCTTATCCTTCTCATGTGGCTGGCTGAGCTTCAGCCTCTGAGTCACTGTCATCGCCTGCATATCAGAAGTGGAGGAAATGTGTTTGCTGCATGACCTAACCTGAAACTGTGCTGCACCCTACCTTTACAGACCCCTCCATGGGCACCTCCAGCACACAGATGAGGTTAAGGAATGCCATTCTCATGCAACCCAAAGATATCTGCCTCTACATGCAATGTATGTTAACGCCATACTAGTGCCGGCGTTTGCTGCCGCCCCATGATCATAGCTCTCGAGTGCGTGAAAACGTACTCGAGGGCTCTTAGCGCAAGTAGCATGCTGATGCATGCTAATCAGCGCTTAATGCATTCATCCCCAATGATCAGCGACCAGCACGCCAAATATTGGGTCGCTGGCCGCAGCAAACCCTACACCAGCTCCGAGCTGGCATTAGGGTTTGCATATCATTGGGGAGAAATGGTGAGCCCTGTCCAGCATGCATTTGCATGCTGGCAGGTCCTCATTCCCCCAACGACGCAAACCACCCCCCCCCCCCAGCGCCAGGGGACTGGAT